>NC_080417.1:7352439-7952439 GCF_029873635.1 Malania oleifera
ACCCTAAATTTCAGAAATCTTACTTCAGTCTTAGATGCTTAATATTTTAGCATTTTTAAATTAATTCTAATTAATTAAAAATAAGCCCCTTAATAATCGCCGCACCCCAAATTTGGAGTTTTGGCCCGACACCCCCACGAGAATTCCGTCCCACTAGACTTGTAGAGAATCATCCCTAGATTGTCATGGTGGTGTCCGTTCGTCAATTGGGCTTATGTTTTGCAAGAAATTAAAGAAAAAGGGGGAAATGGCTTACCCCAGGGAATATGCCTACGCCGCTCCTACCACCGATCTGCTCCAGCAGAAATGACGGCAGCAACGAATGGAATCTAGTGGTATTTTCGGATTTTCGATCGGGCGAAAATCCGTCACGAAATCGAGGAGTGAGGGAGAGAGAACGTGAGGTGAGAGAGAGAGATTGCAGAGAGTTAAGAGAAAAGAAAAGAAAAGAACAGAAAAGAAGAAGGAGAAGATAATGCAGAGGGGGGGGGGGCGTGAATTCAAATAGGAATCCACCCGAAGCTTCTTTGAAGCTTCAGGTGGTTTAACAATATATATATATATTAATATAATAATAATATTAATAATATATTTAATTAATATTAATAATAATATATTTTATAAATAAAATAAAAATAAATTTAATTAATTTTTTTTCTTTTTCTTTTTAAATTCGTTTAATTAATTAATTAATTAATATATATTTTTTTATTTTTATTTATTTATTATTTATTATTTATTATTTTATTTTATTTTATTTTATTTTATTTTTTGGAAATCAATCCACTAATTTTTTTATATCTCTATTTTTTGGGGTTTTTACATTCTCCTCTCCTTATAAAAATTTCGTCCTCGAAATTTGCCATTTCTCCTGTTTCCCTTCCTTAGCGAAAACACTTCTTATTTTTATTAATTACCCTCACTTATGGCGGAGGAATACCGTGGTTACAACGAGGGCTCTGAGAGATTACAACTATTCAAAATTCTCTCAAAATCATTCACGTTTCAAAACTAAAAACTCTATCTATCTGACGTTACACTATACAAATAAAAACTACAATACTATTCCATTCACTTGACTGACTCAGCTCTACACTCCACCGAATAAGTGCGGATATCTCTGGCGCATTTGATTCTCTAATTCCCAAGAAGCCTCCTCAATGGCATGGTTGCGCCATAGAACTTTTACCAATGGAATCTTCTTTATGCGTAGTTCCTGTTCCTTCCAGTCAAGAATCTGCACTGGCACTTCCTTATAAGCTAAAGTATCACCCAACTCCAGTGCTTCATATCTAATCACATGGGAGGGGTCTGAGACGTATTTCCTCAACATAGAAACGTGGAATACGTCATGGATCCTAGATAGGACCGGTGGTAATGCCAAACGATAGGCAACTGGACCCATTCTCTCAAGAATCTCGAATGGTCCAATATACCTAGGGCTCAGCTCACCCTTCCTCCCGAACCTCATAACACCCTTCAGCAGTGCCACCTTCAGGAACACGTGATCTCCTGTGTCAAACTCCAATTCTCGCCGACGAGTATCAGCATAACTCTTCTGTCGGCTCTGCGCTGTCCTGATCCTGTCTCTGATGAGTCTGACTTTATCTTGAGTCTGCTGTATCAGCTCTAGCCCCAATACGTGTCTCTCTCCAACCTCATCCCAGTACATCGGCACCTCCTGCCATACAGTGCCTCATACGGTGCCATCCCAATGCTGGCCTGGTAGCTGTTGTTATACGCAAACTCAACCAGTGGCAAATACTGCATCCAACGACCTCCAAAGTCCAGCACACATGCTCGCAGCATATCCTCCAAAATCTGTATCGTCCTCTCTGTATGAGGATGAAAAGCTGTGCTGAACGACAACTGAGAACCCATGGCCCCTTGCAGACTCTTCCAAAAACGAGATATAAACCGTGGGTCTCTATCTGAAACTATGGACACTGGGATGCCGTGGAGTCTAACTATCTCCTGGATGTATAACTCAGCCAATCTGTCCATGGAGTAGCTAACTCTGATCGGCAAAAAGTGGGCAGTCTTCGTCAATCGATCCACCACTACCCAAATAGCGTCTTGTCCATGCAACGCTGGCGGTAATCCTGAGACGAAATCCATTGCTATATGCTCCCACTTCCACTCAGGAATGTGGAGTGGCTGCAAAGATCCCGCTGGTCTCTGATGCTCAGCCTTCACTTGCTGGCACGTCAAACATTGACCCACAAACTGAGCTATCTCCCTCTTCATGTTGCTCCACCAGAAGGACTCTCGGAGATCCTTGTACATTTTAGTGCTACCCGGATGTATAGTATATAGGGATCGATGTGCTTCCTCCAGAATGACTTTCTTGATCTCAGGATCGGCAGGAACACATAACCTGGTATGGAACCTCAGGGCTCCATCATCTGAAATGCTGAACTCTGATTCCTGACCATCCTGTACCTTTCCCATAAGCTCTACTAGTTCTGCATCATTCCTCTGAGCTGCTTTAATCCTCTCCTGTAGAGTCGGCTGCAAAACCAAGTCAGCAATGAACGCCTGGTGATCACCCTCCACCAGCTCCACACCGAGCCTCTCCAGATCCATCTGAATCGGATGCTGAATCTCCACTACAGATACAGATAATTCCACTGATTTCCAACTCAAAGCATCAGCAACCACATTAGCCTTTCCCGGGTGGTAGCTAATAGTGCAGTCGTAATCCTTTATTAGCTCCAACCATCTCCTCTGCCTCATATTCAATTCCTTCTGTGTGAAGAAATACTTTAAACTCTTATGGTCAGTAAATATCTCACACCTACCCCCATATAGATAGTGCCTCCAAATCTTCAACGCGTAAACAACCGCCGCCAACTCCAGATCGTGGGTAGGGTAGTTCTTCTCATATTCTTTCAACTGTCGTGAGGCATAGGCTATCACTCTCCCCTGCTACATCAACACGCATCCGAGCCCTTTATGGACGCCTCGCTGTAAATTACGAACCCCTTTTCTCCTGAAGGAATCGTCAACACAGGCGCTGTGATGAGTCGCTGCTTCAACTCTTGGAAGCTCTGCTCACATTCATCAGACCACTCAAACTTTGCTCCTTTCCTGGTCAATCTGGTCAATGGGCCTGACAATCGAGAAAAGCCCTCAACAAACCTGCGGTAGTACACAACCAATCTTAGGAAACTCCTGATCTCATGCACGTTCTTTGGTTGTACCCAATCAACTACCGCCTCAATTTTACTCGGATCAACAGAAATACCACCCTTGGATATAACGTGTCCAAGGAAGGTAACCTGTTCCAGCCAAAACTCACACTTCTTGAGCTTCGCATGTAGCTTCTTCTCTCGCAATACCTGCAACACTATACTCAAATGCTCCTCATGCTCCTCTGGACTCTTCGAATACACCAATATATCATCAATAAATACTACTACAAACCGATCCAAGTACTGGTGAAAAACCCTGTTCATAAGATCCATAAACACCACAGGAGCATTCGTCAACCCAAACGGCATAACTAGAAATTCATAGTGACCATACCGTGTTCTAAATGCCGTCTTTAGAACATCTTCGGCCCTGACTTTCACCTGATGATACCCGGAGCGTAAATCTATCTTCGAAAAGATCTGTGTCCCCTGTAACTGGTCAAACAAATCATCAATACGCGGGAGTGGGTATTTATTCTTGATAGTTACTTTATTGATTTCTCGATAGTCGATGCATAATCTCATCGAGCCATCCTTCTTCCTCACAAACAAAACTGGTGCTCCCCAAGGTGACACACTGGGCCGAATGAACCCCTTATCTAATAGCTCCTGCAACTGCTCTTTCAATTCTTTCAGCTCTGCCGGTGCCATTCTATACGGCGCCTTCGAAATCGGTGCTGTCCCCGAAACCAGATCAATAACGAACTCTACCTCACGATCAGGAGGTAGTCCCGGCAAATCCTCTGAAAATACATCAGGAAAATCTCTCACCACTGGGATATCCTCCACCCTCAATTCCCCTTCTGATACAGCCTTCACATAGGCTAAATATCCGTGACAACCTTTTGATAGCAATCTACACGCCTGAATAGCAGATAATAACTGAGGTGGGGTGCGCACACGTGATCCCACGAATCTGTACTCCTGTCCCTCTGGAGGTCTAAACACTACCACTCTTTGATGGCAATCAATGCTAGCATAGTGGGCAGCTAGCCAATCCATGCCCAAGATTACCTCAAACCCATGCATGTCTAAAATCACCAAATTAGCTAACAAATACCTCCCTAGAATATCCACTGGGACAGTCCTGAGTACCTTCATACATACCCTACGATCCCAGTTGGCCGTAGCAACAGACAAACTAATTTCTAACTGCTGGAGCTCAAACCCACACAATTTAACATAATCCCAGGCGATAAATGAATGCGTCGCCCCAGAATCAAACAAAACAGTAGCTTTAAATGACAGTATTGAAACAGTACCTGTCACCACATCTCCTGCCGCCCCAGCTTGCCCGGTGTCCAAAGCAAAAACTCTAGCTGGGCCGTATTCCTCTGCTGGCCTCCTCGTGGTGCCTGGTAACCTCCTCGTGCAGGTCTAGGAACAGTACCAATCTGTGTCAGACACTCCCTCATCATATGTTCCTGGCTCCCCGCACCTGTAGCAGACACCTCGCCCAGCACGACACTCTCCCAGGTGTCTCTTCCCACAAGAAGGGCAAGCGGGAGATGGCTGTGCACCTGGAAACCGCGATTCCTGTCCTCTGTCTTCGGTCCCTATAATAGCCACCTTTCTTCCACGTGGCAATGGTCGGCTCCCTGCTGGAAATCAGAAGGTATTGATCTCTTCTTCTGCCTCTGCTCCTCAGCCTCCATTGCTCACCAATCTCTGCTATAGTGCTCGGTCGACCACTCGGTGAAGTCCTGCAACTTCAATATCGATACCTGCTTGTAAATTTCTCATCCTTAAGCCTCTTTCAAACTGTCGTACCTTCTTCGGCTCATCTGGAATAATGTACGGGGCGAAGCGAGATAGCTCATAAACCTCGCCGCGTACTGCTGTACTGACAGCTGTCCCTGCTTCAGATTTAGGAACTCCGTAATCTTAGCCTCCCTGGAAGAGGTGGAAATCCCTGTTTGAAGAAATATCTCTCTAAATCGCTCCCAAGTCACTCTACAAGTCGCATCCTCTGGCTGCTCTAATTACTTGCATCGCTGACCACCACCTCTCGTCCTCTCAGTCAGTCTGTAGTGGCAAACAGCACCTTCGCTCCTCTGAACACTGCAGTACTTCAAATATTTTCTCCTCTCCTGCACCCAAGCGCAGCAACCGCGGTCCGTTCCTCTGAGAAAACTGGAGGATTCATCTTTAGAACGTCTCAATCGTACAACCGTAGCTTCAGACGGACCACCCTGTTCTCTCGAACTCTTGCAATTCTTCATAACTTGCTGTGCTACGCTGCGTAGACTGCATCTGATCACTACCGCGTAGCGCCTGAGGGTCCAGTACGCTCACTCCCACTGGCGTGGGCACTATTTCCACCGTGGTCCATCCTAAAAGGCATAGCTTAACTCAAAACCTCATTCTCTATTTACCTATCACTCACTTCATATTGTTCTTTTTCCTATTAAACTCGTCACTCTTGATCTGTATTCAAGGTTCCCATCTGAAATCTAGATACCCAACCCGATGATAGTTTACAATTGCTTGAAATCGGCACCCCCGGAAAATCATATAAACCACCACAGAGTCCGTCATCTAGACTACAAAACCAAACCTCAAGTTCCCTTATCCTATACTCTGGTATTAATTACTGCTCACTCTCGAGTCTACAGAACCTAGTAATCATAGTCTCTGATACCAATGTACCGTCCCTCAATTTCTTAACATAAATATCACATGATCAATACAATGGTCAACCAACCGTGGGGTAGCGGGGACCCTTCATAGGCATCCGAAGTGCGGGACCGCCAACATGGCTGGCCGACCACTGCCGAATCAAATATGTTGTAATACGATAAGCCCGCCACACCCTTATCCGGACTGCCAGGTGGACGTCCACACTACTACTGAAAGCCACATCGACTATCCATCTCCATCCCTCCCCCACTCGTGGGACGGTAGCCTAATAGGCCTCGTGCCAAAATGAACTCATTAGCTACCGGTACCGAGCTCCTGGTCTGGAACTAAACTAACAATCCTGGTTGTGAAAACATATAATACATGCTCATTAACATCATTACGGGCCTCGTGTCGAAAACGATAGATACGGCCTCACGCCGAAATCAATAGTACATATGGCCTCGCGCCAAAAACATAGATATGGTCTCGTGCCGATAACATAAATTTATGGTCTCTCGCGCCCAAATCGTTGCAGGTAGATATATACTGAAAATACAACAGTTATCACATACTCGTCAAAACCCATCACAATATAAACTCATATTTTCATAATACCTGAAATCTGCTTTGTTCGTAAAATCTTTCACATCATAATACATTTCCACACAAAATATTTCATGCCACACATATGCTGTTTAAAAGTCAATAACTTCATATTTTAAAAAATCGTGAATTACTTACATATCATACATACATAGAGATTTTAATCATCATACAGTATTTTCCCAATCGTACATTTTTATTCGTAATAACACAATAATCACATATGCTTTTCTAAAATAAATTTAAGAAATAATCAATAATAATTTGTATGAATTACTTCTTTAGTTTATATTCGCTCTTACCTGACTATTGCGACCATTCCGTAGTAACCCAAATTTCACGCCTTGGCGCCCTAAATTTAATTCCTGCAATTTACATTTCTCCCAGATTAATTAATTTATTTCTCCTCCAAAATAATCTCATCTAGCCTTCCCTAGGCTCAAATAAATACCTCAATTATATTTAACTATTATTAATATCCCACTTAATTTTCAAATTTTACCCTGCGGGTCCCGCCCCAAAATTATACCCGCGGGCGTCCACCCGAACCCTAACTTTTCAGAAATCTTACTTAATACTCAGTCTTAGATGCGTAATAGTTAGAATTTTTAAATTAATTCTAATTAATTAAAAATAGCCCTTAATAACGCCGCACCCAAATTTGGAGTTTTGGCCGCCGACACCCCCCGAGATTCCGTCCCACTAGACTTGTAGAGATCATCCCTATATTGTCATGGTGGTTGTCCGTTTCGTCCAATTGGGCTTAGTTTTGCAAGAAAATTAAAGAAAAAGGGGGAAAATGGCTTACCCCCGGGAATATGCCTACGCCGCTCCAACCACCACCGATCTGCTCCAGCAGAAATGACGGCAGCAACGAATGGAATCGAGTGGTATTTTCGGATTCGATCGGGCGAAAATCCGTCACTAAATCGAGGAGTGCGGGAGAGAGAACGTGAGTGAGAGAGAGAGATGGCAGAGAGTTTAAGAGAAAAGAAAAGAAAAGAACAGAAAAAGAAGTGGAGAAATAATGGCAGAGGGGGGGGGGGGGGCGTGAAGTTCAAATATGAATCCACCCGAAGCTTCTTTGAGGCTTCAGGTGGTTTAACAATAGATATATATATTAATATAATATAATATTAATATATATTAATTAATATGAATAATAAATTTTTTATAAAAATAACATAAAATAAATTTAATTATTTTTTTTTTTCTTTTTCTTTTTAAATTCCGTTAATTAATTTATTTTACTATATATTTTTTTATTTTTATTTATTTATTATTTATATTTATTATTTTGATTTTATTTTAATTTTATTTTATTTTTGGAAATCAATCCACCCACTAATTTTTTTTAGTATCTCTTTTTTTGGGGTTTTTACATCTCCTCTCCTTATAAAATTTCGTCCTCGAAATGGCCATTTCTCCTGTTTCCCTTCCTTAGCGAAAAACACTTCTATTTTATTAATACCCTCACTTTGGCGGAGGATACCGTGGTTACAACGGGGCTCTGAGAGATTACAAAACTATTCAAATTCTCTCAAAATCATTCACGTTCAAACTAAAAACCTATCTAATCTACGTTACACTATCAAAGAAAAAACTAAATACTATTCCATTCACTTGACTGACTCAGCTCTCCCTAACACTCCATACCGAATAAGTGCGGATTATCTCTGGGCTCAATTTGATCTCCATTCCAAGACGCCCCTCCCCATGGCATGGTCTCCAAAAAAATAGAAAAAACTTTACCATGGAATCTTCTTTATGCGTAGTTCCCCTTGTTCCTTCTTCCAGTCAAGAATCCTGCACTGGCACTTCCTATAAGCTAAGTATCACCCAACTCCAAGTGCTTCATATTAATCACATGGGAGGGGTCTGATACGTATTTCTCAACAAGAAAAACGTGGCATACTCATGGATTCCTAGATAGGGACCCGGTGGTAATGCCAAACGATAGGCAACTGGACCCATTCTCTCAATAAATCTCCGAATGGTCCAATATACCTATGGCTCAGCTCACCCTTCCGCCCTAAACCTCATAACACCCTTCAGCAGTGCCACCTTCAGGACCGTGATCTCCTGTGTCAAACTCCAATGCTCGCCGACGATATCAGCATAACTCTTCCTGTCGGCTCTGCGCTGTCCTGATCCTGTCTCTGATGAGTCCTGACTTTATCTTGAGTCTGCTGTATCACTCTACCCAATACGTGTCCCTCTCCAACCTCATCCAGTACATCCAAACCTCCCTCTGCCATACCTGGCTCATACGGTGCCTCCCAATGCTGGGCCTTGGTAGCTTGTTGTTATACGCAACCTCACCGTGGCAAATACTGCATCCAACGACCTCCAAAGTCCAGCACACATGCTCCGCAGGCATATCCTCCAAAAATCTGTTATCGTCCCTCTCTGTAATGAGGATAAAAGCTGTGCTGAAACGACAACTTAGAACCCATGGCCCCTTGCAGACTCTTCAAAAACGGATATAAAAACCGTGGTCGCTATCTGAAACTATGGACACTGGATGCGTCCGTGGAGTCTAACATCTCCTGGATGTATAACTCATCCAATCTGTCCATGGAGTAGCTAACTCTCTGATCGGCAAAAGTGGCAGTTCTTCGTCAATCGATTCCACACCACTCACCCAATAGCGTCTTGTCCCATGCAACCTTGGCGGTAATCCGAGACGAAATCCATTGCTATAATGCTCCCACTTCCACCAGGAAATGTGGAGTGCTGCAAGATCCCGCTGGTCCTCTGATGCTCAGCCTTCACTTGCTGGCACTTCAAACAGTGACCCTCACAAACTGAGCTATCATCTCCCTCTTCATGTTGCTGCTTCCACCATAAGGACTCTCGAGATCCTTGTACATTTTAGTGCTACCACCCGATGTATAGTATATAAGGGATCGATGTGCTTCCTCCAAGAATGACTTGCTGGATCTCCAGGATCGGGGCAGAACACATAACCTGGTATGGAACCTCAGGGCCCTCCATCATATCGAAATGCTGACTCTGATTCCTGACCATCCTTTACCTTTCCCATAAGCTCTACTAGTTTTCTTCATCATTCCTCTAGCTGCTTTAATCCTCTCTCTCCTGTAGAGTCGGCCTGCAAAACAGAAGTCAGCAATGAACGCCTGCGTGATCACCCTCCACCAGATCCACACACCGAGCCTCTCCTCCAGATCCATCTGAATCGGATGCTGAATCTCCAGCTACGATACAGATAATTCCACTGATTTCCAACTCAAAGCATCAGCACCACATAGCCTTTCCGTTTCCCGGGTGGTAGCTAATAGTGCAGTCGTAATCCTTTATTAGCTCCAACCATCTCCTCTGCCTCATATCAATTCTTCTGGTGAAGAAATAACTTTAAACACTTTGTCAGTAAATATCTCACCACATCACACCTACCCCCATAATCGATATGCCTCCAATCTCAAAACGCTAAACAAACCGCCGCCAACTCCAGATCGTGGTAGGGTAGTTCTCTTCTCATATCTTTCAACTCTCGTGACATAGGCTATCACTCTCCCCTGCTACATCACACGCATCCGACCTTTAATTGGACGCCTCGCTGTAAATCACGAACCCCTTTTCTCCTGAAGGAATCGTCAACACAGGCGCTGTGTGGTCTCTGCTGCTCAACTCTTGGAAGCTCCTGCTCACATTCTCAGACCACTCAAACTTTGCTCCTTTCCTGGTCAATCTGGTCAATGGGCCTGACAATCGAGGAAAAGCCCTCAACAAACCTGGCGTAGTACACAACCAATCTTAGGAAACTCCTGATCTCATGCACAGTTCTTGGTTGTACACCAATCAACTACCGCCTCAAATTTTACTATCGGATCAACAGAAATACCACCCTTGGATAAACGTGTCCAATGAAGGTACCTGTGCCCAGCCAAAACTCCACTTCATTTGAGCTTCGCATTAGCGTCTTCTCTCGCATAACCTGCACACTATACTCAAATGCTCCTCAATGCTCCTCTGGACTCTTCGAATACACCAATATATCATCAATAAATACTACTACAAACCGATCCAAGTACTGGTGAAAAAACCTGTTCATAAGATCCATAAACACCACAGGAGCATTCGTCAACCCAAACGGCATAACTAGAAATTCATAGTGACCATACCGTGTTCTAAATGCCGTCTTTAGAACATCTTCGGCCCTGACTTTCACCTGATGATACCCGGAGCGTAAATCTATCTTCGAAAAGATCTGTGTCCCCTGTAACTGGTCAAACAAATCATCAATACGCGGGAGTGGGTATTTATTCTTGATAGTTACTTTATTGATTTCTCGATAGTCGATGCATAATCTCATCGAGCCATCCTTCTTCCTCACAAACAAAACTGGTGCTCCCCAAGGTGACACACTGGGCCGAATGAACCCCTTATCTAATAGCTCCTGCAACTGCTCTTTCAATTCTTTCAGCTCTGCCGGTGCCATTCTATACGGCGCCTTCGAAATCGGTGCTGTCCCCGAAACCAGATCAATAACGAACTCTACCTCACGATCAGGAGGTAGTCCCGGCAAATCCTCTGAAAATACATCAGGAAAATCTCTCACCACTGGGATATCCTCCACCCTCAATTCCCCTTCTGATACAGCCTTCACATAGGCTAAATATCCGTGACAACCTTTTGATAGCAATCTACACGCCTGAATAGCAGATAATAACTGAGGTGGGGTGCGCACACGTGATCCCACGAATCTGTACTCCTGTCCCTCTGGAGGTCTAAACACTACCACTCTTTGATGGCAATCAATGCTAGCATAGTGGGCAGCTAGCCAATCCATGCCCAAGATTACCTCAAACCCATGCATGTCTAAAATCACCAAATTAGCTAACAAATACCTCCCTAGAATATCCACTGGACAGTCCCTGAGTACCTTCCTACATACCCGTACGATCCCAGTTGGCGTAGCAACAGACAAACTAATTTCTAACTGCTGAGGCTCAAACCCACACAATTTAACATAATCCCAGGCGATAAATGAATGCGTCGCCCCAGAATCAAACAAAACAGTAGCTTTAAATGACAGTATTGAAACAGTACCTGTCACCACATCTCCTGCCGCCTCAGCATTGCCCGGTGTCAAAGCAAAAACTCTAGCTGGGGCCGTATTCCTCTGCTGGCCTCCTCGTGGTGCCTGGTAACCTCCTCGTGCAGGTCTAGGAACAGTACCAATCTGTGTCAGACACTCCCTCATCATATGTCCTGGCTCCCCGCACCTGTAGCAGACACCTCGCCCAGCACGACACTCTCCCAGGTGTCTCTTCCCACAAGAAGGGCAAGCGGGAGATGGCTGTGCACCCTGGAAACCGCGATTCCCTGTCCTCTGTCTTCGGTCCCTATAATAGCCACCTTTCTTCCACGTGGCATGGTCGGCTCCCTGCTGGAAATCAGAAGGTATGGATCTCTTCTTCTGCCTCTGCTCCTCAGCCTCCAATTGCTCACCAATCTCTGCTATAGTGGCTCGGTCGACCAACTCGGTGAAGTCCTGCAACTTCAATATCGATACCTGCTTGTAAATTTCTCTCCTTAAGCCTCTTTCAAACTGTCGTACCTTCTTCGTCTCATCTGGAATAATGTACGGGGCGAAGCGAGATAGCTCAATAAACCTCGCCGCGTACTGCTGTACTGACAGCTGTCCCTGCTTCAGATTTAGGAACTCCGTAATCTTAGCCTCCCTGGAAGAGGTTGGAAAATACCTGTTGAAGAATATCTCTCTAAATCGCTCCCAAGTCATCTCTACAAGTACAGTCCTCTGCTGCTCTAATACTTTCATCGCTGACCACCACCTCTCGGCCTCTCCAGTCAGTCTGTAGGTGGCAAACAGCACCTTCTGCTCCTCTGAACACTGCAGTACTGCAAATATTTTCTCCATCTCCTGCACCCAATTCTCAGCAACCGCGGGGTCCGTTCCTCCTGAGAAAACTGGAGGATTCATCTTTATGAACTTCTCAATCGTACAACCGTAGCTTACAGACGGACCACCCTGTTCTCTCGAACTCTTGGCAATTTCTGTCATAACTTGCTGTGCTACGCTGCGTAAGACTGCATCTGAATCACTACCCGTAGCGCCTGAGGGTCCAGTACGCTCACTCCCACTGGCGTGGGCACTATTTCCACCGTGGTCCATCCTAAAAGAAGAAATAACTTAACTCAAAACCTCATTCTCTATACATATCACTCAGCTCATATGGTATATTTTCCTAATTAACTCGTCACTCTTGATCTTAATTCAAGGTTCAATCTTGAAATCTAGATACCCAACCCGATGATAGTTTACAATGAATTTCTTGAAATCGTCACCCCAGGAAAATCATATAAACCACCACAGAAGTCCTGCATCTAGACTACAAAACCAAACCTCAAGTTCCCTTATCCTATACTCTGGTATTAATACTGCTGCACTCTAGAGTCTACAGAACCTAGTATCATAGTCTCTGATACCAAATGTAACGTCCCTCAATTTCTTAACATAAAATATCACATGATAAATAAAATGGTCAACCCGAACCGTGGGTAGCGGGGACACCTGTCATACACAGCGAAAAACCTAGCAGCAGTACACATAAAATCTCAAACATCCAGTCATAAAATATAATACCAGAGCATTCTATACATCCTCACAAACATCCAAATATTTCTAGGGTCAAACACAAAATAACTCTGACACTATTACAAAATCTTACCCTTCTCACAGGGTAATCTCACTAGCTCAACGGCGGCCCTGACCCGCCAGTCTCTCAGGAGCTCCTGAAAAATTAATTAAGTTTGGGGGTGAGACACTTCTCAGTGAGGGAAAATAAACTAAATACAGCTGTGTGGCAACATGAATATTTAATGCATTTGTACGTATACAGTACATTTCATAATTCTATAAACATAATCATATCGTACTGGGTAAACATATATTTTCACATCTGTTAATAAATCATATCATACATAAAATCGTCTGTTATAACTGTAGTACTAAAAACAAACGCAGGATGACTAGCTAGCTGGTGTCATGTATTACCCCCCATGACGGGTTGTGCAGCCCGAAGGCGGGACCCGACAATGGCTGGCCGACCACTGCCGAATCAAATATGTCTGTAAGTACGATGAGCCCGCCACACCCTAGTCTGGACTGCCAGGTGGACGTCCACACTCTACTGAAAGCCACATCGACTATCCATCTCCCATCCCCTCGTGGGACGGTAGCACTAATAAGGCCTCGTGCCAAAATGAACCCATAGCCACGGTACCGAGCTCCTGGTCTGAACTAAACTAACATCCTGGTTGTGAAAACATATAATACATGATCATACGTAACATCATTACGGCCTCGTGCCGAAAACATAGATACGGCCTCGCGCCGAAATCATAGTAAATATGGCCTCGCGCCAAAAACATAGATACGGTATCGTGCCGATAACATAAATATATGGCCTTGCGCCAAAATCGTTTCAGGTATATATATACTGAAAATACAACATTTATCACATAATCGTCAAAACCATTACAATATAACTCATATTTTCATAATACCTGAAATCATGCGTTGTTCGTAAAATCTTTCACATCATAATACATTTCACACAAAATAATATTCATGCCACACATATGCTGTTAAAAGTCATACTTCATATTTTAAATCGTGAATTACTTACATCTCATACATACATATACATTTTAATCATCATAGCAGTATTTTCCCAATCGTACATTTTATTCGTAATACACAATATAACATATGCTTTTCTAAAAATAAATTTAGAAATAATCAATAATAATTTGTATGAAAAATCACTGCTTTAGTTTATTCCCTTACCTGACTATTGAGAAATTCTTTAGGACCCAAAATTTCACGCCCTTGGCGCCCGAAATTTAATTCCTGCAATTTACATTTTTTCCAGATTAATTAATTTATTTCTCCAAAATAATACTCATCTAGCCTTCCCTAGGCTCCAAATACCTCAAATTAATATTTAAACTATTATTTAATATCCCTACTTAATTTTTCAAATTTTGCCTGCGGGTCCCAAAATTATACCCGCGGCGGTCACCCGAATCCTAAATTTCAGAAATCTTATTTCAGTCTCACATGCTTAATATTTTAGCATTTTTAAATTAATTCTAATTAATTAAAAATAAGCCCCTTAATAATCGCCGCACCCCAAATTTGGAGTTTTGGTCCGACACCCCCACGAGAATTCCGTCCCACTAGACTTGTAGAGAATCATCCTTAGATTCTCGTGGTGGTATCCGTTCGTCAATTGGGCTTATATTTTGCAAGAAATTAAAGAAAAAGGGGGAAATGGCTTACCCCAGGGAATATGCCTACGCCGCTCCTACCACCGATCCGCTCCGGTAGAAATGACGGCAGCAACGAATGGAGTCTAGTGGTATTTTCGGATTTTCGATCGGGCAAAAATCCATCACGAAATCGAGGAGTGAGGGAGAGAGAACGTGAGGAGAGAGAGAGAGAGATTGCAGAGATTTAAGAGAAAAGAACAGAAAAGAAGGAGAAGATAATGCAGAGGGGGGGGGGCGTGAATTCAAATAGGAATCCACCTGAAGCTTCAGGTGGTTTAATAATATATATATATATATATATATTAATATAATAATAATAATAATATATTTAATTAATATTAATAATAATATATTTTATAAATAAAATAAAAATAAATTTAATTAATTTTTTTTCTTTTTCTTTTTAAATTCGTTTAATTAATTAATTAATGAATATATATATTTTATTTTTATTTATTTATTATTTTATTTTATTTTATTTTATTTTATTTTTTGGAAATCAATCCACTAATTTTTTTATATCTCTATTTTTTGGGGTTTTTACACAAACCGCCTATGCATACCTATTAGATGTATTAATACATGTTTACATTGTCTAGTTGGGTTGGCTCAAGTGACAAAGGCGACTTGTGATTTTGGTAATTTCAAGGTCATGAGTTCGATTCCTCTTTGAGAGTTTACCCCAGTGAATTACTAGGGGTGCATCAATGGGCGGGCGACTTTCACTCCCTGAATTTGGTATCGCACCATAGTGTGCAAAGTGGCGCGATGGTGGCTGGAGTCCTCAGGTTATCAAAAAAAAAAATACATGCTTACATTCACAATTAGACACTTCAACATGCATGTTCTGTATTAACATGCCAATGCATATGCATATATAACCCATAGATTTTTCAGTACACCTCTAAGCACAACTATATATTTTTGATTTATGCACTTGTCTTCAACTACACATATACTCTTATTCACACACTCGTATGCTTGCATATAGTTAGTTCACGCACATTCATGTTGTGCCATGATAAATCAAACATACATGCATGTATTACAAATCACCGTAATGCTCATGCACTAATCTATGTTCATTACACACAACACGCAGTAATGTGTATGCTTGTTCAAATATGACCATATATGAGTCACACTTACACCCATACATGCATGAAATGAATCCATCCACAACACCATATCCACGCATAACTAAAGACACATGCACACACTACCTCACCTATACAAACACTTATGCTAAAAGACATACACCCATGCATCCGCATTACACATTAATTGTAACGATTCTTAGCCCAACTCCAATGAGGCATCATCTGTTTTGACCCACTGGCCTCATGGATTTATTCTATAAAAGGCATCTCAATACTTAATTTGAGTCCAAACCCTTCCTATAAATCCAAGATCTCCCTAGTACAAATCTCATATGAGACTGTGACAAGCTCTCTTGCCCAATTTTGGCATCCTTGTCAGTGTGATTTCCCTAGTATACATCTGATGTTAGTTTGTAATAGGTTCTCTAGTCTGATTTATGACATGCTTGTCAGCATGATCTCCCTAGCACACATTTGATGTGAGAGTGTGACTGGCCCTCTCATCCGATCTTTGACATCCTTGTCAAAGTGGTTTATACCTCTATGTCAGATCTACTCACATGATAGTACCCCCCAGGGTAGATTCACTCATATGGCAGTACCCCGCAGGGTGAATCCACTCACATTATAGTACTCCTAGGCAGGCTCTGATACCAAATGTAAGGGTCCTTGCCCCGATTTCGGTGAAACATTGTCCGCTTTGACCCACTAGCCCCATGGGTTTGTCTTATAAAAGGTGTCTCACTTAGTTGGAGCCCAAACCCTCCTTATAAGCCTAAGATCTCTCTAATACATATTTGATATGGGACCATGACATACATACACACCTACATGTATGTCATCATTCATGCAAAACACACATACTCATCAATATGAAAATAGCATAAAGAACAAAGGGAACGAAAGAGAAGGAAAGAGGGTGAGAGAGAGAGAGGCCCAACAAAAAACTTGAGGAGGGGGGGGGGGTAGTTGGACTTTATTAGATGAGAGGAGAATATTATTAACAGAGAGAGAGAGAGAGAGAGAGAGAGAGAGAGAGAGAGAGAGAGAGAGAGAGAGAGATCCCTAGAACCCAGCCTCCATGGTTAAAAGGCACAAAAATGACCTTAAAAACCCCTTTTAATATATATATATATATATATATATATATATATATATATTATAAATTGGAATCGGCGTTGTTTGGATAAGTGAATTTGACCGCCTAGTTGACTTAATGATGTTGTTTTAGTCCTAGTGTGTGCAAGCATTATCAGCTTGACATTAAAATTGTGTCATTTGAGGTTGAGATGCATGCTTTTATGCACTTTTGTGTGACTCCCACACGTAGCAAATGTGGCCACGCACCAAATGATTTTGATTTGATTTTTTAATAAATTAATTAATTTATTGATTTTTTTGAAAAATATTTATTTACCAAAATGGAGTGAAAAATGCATCAAGCCCTTGAAAAATATTTTAAAATCTAGAAGAAGCTAGAAACAGAAACATCAGGAAAAATGCTAAAAAAAGAGAAAAACCATAAAAGTTAGGGGATTTTTTTTCTTCTAGATTTTCTTGCACAAAGCTTGATATCCCGTCGGACGACCCCTAACCATTTTAGGTTGCTCCAAATCATTTAGGATGGTAAAAAATGGTTAAGGTAGAAATAGACGAAGTTAAGGTTTTGTCTCTAATTTTGTGCATAAAATCCAAGACTACCTTGAACCGCCCCTAACCTTTTTGAACTATTCGGAATCACTCGAGATAGTTAGAAATGGTAAAAAGGGGCAAAAAATGTAGAAAATTAGGGAAAAAAAAAAAGAAATAATAATGGATTCTTTATCTTACTTTTTGTATGTGAAATTTGAAACTTTTTTAGACTATTTTTTACCATTTTAGGCCATTCTGGATTGCCTAGGACGAGAAAAAAAGGACAAAGAAAAACTACAAAGCCTTAAAAAAAAGGTGGGTAGGCACGGAACCAATGTTTTAAGATAGTCAGATTTTCTGGTCAAAATTTTGATGATTCAGACAAAATGGTTATCGACAAAGCTCAGAGGAGTTTTTAAAGTACTAATTTTGTAATTATAAAATTCAAAATTAGTTAAGTGGCTCGAAATTTTGATTTAAAAAAGGAAATACATGAAAATGGTGAAAACATGTAGAGATGAGTGATGAAATTTGAAAGTGAGTTTGATGCCCGGGGGGGGGGGGGGGGGTGTATTTGGGTCATATGCACAAAATTACCATCTGTGTCTTGAAACCTACTCATTCCATCTTAAGAAATTAGGAAATATGAGGATAATCGTCAATCTCTATTTAGATTAATTGACTTCTATTATTACTCAAAATGTTATTTATCCAAGTGAAACTCTTAACTCCTCTAGAGTTATATATAAAATTGAGAAATTTTTTTTAAAAATTTACACCTTTTATCTAAAGCATAAATATAGGGATAATCTACCCCCACAGGCATGGCGCGATGGAAAGACATCAACACGTAAGAAGGAATATCGGGGGTTCAATTCCAAGTAGATACACTCAGAGGGCCAGCGATACCTGTGGATGGGGTGAATTTACTGTGTGAGCCAGAGGGGACCATGGATGGTGAGAGTTTGCTCTGTAAGTCAGTAGGGACCGTGAATGGCGAGAGTTCTCAGTGAACTAGTGGGAACCGTGGATGGAAATGGAGATGTGTCCCAAGAGTCGGGTTGGCCGAACGTCCAACTGATGCACGGAAACTGTGTCCACATTTCGAACTTTACCTGATCAGCAAGACCTAGGGAGAGGACGTTGATCCGTAGGTTTGGTGCTGCATCAAGGGGATCCGAAGGACTTTTTGGTGGTTGGAGTTCCTATGTAATAATAAAAAAAAAATAGGGATAATCTTTAGTCACCATTTGATTAGCCTAATTCATGTGTATATATATGCATGTATATAAATTTACATAATTCATTTTAATTAAAATTAATCATAAATATATCGATAATCGCTTATCGCCATATGAATTAATTCAAATCCTATTAACAGTCAAATGAGCTCTATTTGACTGATTTAATTCATTCAAAGAGTTGTATATCTAAAATTCAGATATTGCATTTTAAAATTATGAAAAAAAAAACACATAATCTCCAATCACCATTTGAACTACCTATCACTCAAACACTACATGATCGGTTTAATTCATTCAAGAATTATATGTATCTAAAATTTTGCATATTACAACTTTCAAAACCATAAATATGTGAATAATCTCTTATCATTGTTTGAATTAACCCGATTCTTACCGTCAATTGAACCCAATTTGATCGGCCTAATTCATTTGAAGAGTTATATATATATATATATATGAGTTATAGTTGGCCCATTTAATTTATTTTGTATATTTAAAATTTAGATATTGCATTTCGAAATTATAAAAAAAAGTACATAATCTCCAACCACCATTTGAACTACCTATCACTCAAGCACTGAATGATCGGTTTAATTCATTCAAGAATTATATGTATCTAAAATTTTTCATATTAATTACAATTTTTCAAAACCATAAATATGTGAATAATCTCTATCGCGATGTCCTCGACCCGGCCCGAAAAATCACTCTTTGGCATAAATGGGGGTACGACTGTGAATTGGGAAAAATTGATGTGTGATTTTGAAAATGTGATTTTCGTGGAAAATGATGTGTGATGGAGTTGCCACTAAGCTTTTGGAGTGTAGTCAGAACACTTGATTGCTACCCCGTTAGGGGTAGAATCGATTTGAGCTACCAAAGTCAGGCTCGGGAGTACGATTACGCAAGGGGAAGGTATTAGCACTCCCTACGCGTCCATTCTTATGAACGGTACCAGATTAATTGAAAATTATCTCCAAAATAAATCTAATAAGTCTGTCAAAATTACTCCATTTCAAAAAATCAAAAGAATGAAAATACTATATAAGTATTCTCTTAGAATCGGGGTAATCCAGTACTTTGAAGAGTCCATGCCCTTGGTTACAATCATCGGGATGGTAAATCAAAAATACGATACAAAATACGCTCCTGGTGGTTTTGAAATCTGTAGGTTTTTCTAAGTAGGAAAATACTATTCCGGGAGGTTTTTGAAGTTTGTTAGGGAGGAAAATGATTTTCTGAGCTTAAAAATATTTTTGTGACTTTTCAAAGTGTGAAAACATTTTTGTGATTTTTGGTGATTTTTCTCGAACTTCAAAAATAACACAAATGAAATCAATGGAAATCAAATTGCGAAAATATTTTTGGGATTTTCTGAAAATTTTGCGATTTTTGTGAATTTTTTGGATATAATAATATACAAATGAAATGGAGAAAACCGGCATGAACCGGTTCGGGAGAGGAGCCAGTTGAGCATTGACTGGTCAGGGAGAAAAACCAATTTAAGGTCTTGGTCGAGACCATTGATTTTTAGGATTTTTCAACATTTTTCAAAGTAATTAAACAACAAAAGGAAATTAAAGCAAAATCCGCAAAAAGTAAAAAGAAGATGAGAAATAAAATGGAACATTGAACCGGTTTCACAACGGTTCAGAAGATCCAATCGGTTCGGCGAAGAACCAATACAAGAAGGGTCAACCCGTTTTAGGCCCAGTCAAGGCCACGATATTTTTAGATTTTTCTGAATTTTCTCCTAATTTTTCCCTTTTTATGATGTTTATGTTTTGTTAAATGTAAACTAACCATATATATATATATATATGTATGTATATATATATATATATGTATGTATGTATATATATATATATGTATGTATGTATACAACAGTATTATGATAATGAGATGAAATGAGATAAAATGAATCACAGTGCACGTGTGTGTCATGCATGCATGGAGGGTGTGCACGTAAATTGGTGGTGTGTGCAATTGTGTAGTGATGAGTAAATCAATATGTGTGGGAGTGTGTTGCAATAACCAAAGTGTGTATGTGTGTGTATTAAGGTGTGCAAGTGCGTGAGTTAGTGTGTGTGAATGATGTGTGTAACAGTGTGTGCAGGTGTATGAGTTAGTGTGTGTGAATGGTGTGTGTAACAGTGTGTGGGAGTAATGTGTGAAGTAGTGGATTGTTGGCGTGTGACAAAGCATGGGGAAGGCGTTTATTACAGAGTGTGTATAGGTTGTGGCAGTAGGTGTTGGGGTGTGTGGGAGTGATGTGTGAACCTTGCAGGATGTAAGGACCGTGTGTGTAAAAATCGTGTGTGCTTGCAGTAGGAAGGGCTGCATCTGTTCAATCCTTGCATTCATTGATCACAGAAGCATTTCTGTGTGCCTGAATCATGTATCAATATTAGTTGATAGCCTTGTAAGGTTACCTACTTGATAAACCCTTCTCTTAGATGATCCACCCAAATTTGCTCCTTGTCAGTGGTAATTGGTTAAGGAACTCATGGCTAGCAGTAAAATCTTCAATTCCTATAAGCAGCTCCAGCTCTTGTGATTTCAAGTCGTAGAAGATTTACATGTCATGCATCAGTTTGCAGGATGATGTCATTAAATATCCATTGATCCAGATGACAATGCCAGTTTCCAAAATTAAGTGAGATTCTCAACCGGAGGCTCCCACACCAAAAGACCTGCAACTGAGTCTGCCCCTTAATTAGGCCACCAGATCGAAGCAGTGCCTTTGGACCGGAGACATCTTCCAAGACCACAGATAAGTCGCAACAAGGCGCTTCTAAATCTTGGTAATCATTGTGAAGAACTTTGATGAATTAAACTCCTTCCGGGAATAGGTGTAGTTTACTGAATAAACTACCGCGACTTTTGATAGTAGCAACAACGTGATGAACAAAGGGAAGCACAAGACAGTGGAAAGTGCCATCTCAGAAAAATGATAGCATGACTGTTTGATTAAAGGCCTCAAAGGAAGTCCACTTGCCCTAGATCTGCGAATGGTCATTAAGAGAGGGAAGAGAAGCATGCAACGGTCCATGGTTAGAGAGATCAAAGATAGAGCCGCGGGACCGAGACGGAGCCGTGGTATCTGGTGACTTTTGATAGTAGCAACAACGTGATGAACAAAGGGAAGCACAAGACAGTGGAAAGTGCCATCTCAGAAAAATGATAGCATGACTGTTTGATTAAAGGCCTCAAAGGAAGTCCACTTGCCCTAGATCTGCGAATGGTCATTAAGAGAGGGAAGAGAAGCATGCAACGGTCCATGGTTAGAGAGATCAAAGATAGAGCCGCGGGACCGAGACGGAGCCGTGGTATCTGGTGAGGGGAGATTCGACCCGAATAGCGGACTCTGGAACAGAGTTTTTGGGGGAGAAACCACAGGTGGTTCGAAAATGCAGGTAGCCAGATGAGACTTGCTGCGAGTTGCTACTGCTGCTGCTTGGAGGGCAAGAGACGGCTGGGGGTGGCCATGGATGATGAGGGAGCTTGAAAGTCCAAATGACATGCCGGTGGGAAGACTGAGATGCAAGGGGTCACCGGAGCTGCGGTTTGTGGCTTGGCTGTGTGGTGGTTTACCGGGTGTTGGAGCTGCTGGTAAGCTCGCAGGAGTTGCTGTGTGGAGGAATGGCTGTGGTGGTTGGGGAAGATGCAGCAGCTCCTTCACGGGTGCTCACGATTGCAGAGGGAAAAGGTAATGGCCAGGGGTGGTTTGCTGGTGTTGGAGCTGTTGGTAAGTTCGTGGAAGTTTCTTTGTGGAGGAATGGCTGCGGTGGTTGGCTGCTGGTTGTGGGTGTGGAGATGTGGTGCTCGGCAAAGGTCGTGGATGAGGAAGGTTGGGAAGAGAGGTGGTGATGGCGGGGGAGTATGGAACTGGGCGTGCTCACGGAGGTTGGCCGAGAGACAGAGAGGGGGGAGCTTCTGCAGATGAGAGTGAGTGGGTGTTAATGGCTGAGGGTAGAAGTGAGTGAATGGAAGGAAAGAATCTGGGAGAAAATGGAGAGTTACTGGGTTAGTGTTGGGAGAGTGTGAGGTGGCTGCTATGTGAACCCTGAAGCGATGAAGTCTCTCCCTACAAATAGTAAAAAAATAAATGAACCTCCTCCCCTCCTCTGCAGGTTTGCGCAGGAGACCCTTTATAGAAGTCTACAGGAGAAATTTGGCGCCTTCCTTCCAGTTTGTTCCCGCGAGGCAATATACAACCACCCGGACATGCCAATTTTGTTGAGGCATGTGACTCCCGTTTTTGACATTTGACTTTTGCCTTTTTTATTTTTTATTTTTATTTTTATTTTTTTCTTTTATGTATTTCTCTTTTTCAAGTGATTAAGAAAACTTGATTTCCGTACACCGGGGGACCCGAACCCGACGCCAAAATACTGCGACTTTGTTAAAATTTCGAGACTTGATTAAGATTCGTAGGGATACAATTAAAGTGCTAGAACTTAATTAAAACACCATGACTCAGTTAAAAAAATCGGTACTCGATTAAAACATCGAGGCTTGGTCGAATTTCCTTGGGACTTCAAAATTCATTAAGTCTCAATTAGAATTCCAAGGTTCGATTAAAATTCACCGTGACTCAAAAATTCATTGGGATTCCATCAGATGCTCCCATTCAGGATTTAAGTCGATTTTTAATACGCTGGTTCTCCTCAAGGTAGCTTGGTTAAAATTGGGGTGTCAACAGCTGCCCCTCTTTGTAGGTTTCGTTGTTATAAAGTAACAGTAGGAACTTTCCTACCTTATTTGTAGTAACAGGCCTGCAAAGATATGAGGCACCTATTTTAACCAGGTCGTACTTCTAT
Organism: Malania oleifera; assembly: GCF_029873635.1. Classification (NCBI taxonomy): domain Eukaryota; kingdom Viridiplantae; phylum Streptophyta; class Magnoliopsida; order Santalales; family Ximeniaceae; genus Malania; species Malania oleifera. The sequence goes on from NC_080417.1 coordinate 7,375,980, forward strand.
TCAATGCACTTGGGTCGATCAGGGTTGCTTGCCTATCAGGGATGGGAAAATGGAAATGTCGCACAACTCTCTGGAAAATTTGTAGTTAGCAGTTTTTGGTTAGAAGTTAGCAGAGGTGAGTAGTCAGTGGTTAATGGGATCAAAAGGAATTAGAGGTGACTTGCATTGGGGATGACTTGGACTAGGTATGGGGATGACTAATCGGGTGCATGTCTCGAGATCCTTCGGAAAATGTCCTCAAGTGCAGGGTCCTAAGTCCCTGAAAAATTGCTCCACTAGGGATGATCGGTCGGGTGTAGGGTTCCAAGATCCTTTCGGAAAACGAGCATTCAGGTGTAGGGTCCTGAATCTTTGAAAAGGGTTACTTCACTGGGGATGATCGATCGGATGTAAGATCTCAAGATCTTTTGGAAGACGAGTACTCAAGAGTAAGATCCTAAGAGTTTTTCGGAAGATGATTGTCTGTTTGAGGATGGGTGTAGGGTCCCAAAAGTTTTTAAAATGAATGCTCAGGTGTAGGATCCCAAAGTGTAGAATCATGAAGGTCGGAAGATAATTCGGGTGTATGACTCCAAAGACTACTCAAGTGTAGAATCATGAGAGTAGGATGAAAATTTGGATGTATGACTCCGAAGACTACTTAAGTGTAGAATCATGAGAGTTAGAAGAAAATTCGGGTGTGTGATCCCAAAGACTACCCAAGTGTAGAATCATGAGAGTTAGATGAAAATTCGGGTCTATGATCCCGAAGACTACTCAAGTGTAGAATCATGAGGGTCGGATGAAGATTTGGGTGTATGATCCCGAAGATCACTCAAGTGTAGAATCATGAGAGTCGGGTGAAGATTCGGGTGTATGATCGGAAAACCACTCAAGTTTAGAATCGTGAGGGCCGGGTGAAGATTTGGGTGTATGATCCCGAAGACTACTCAAGTGTAAAATCAAGAGTGTTGGATGAAAATTCGAGTGTGTGATCTCGAAAACTACTTAAGTATAGAATCTTAAGAGTTGGATGAAGATTTGGGTGTATGAACCTGAAGACCACTCAAGTGTAGAATCACAAGGGTTGGATGAAGATTCGGGTGTATGATCCCGAATACCACTCAAGTGTAGAATCATGAGAGTCGGATGAAAATTTGGGTGTATGATCCCAAAGACCACTCAAGTGTAGAATCATGAGAGTTGGATGAAGATTCGAGTGTATGATCCCGAAGACCACTCAAGTGTAGAATCATGAGAGTCAGGTGAAGATTCGGGTGTATGATCCTGAAGACCACTCAAGTGTAGAATCTTAAGAGTTTACTGGCTGCTCGAGTATAGGATCTTGAGGATTCCTCAGATGTAGGTTTCTGAGCGTCTGCTGATTGCTCGAGTGTAGGATCTCGAGACCTCCTTAGATGCAGGATTTTGAGAGTTTGTTGATTACTCGAGTGTAGGATCTCGAATGTTTCTCAGATGTAAGATTCTGAGAGTCTTCTGCTTGCTCGAGTGTAGGATCTCAAAGACTTCTCAGATGTAAGATTCTGAGAGTCTTCTGCTTGCTCGAGTGTAGGATCTCAAAGACTTCTCAGATGTAAGATTCTGAGAGTTTTCTAATTGCTCGAGTGTAGGATCTCGAGGACTTCTTAGATGTAGGATTCTAAGAGTCTGTTAATTGCTCGAGTGTAGGATCTCAAGGACTCCTTAGATGTAGGATTCTGAGAATCTATTGATTGCTCGAATGTAGGATCTCGAGGACTTCTCAGATGTAGAATTCTGAGAATCAAAATGATCATTCTAGTGTAGGATCTCAAAAATCTTAAGGATTACTCAAGTGTTAAAACAAATGAGTTAGTCTTCTCTTGGGTCAATTGCCCTAGTGTCAAAGTGACTCGTTCTGAGTTATGCTTCCAAGTGCAGAAGTGTCAAGTTGTATCAAGGATGAGTCCAGGATCGTATTCCACAGGGACCACTGAGTATCAAAGTATTTATGCAAGTTTAGTGAAATCTTGTTGCTGAAAAATGGGGTTTGAAAATCTTTTTGGTATTTTATGATTTTGAAAACAGTAAACAAAGTGGGAGATGCTTAAGTAAACTATCAAAATGAAACTGAAATTTTATCAATTTTTCAAAAATGTAAATCTAATAACGCAACCAAAACTAAACAAATTAACTGAAACACTTTTACCAAACACTCGGGTTACGGGTCAATGTCTGCTTGCTTCCACCATTTACTAATTTCCTAGGCCTTACTCCTCTTCTTGTTAATCCAATCAAGGCATTAATAAGATGAAATTTTGTCACTAAAAATCGAGTAAATTGGCCACATCCAAACGGAAGAAAATAAAAACTCTTATTACGCATCAACCGAATATCGTGTAAATAAGTTGATTAAAATCCTAGATTAAATCAAGGTTTTGATGTGCCTAACGTCAACAACAAAACAAGAAGCAAGAGCTAGCGATTTATCAACGATCCCTTTAATTTTCGATTTTAACTAAATAAAAGTTTAACAATGATATCATAGGATAACTAATAAACCATGAAACGCAAACGACATCAACCCACACCCCGAGTTACCGAACTTAGCCACTCATGCTTGCAATAAAAAAAATAAGTATGGAAATCCTAGTTCACTTAAGGAAATACCTAAACACGCATTATTAAAGATGGAAACTACAAATAAGGAATTAAAAACACCCAATGGAAACTAAACTCAACACACACACGCGTAATAAAAATTGAATCTTTAACTGAATAAGAGTTCTAACCAAAACTAATCTAAATTCTTCAAATTTAACAATAACATCAATTAAAAGCCAAATAGATAAGTAAAAATTAAACTTCACTAAAATAAATTGACATCACTTAACACTCATTCATATAATCTTTTCAAAACTCTAAATAAAAACCAAATAAAGAAGGAAAAAAAAACAATAACCTGCTGTAATTTAAAATAAAAGAAAGAAAAGAGCATAGGAAAGAAGGGAGAGAGAGAGAGAGAGAGAGAGGGCCATGGCAGCAGATGTAGCTGCTGTGTGTGGCTTGGACAGCAGTTGTGGAATTGCAGGCAGGGAAGTGGAGCTGCTGAGGTTGAGGTTGTGTTGATGTCGCAGTCTGAAGGAGAGTGGAGCAGAGGCTTGTGCTGGAGAGGTCTTGGGTCTTCAGGGCAGCAGTGGTGGCCTTCCTTCAGCAGTTGCAGCGGCTGTGTGTTAACGGGCAGAGGGAGTTGCAGCAAGGGAGCAGGGAAGCAAGGGGAAGAGAAGGAGAAGAAGAAGAAGAAGAAGAAGAAGAGGAGGAGAGGAGAGGAGAGGAGAGCCCTCACAGGCTGCCTTCGAAAAGGAGGAGGAAGAGAATATTTAAAGGGGATGCGGAAAAACCCTATGACCCGGATTACCCAACCCGGCCCGGCCATGCATGGCCGGGTCACATCAAATATCCATTCATATATTTTTTTTTTCTCATTTTATTTGTTCTCTGTTCGTCGCAAATTATGCTCTTCTGGAGCCCGTATCTCACAAAACTCAAAACATGAAAGTTGTAGATAATCCTTTCCTCTTTCTCCAGAAATTTGAATCGTATCAATCGGAGCTCGGACAGAAAAGTTATATATGAAATACGAACAGGTATCGGTTTTGATTCCCGAGAATTTTCCTGCGACAAAAAAATTACCAAAACTTCATAAATAGTGCAATAAAATTCAAGAATGATGATTTTGGCATTTTATTAAAATATTCGATAATTTTGGACGTTTAATTAAAAATATAAACCGAAAAGCCCGGGTTAAGATGCCAAATTAAGCAGTTTTGACCCGTAATCACAAAGCAAAGGTCTCACTTTGTTCCTGGGGTCACCTACCCCGGTTCAAAGCATATCAATCTGTGCCTGGGGTCAGCTGCCCCAGTTTCAAGATTTACTTAGTCAAGGATGCAATAAGTATGTTCAAAAGCTTATAAGACAAATATGAAATAAATGATGCTTTGTTACTATATGTATGCATGTAGCTACCTGTGATTCTAAAATGCAAGGATATGTTGCTATATGTATGCACATTGCTACCTATGACACAAAATCATGTATGGCTTTTTTTTTTTTTTTTTTTTTGTGTAATGTAATGCATGATGATGTATAAAATTTCTTTTTCCAATGTGCCTGTAATCAGCGACCCAATTTATGAGTTTGGCCATGTGTTCGGACTCCAATATGATGTGAATGCCTCTGAATTTGGCTCAAATGAGACTTAACCTGAGATCTGCCCCAGTTACATGTCACTGATCTTGGTCTTGCTTTCAAATTCTATTTTGATATGAAAAGCACAGGAATTGGCTATAAAACAACTCAACATGAAATCTGCCCTAGTTACATTTGTTTGCAACTAATCTTGGCCACGACTTTCAACAGGAATTCAACATGAAGTCTGCCCCAGTTACATTCATCTGTTGTTGATTTTGTTCACTTGGCATTCTTCCAATAGTGACCTTCTTGGTGATTCCTTGCAGGATACCTTCTTTGACTATCCATTCCACATTTTGGAGCTTTTGAAGAGTGAAAAAGGGAGTCTATTTTTCAAAGGATGAAAGTTCATACATTTAGGACATCAATCTATTAAATCAAGAGATCAAATGCATAAAATAGATGTTTTATCATGTTCATGCTTTTTGAGAAGGAAAATTTTCATGCTAGTATTCAAGAGGTCATGTGACATTGATGCTAGTCTATTAGGATGAATAACTGATTATCTCCCTTTGTTGATTGCCCCTGTTTTATCGAGGGAAACTTCTCCTCTTTTGTCTCATTTTGCTGCAGACCCACTGGAAATTTTTGTTTGACGGTTGCTCCTAGTTTAGCCAGTTTAACTCATGTTTTGATCTCGAGATGGTCTTTAAGACTCGAGACGAAACGTAGCCTTAGAGATTTAGGCTCTCAGATGAAAATGGAAACTAAGGCTAAAAAATCTCATTCCCTAAATGATATCTTCTGTTCCAATTTAGTGCAAGACATTTTTGCAAGAATTTGACCGAACTTGTCCTTTTGAACAAGATGCCTACGTACATTTTCAGGATCAGGTCATTACGTAGTTCCGACTCAACATTGAGTCTGAAAAATCATTTGAGACAATCATGTGTGCACCAATCTGGTTAGCAATTTCATTTGGACCGTAATGTAGGCTCAGGGTATTGGTTAAAGAAGAAAAAGGGGACAATACGGCTCAAACTTTGCTGAATTTAAAAAGGTTGTCCTTAGTCAAAGACCACATCTTAAGCATGTACCTTTTCATTTCCTTTCTTTTTTTTGCTTTTTCTACATTTTCTTCTTTTCTGCTTTCCCTTTTACGGAGTATTTTTAAGTATCATGTTCATTGAAAGCTCGATTGGGAATGATCTTTTTCAAACTGCTCTAGTGTGGGGTGTGATCTTTTTCAAATTGCCCTAGTGTGGGGTGTGATCTTTTTCAAATTGCCCTAGTGTGGGTTGTGATCTTTTTCAAATTGCCTTAGTGTGGGATGTGATCTTTTGATGGGTTGATCAATAATTGAAGTCTTTTAGGGTCAGGAGGGCTTGCAAAGGGTTTTTTCCTTTATTTCTTTTCTCAGTAGCCGAAAAATAGCCTGCCGTTACTTTGGGTAACCCATTGTTGTCTTATATGATCTTCCAAACCGTTGGAAGCCTAAACCCAATTAAGTTTTTGGAAAATGACTTTTGAAGAAAATAGCTTAACATTAAAGCTCAAACAAGTTAACAAATGGTAAATCCACATTAGGGTTCATTTTAGGAGGACTGGTCAGCCAAAGACGACCATCTGTCATTTGATCAAAACAAGAGTAATGAAATGACATGAGATTATTGGAACAACATAGTCATTTTGCTGAGTTCCTTCGAGAGTAAAATATTCCTTCATAACATTCGAATTCAATGGGGTAAGGACAATTAGTCCATCCTTCTCTTCTTCTGCCTTTGGGTTAGGTTTTCATATTCAAAATCTCTTCCTGGCTCATGAATACTGGCAATGTTACTTTTCCTATTCCCGCATAAAAACATGAGCAAACAAAATTTTGCAATTGAACTCATGATGCAAATGATATACGAAATGCAATAACTTTATTTCATTGATGAGGATGAAATTTTCTGAGACGGAAATGTCACAGAATTACAAAGATGAAATGGAAATAAAGAAATGAAGAAGACAAAAGCACCATATGAAATGGATTGGATAGTCAACAATCTGTCAATTCAGTGTTTCCACTCCTGCTGTAAAATGGTAAACCCCTCCATTCAGGCTATTCCTAGATCCATGGCTGATACTCTAGCTCTGGCTACTTCTGACAGGTTAATCATTTCCTTCCCTGAATATTTATCATTGAAAGTCAAAGAACCGGCGTCCCTCAACGATTGTAACTTGTGCTTAAATGTCTAGCATCGGTCGATGATGTGGCCCAGTGAATTGGAGTGATATGTGCAGCAAGCTTTCAGATCATACCACTGAGGTAGGGGATGTCGTATAGTTATTTCGATGATGACCGAGATGAGCTTCCTTTCAAGCAATTGGAGAAACAATTCCAAATAGGACATAAGAATTGGCTCGATCTGATTAGGACCACTTCCCTATGTCTGAACATTTTGCTGAGCGAGCATAGGTCTGGTGCTTGCATGCTCTACCTGATTTATAGTGGGTTTGGCAGCAAAATTTCTCCTTAACCCCCTATTCCGGTTGCCTTAGTTGTGATGACCCAAAAATATATATATATATATATATATATATATATATATAATTAAAGTACAATAATAATAAAATAATAAAAATGGTCATTAAGTTAATATCAATACAGAAGTGTTTTTCTATAGGATCCTTGATTCCATGTTTGATGCCTAAGAAAGACCTTGTCTTAGCGAGTGCTCAGAGACCATTGTGGTTCAGTCGCTCCCTGGAGGTCGGCCTGGTCAAAATGGAATTTCATAAGATAAACAGGATAGACACTATTTGTACACGTAAATAAGTATATATACATAAAATAGTGTTTTGACAGACATAATTTGTAAAAATATATAATAAGATGATAATAATATAGGTATCATATGTGGGGCCCACAAGACTATGTGGGGTCCACATGAGTCCCGGAGCCACAAGACACTGTTTATATACGTAAATAAATACATAAAATAATGTTTTGACTGATATAATTTGTAGAAATATATAATATAATAATAATAATATAGGTATCCTATGCGGGGCCCACAAGACTGTGTGGGGCCCACATGAGTCCTGAAGCCGTATGCAGGTTTACACGAGTCTCAAAGCTATGTAGGATGCATAAAATCGTATAAGAGTTATTTGAGTTACGTAGGATCCATTCGGGTCTCGAAGTTGTGTGGGGCCCACAAGACCATGTGGGGCCCACATGAGTTTTCAAAATTCAAATTTAATTCTTATTCAAAAATAAATAATAAAATAAATAAATACTAAAAATAGTTTAAAAGTAATAAAAATGATAATAATAATTAAAAAAAATAATAAAATAATAAAATAATAATTAACTAATTGACTAATTAATTAGGTAAGTGATTAATTAAAAATTTATTGAATGGGAATGGTGGCAAGCATTCCCACATGGCCTCCATTCCCATCCCATACTCAACTCATACCTTGCCCATTCTTTAATTTTTTAAAAAATTATAATTTCACCTATCTCCTTACACATAAATTTCATTTCTTCTCCAAAATTTTTCTATAAATAGGGAGCTCTCAACCTTCATTTTTCACAATAATTTTCCAAAGAAGAGAATGATTAGTGAGTGAAAGAATTTGTGGTGGAGAGAGAGTTTTTGAATAAGTTCTCAATCACTCACTCTTTTCGATCTCATTTCTTAGAGATAGTTACAGTGTTCGTAAGGAAGAAGGTAAGTAAATTTTGATTATGTTAGTTTTTTTTTTTATTTAAAATTCATACCCGAGTTTACTTTATAAGTAAATTTTAATTATGTTAATTAGTTTCACAAAATTTTCATGAGTTTATTTTTACGCATATTTAATTATATCAGTTCTATCTTTAATATACTTACATCTATTTTTGGGTTTAAAAATGTTCTAATCCCCTCGGATAAATTTTCAGCATTTCTTTCTATTCAAAAATAAAATCATATATATTTTTAACACAAAAATTGTGTGACATGAGTTTATTTCCACGTTGCATTTTTTTTTTATGAAAATATGAGTAAAGGTGAGATTTTCACGATATTATTTTAAATTACATAAATTATAATAAGATGATTTTAAAACCCCTTATAGCAAAGTAAGTTCAAAGTTACAGATGTTCGGTACCGCAGCTTAAAGTTTATACGGATCAGAGTGCATCCACACTGTTTACAGAGTGGTTATTTATGTTAGTGGATTTCTCCTGAGCGCACACCTGGTTTCGGACTAGGACTTAATAAGGAAAATCTCACTTAAAGTTTACGTACGTTGATTTAGTTTGGTCGGCCAGCCAGCTAAGTCCAGTCTTTGGACCGCACAACTCAGTCATGGGGGTAAACATGACTTACGACAAACAGGCTTAAGGGTGATTTTTATAATATATGTTTATGCATATTTAATTACGTGTACAAAGCTACTGATGATTTGAAGAAAAAGTGTAAGTTTACGTGAAAAAGATCATTTTGGTGCTTAAATGACGATCTAAGGAAAACGTATAAGAAAAAGTATATGTATGTTTATCATTAAATGTTTATACAGTTTTAAAATTAAAAGTTTAATTTAATAGTTATAGTATATAATTATAAAATTTTACTGTTGTAATTGATGACAAAAGTTTTATGTAGAAATTTTTAAATTTATATTTATTCCAAAAGAAATTTTGAAGTTATAGTATTAAATATTGTTTTACGAAATTTTTAAAAAGCACATTTTGGTCACACACTAATAATAATCTTATTTACTTACTGAACGTCGTCTCACTCCAATCGTATTTTTATTTCAGATAACTCTGAAGGACATGTCGGAAATCAGGCTTAGCAAGCATGCGGGTGGGGATTAGAAAAATAAAGATTGATTAGAAATATTAGTATGATGCCAGATATTTATGCTTATGTAATTTTTTTCTTTCGAAATAAATGATTGTAATATGGATAATTAGCGCTCTGGTGTAATAATAATCGAGTTTATTTGCTTTCGCTGTAAATCAATAGTAAAAAGGTTAATATCCCAGACCCTCGGGGTTGGGGTGTTACATTTGGTATCAGAGCAATAGGTTATAGGTTTTGTAGACTTTAAAAAAAAATATATATATATTTTACCAGAGCATGTGATATAAGTTCTGCATACTTTAATATATAAATTTTACCAAAGCTTAGATATAAAACATGATTTGGGTAGGATTGGGTAGTTTAGAATATTTATTTTAGTTTGTTATATTATTATACGTTAATAATAGATTTATAATTTTAAAATAACATTTGATCATTATTTAAGAATGGATGCTAAAGATAGTAACATTGGAGGAAATGAGATTTACGTGAAGGCTCCTAAGGACAAGTAATAATTATAAAATCTCTAAGAAAAATAGTAGTATTATTGAAGACACGTTAATTAATTTAAATATGTTATTTATGTTTGTAGAAACACGTACTCATATTGATGATTCATAATTAATTGTCAAATGCATTAATAATTTAAAATATATATATAAATATAATAATAATATATGAGATTTAATTATTTTCACTGTTGTTATTTTCACTAAATATATAAGAAATAACTCATTAGACCCTACTGAATTTAGAAGTGTTACATATACAAATAGATATGAACAAACGGTGTATTATGAAATCTGAATTTACCCAAAATTTCTTTGCACGTATAAGTTGGATATGAATATGTATTTTTACATTACATATTCAGTTATCAACAAAACATTCAAGCTTAATTTAGGAATATATATTTTGACAAAATCTTTAATTTTTATTTTGTATTAGTATATAAGGAATTGAATATCATTTAAATATTACTTATTATATTTAAATTCAAAAAAAAAAAAAAAATCTCTTAGCATGTGCAAGTTAAATATGTATATCTATTTTTGTTTTTTTTTTTTTTTCCATTGCATATCCAATTTCCATCAAGTATCCAAGTTTGATTTAGGAGTACAAATTTTGAAAAAATCTTAAATTTTGTATAAATTTATAAAAGTTAATACAACTTAAATTTTTCTATTAAAAAAAAAAAAACTTTATATAGTAAAAATTTCATTAATGAAAGCAATATAAAAATTAACTAATTTTCTTCAAATAACTAACCAATGTCAAATCATCAATTGGCCAAACATGGCCAACATATATTTGATCTAATAATAATAATAATAATAATGAAATATATATATATAAAAGGGGTTCTCTTGCAGTTTAAAAAAAAAAAAAATGCCTCATGGGTGGAAATCATCGGTTATAGCTCACTTACCCCCGAAGCAAGGTCAGGGCATAAGACCATTTGGGCGTAGTGGGGACTCGAACCCGCGATCACATGGATGCACGGCCGGTTTCTTACCATTAGGCCACCCACCCAAGTAGTGACATAAGGATGAAATTAATTATAGTTAAAGCATTAATAAAGATGTAGAAACATAAAAAAGAACCTTGAGTTCGCAAATTTTGCAATACGTGTCGCTCACTCGATTTTCGCGACACATATCGCTCTCCCTCGATTTTTGAAAAAATGCATCACTCAAGGCACACGTCGCTTTCTCGCTCGATTTTTGCGACACACATCGTTCTCCCTCGATTTTTACAAAACGTGTCGTTCGTGACACTCGTCGCTATCTCGATTTTCGTGACACACATCGTTCTCCCTCGATTTGTGCAAAACGCATTGCTCGATATTCGTGACACACGTCGCACTCCCTCGATTCTCGTAGCACATGTTGCTCTCTCTCGATTTTCACAACACGCGGCCACTCCCCTATAAAAAGGGTCTATCATTCTCAAGCTCTAAGCATCACAACTTTCTATCATCTTGAACAATCACATTTCGGTTTGCAGTGATTGGCTCTTCCCAATTTGTCTCTTAGTTGTCTCATTACTCAAAAATGTTGCCAAATCACCCAACTCCCCAAGTTGCTGAGAGCAGCACTAGATCGTCGATTCAAAGATGGAAACCCAGTAAGGCACAGTTGGAGATTCTAGAGGAGGCCTTCCACAGCAGTCAAGGGGAACTCCCTCCCGTGGAGCGAACTATCTTGCTTGCAGCACAACTTCGACGGTATGGTCCAATCGAGTCAAGAAATATACGCTTTTGGTTTGAGAACCGTAGGTGTAGGCGGGGATCAGTTGGAGAAGCCACTATCTCAACTACTGCCCCATCAATTCTCCATATTACCTCCTCCGTCACTACCGACCCAAGCAGTGCCCCTGCCATTCTTCCAACGCTCTTCCCTATCGAGAATATTCCGACTATGAAACTTACAACTAATATCACACCAATGAGCCATATCCCTTACAAAGGCGATATCGCAATCACCACACTAAGGGTTTCGGATAATGTTGGCATACTTCACCATTGCAAGGAAATCCGATGTGCATTGAGACTCATATACGGGCCACCAAAAACTTGGGAAGAGGGCAGCTCTTCCTCCTTCGCCAAACAAACGGGCATTCTCTCCCTTTTTTCGACCCAAACCGGCGACATTATAAGAGGTCAACTCTGCCAAGAAAAAACCCAGGCGGTTAGCAGTGACACCGCTAGTATTGCGATAGATGTTGACGTTGATCTAAGGCTCTAAAGGCCAGATCTCGTATATTTTTAATTTATAGGACATGTATAATATATATACATATATATAATTATCCTTTTCCACATCTTCTGAATTTCTTTTCCATTTCAACCTCTATTAGACCGACGATTCACACTTCAATTCCCAAAATAAAATACTTCGCCAAATTGACCCTCAATCTATTTTAAGACTTAGTTAAATCATTAATCAATGTATTTAAATAGTGCAATCAATTATACAGTACTCATTTTAAATTAGCAAATTTCAAGAACGAAATATTTTATAAGGAGGGGAGATTGTGATGACCCAAAAAAATATATATAATTAAAGTACAATAATAATAAAATGATAAAAATGGTCATTAAATTAATATCAATACAGAAGTGTTTTTGTATAGGATCCTTGATTCCATGTTTGATGCCTAAGAAAGACCTTGTCTTAGCGAGTGCTCAGAGACAATTGAGGCTCAGTCGCTCCCTGGAGGTCGGTCTAGTCAAAATGGAATTTCATAAGATAAACAGGATAGACACTATTTGTACACGTAAATAAGTATATATACATAAAATAGTGTTTTGACAGACATAATTTGTAAAAATATATAATAAGATGATAATAATATAGGTATCATATGTAGGGCTCACAAGACTATGTGGGGTCCACATGAGTCCCGGAGCCACAAGAAACTATTTATATACGTAAATAAGTATATAAAATAATGTTTTGACTGATATAATTTGTAGAAATATATGATAAAATAATAATAATATAGGTATCCTATGCGGGACCCACAAGACTGTGTGGGGCCCATATGAGTCCCGAAGCCGTATGCAAGTTTACACGAGTCTCAAAGCTATGTAGGATGCATAAAATCGTATAAGAGTTATTCGAATTACGTAGGATCCATTCGGGTCGAAGTTGTGTGAGGCCCACAAGACCATGTGGGGCCCACATGAGTTTTCAAAATTCAAATTTAATTCTTGTTCAAAAATAAATAATAAAATAAATAAATACTAAAAATAATTTAAAAGTAAAAACAATGATAATAATGATTAAGAAAAATAATAAATAATAAAATAATTAATTAACTAATTGACTAATTAATTAGGTAAGTGATTAATTAAAAATTTATTTAATGGGAATGGTGGCAAGTACTCCCACATGGCCTCCATCCCCATCTCATACTCAACCCATACCTTGCCCATTCTTTAATTTTTTTAAAATTATAATTTCACCCATCTCCCCATACTTTTATAAACTTCATTTCTTCTCCAAAATTTTCCTATAAATAGGGAGCTCTCAACCTTCATTTTTCACAACAATTTTCCAAGGAAGAGAAGGATTAGTGAGTGAAAGAATTTGTGGTGGAGAGAGAATTTTTGAATAAGTTCTCAAGCACACACTCTTTCCGATCTCATTTCTTAGAGATAGTTACAGTGTTCGTAAGGAAGAAGGTAAGTAAATTTTGATTATGTTAGTTTTTTTTTTTCATTTAAAATTCATACCCGAGTTTACTTTATAAGTAAATTTCAATTATGTTAATTAGTTCCACAAAATTTCCATGAGTTTATTTTTACGCATATTTAATTATATGAGTTCTATCTTTAATATACTTACATCTATTTTTGGGTTAAAAAATGTTCTAATCCCCTCGGGTAAATTTTCAGCATTTCTTTCTATTCAAAAATAAAATCATATATATTTTTAACACAAAACTTGTGTGGCATGAGTTTATTTCCACGTTACATTTTTTTTATGAAAATATGAGTAAAAGTGAGATTTTCACGAGATTATTTTAAATTACATAAATTATAATAAGATGATTTTAAAACCCCTTATGGCAAAGTAAGTTCAAAGTTACAGATGCTCGGTACCGCAGTTTAAAGTTTATACGGATCAGAGTGCATCCGCACTGTTTACAGAGTGGTTATTTATGTTAGTGGATTTCTCCTGAGCGCACACCTGGTTTCGGACCAGGACTTAATAAGGAAAATCTCACTTAAAGTTTACGTACGATGATTTAGTTTGGTCGGCCAGCCAGTTAAGTCTAGTCTTTGGACCGCACAACCCAGTCATGGGGGTAAACATGACTTACGACAAATAGGCCTAAGGGTGATTTTTATAATATATGTTTATACATATTTAATTATGTGTACAAAGTTACTGATGATTTGAAGGAAAAGTTTAAGTTTATGTAAAAATGATCATTTTGGTGCTTAAATGACGATCTAAGGAAAACGTATAAGGAAAAATATATGTATGTTTATCATTAAATGTTTATACAGTTTTAAAGTTAAAAGTTTAATTTAACAGTTATAGTATATAATTATAAAATTTTACTGTTATAATTGATGACAAAAGTTTTATGTAGAAATTTTTAAATTTATATTTATTCTAAAAGAAATTTTGAAGTTATAGTATTAAATATTGTTTTACGAAATTTTTAAAAAGCACATTTTGGTCACACACTAATAATAATCTTATTTACTTACTGAGCGTCGTCTCACTCCAATCGTATTTTTATTTCAGATAACTTTGAAGGACATGTCAGAAATCAGGCTTAGCAAGCATGCGAGTGGGGATTAGAAAAATAAAGATTGATTAGAAATATTAGTATGGTTTCAGATATTTATGTTTGTGTAATTTTTCTTCTTTCGAAATAAATGATTGTAATATGGATAATTAGCGCTCTAGTGTAATAATAATCGAGTTTATTTACTTCCGCTGTAAATCAGTAGTAAAAAGTTAATATCCAAGGCCCCTCGGGGTTGGGGTGTTACATTGGTAATAACGCCCTTAAGTCATGTGAGCTTCTTCGTATTTTTTCTTGTTAGTCCACTTCTTGCCCGAATCAGTCTCATTTTCACTGTCTTTGACCAAGCCTGCCTTGATGTCGGCTTCAATCCTACTTCCCGTGGCCACGATGTCCATGAAGTCATGGGGGGTTGCTCCCCAAAGAAGCCCGCAGTATGGGTCTTTCAATGTATTTATGAATAGCATGATAGCTTCTTGGTCGCCTACCGCCGGGTCCACTTGGATCGCCGCAGCCCTCCACTTATAGGCGTACTCCCTAAAGGTCTCTATGGGTTTCTTCTCCATTTCAAAGAGAGTCATTCTGTCGGGATCCATTTCCAGACCATGGCGGTATTGTGCCTCAAAAGCATCTGCCAAATCTCCCCACGTGCGGATTCAGGCCATATCTTGTTGGACATACCATCTTGCTATTGCTCCCGTAAGACTGCTCCGAAAGCAATGCATCATCAATTTCTCATTGTCAGCATAAGCGGCCATTGACTGGAAAAACAGGAGCATGTGGGTCCGGGGGCACGGAGTCCCATCAAACTTCTTAAATTCGGGCATTTTAAACTTCGGAGGGAGTACTACATTGGACACCAAGCAATAATCTGAGGGTCTGGTAGTATTGGAGGTTCGGGTCCCTTCTATGGCTCTAAACCGCTCTTCGAGCTCATCGCAGCGGTACTCTGTCATAGTCTTGCTTGTCCCCACAACTACTGACGAAGGCATTCCCATTTCTGGAGTTGTCGTTGTTGGAGCAAAAGGGGGCACACTAGGCGGTGGTTTCTCTGAGGTGCATGGTGGCAGTCTTGATGACTGCTCATGAATCGACGTGAAGCCTAGCAGATGGATAGGATCTGTTTCTTCTTCATGATCTTGATCCTAGACTGTCTTTACTTTATCTAACAACAAGTCCAGTATCCTCTTTATTTGGGTACTTAATTCCTCATGTCCTTGCTCTATACCCATGACCCGATTTTCTAGTTGTTTCGCCATGATTTTTGCTTTGCTTCTGGTATATTGCAAGGATGGGAAGAGGTGGGCTCAATGCTGGAATTCTAAATTTTACTTCGGCTTGATAAGAAGTTGGAAAGTGATTATCGACCCATTGAGGATGAAATCTTATGCATGGATGCATGCAAATGCAGCCTAAATAATCATTTGGCCGAAGTTTTGGGAAAAACCAAACTCATTAATGATCTCGGGAATAATTTGTTTTCCCCTTAGCAGGGTACTTTGGGAAATTTGACTTTCTAAAAAATGAATTGGGCTCTTTCCAAAAGATTGGCCAAGTGATATGAATGCCTAACATGGATGCTGGATGTACACAACACAAAACATTTTTCAAAACATATGTACAATAGACATAGGTTATCACATGTGGAGAAGGATGTGACTCTTGCCCCAACCCCGGGGTAAGTATGTACATAGGGTTCTCCGAGGCTCTACCCTAGGCAATGGATTATAGACAATCATGTGTGGTTAAGCTCTAGTCCCTATTGAAAGAGGTCCCCAGATTGAAACTTTATCCTCCCTCACAGAGGTCCGGATAAGGCTCACACTGACCAGAGTGGTTCGCGGGTCCCCATAGGCCATGCCACATGGGAACTGACACTATTACACTCCTATCTAAACTTAAAAGGGAAAGCCTGGGTATAGAGCTGTGAAGGTGTGCGAGTTTAACAATTTCAGCCTATGCCCTCTACCCCACATCCATCTATTATTCAGATTAAAACACATGCTTTATTCACACAAGTCATGGAAACAAGTAGTCACATGCTTATTATCTCATGCTAGATCAGGGCATTCACAGTCAATCACATGCTTATTCACAAGATAACGAAAACACAAGCAAAGTTGAGCATTTACTTACTATGATTTATTCGTGAAGTACCTGCAAACAAAACAATCATACGGACAATGTGTACAAAACAGGGAAGGAGCACTCAAGAAGGCTCATTAGATTAGGATTTTGGGATAATCCTCAATTAATCATTGGCTCGACTCTCAAGTATCCCCAGCGGAGTCGCCAAGCTGTCGCGATGTCCTGGAACCCGGTTAGAGAAAATTGCTCTCTGGCAAAAACGGGGGTACGACTGCGAACTAGGAAAAATGGATGTGTGATTTTGAAAATGCGATTTTCGTGGAAAATGATATGTGATGGAGTCGCCACTAACCTTTTGGAGTGTGGTTAGAACACTTGATTGCTACCCCATTAAGGGTAGAATCGGTCTGCGCTACCAGAGTCGGGTTCGGGAGTACGGTTACGCAAGGGGAAGGTATTAGCACCCCTTACGCGCTCGTTCTTACGAACGGTACCAAATTAATAAAAAATTATCCCCAAAATAAATCTAATAAGCATGTCAAAATTACTCCCTTTCAAAAAATCAAAAGAATGAACATACTATATAGGTATTCCCTCAAAATTGGGGCAATTCAGTACTTCGAAGAGTCCATGCCCTTGGTTGTGGTGGGAGGAAAATGATTTTCTGGGCTTGAAAATATTTTTGTGACTTTTATAAGTGTGAAAACATTTTTGTGATTTTCGATGATTTTTCTCGAACTTCAGAAATAACACAAATGAAATCAATGGGAATCAAAGTGCGAAAATATTTTTGGGATTTTCTGAGAATTTTGCGATTTTTGTGAATTTTCTAGATATAATAATATACAAATGAAATGAAGAAAATCGGCGTGAACTAGTTCGAGAGAGGAGCCGGTTGAGCATTGACCGATTTGGAGGAAAAACCAGTTTAAGGTCTTGGTCGAGACCATTGATTTTTAGGATTTTTCAACATTTTTCCAAAGTAATTAAACAAAAAAAGGAAATTAAAGTAAAATCTGCAAAAAGTAAAAAGAAGATGAGAAATAAAATGGAAGACTGAACCGGTTTTACATCGGTTTAGAAGACCCAATCGGTTCGACGAAGAACTAGTACAAGAAGGGTTAGCCTGTTTTAGGCCCGGTCAAGGCCATGATAATTTTAGATTTTTCTGAATTTTCTCCTAATTTTTCTCTTTTTTCTCTTTTTATGTTTTTATAAATGTAAACTGACCATATATATATATATATATATATATATATATATATATGTATATGTATATGCATATGTATGTATGTATGTATGTATGTATGTATGTATACAATTGTATTATGATAATGAGATGAAATGAGATAAAATGAATCACAATGCACGTGTGTGTCATGCATGCATGAAGGGTGTGCACGTAAATTGGTGGTGTGTGCAATTGTGTAGTGATGAGTAAATCAATATGTGTGGGAGTGTGTTGCAATAACCAAAGTGTGTATGTGTGTGTATTAAGGTGTGCAAGTGCGTGAGTTAGTGTGTGTGAATGATGTGTGTAACAGTGTGTGCAGGTGTATGAGTTAGTGTGTGTGAATGGTGTGTGTAACAGTGTGTGGGAGTAATGTGTGAAGTAGTGGATTGTTGGCGTGTGACAATGCCTGGGGCAGGTGTGTATTATAGAGTGTGTACAAGTTGTGGCAGTAGGTGTTGGGGTGTGTGGGAGTGATGTGTGAACCTTGCAGAATGTAAAGGCCGTGTGTGTAAAAACCGTGTGTGCTTGCAACATGAAGAGCTACATCTGTTCAATCCCTGCATTCATTGATCACGGAAGCATTTCTGTGCGCCTGAATCATGTATCAATATTGGTTGAAAGCCTTGTAAGGTTACCTACATGATAAACCCTTCTCTCAGATGATCCACCCAAATTTGCTCCTTGTCAGTGGTAATTGGTTAAGGAACTCATGGCTAGCAGTAAAATCTTCAATTCACAAGAGCAGCTCCAACCCTTATGATTTCAAGTTGTAGAAGCTTTACAAGTCATGCATCAGTTTGCAGGATGATGCCATTGAATATCCATTGATCCAAATGACAATGCCACAGTTTCCAAAATTGAGTGAGATTCTCCACCGGAGGCTCCCACACCAAAAGACCTGCAACTGAGTCTGCCCCTTAATTAGGCCACCAGATCGAAGCAGTGCCTTTGGACCGAAGACATCTTCCAAGACCACAGATAAGTCGCAACAAGGCGCTTCTATATCTTGGCAATGATTGCGAAGAACTTTGATGAATCAAACTCCTTCCTGGAATAGGTGCAGTCTACTGAATAAACTACCGCAACTTTTGATGGTAGCAACAACGTGATGAACAAAGGGAAGCACAAGATAGTGGAAAATGCCATATCAGAAAAACGATAGCATGACTGTTTGATGAAAGGCCTCAAAGGAAGTCCACTTGCCCTAGATCTGCGAATGGTCGTTAGGAGAGGGAAGAGAAGCATGCAACGGTCCGTGGTGAGAGAGATCGAAGATAGAGCTGTGGGACCGAGACGGAGCCGTGGTATCTGGTGAGGGGAGATCCGACCCGAATAGCAGACTCTGGAACAAAGTTTCTGGGGAGAAACCGCAGGTGGTTTGAAAATGCAAGTAGCCGGATGAGACTTGCTACGGGTGTGCTACTGCTGTTGCTTGGCGGATAAGAGACGGCTGGGGGTGGCCATGGATGATGAGGGAGCTTGAAAGTCCAAATGAGATGCCGGTGGGAAGACTGAGACGCGAGGGGTCGCCGAAGCTGCGGTTTGTGCCTTGGCCGTGTGGTGGTTTGCCGGGTGTTGGAGCTGCTGGTAAGCTCGCGGGAGTTGCTGTGTGGAGGAATGGCTGCGGTGGTTGGGGAAGATGCAACAACTCCTTCACGGATGCTCACGGTTGCAGAGGAAAGAGGCCGTGGCCAAGGGTGGTCTGCTGGTAAGCTCGCGGGAGTTGCTGTGTGGAGGAATGGCTGTGGTGGTTGGCTGCTGGTGTGGAGATGTGGTGCTCGGACGTGGTCGTGGGTGAGCAAGGTGGGGAAGAGAGGTGGTGATGGCGGGGGAGTATGGAACTGGGCATGCTTGCAGAGGTTGGCGGAGAGACAGAGAGTGGGGAGCTGCTGCAGATGAGAGTGAGTGGGTGTTAATGGCCGAGGGTAGAAGTCAGTGAATGGAAGGAAAGAATCTGGGAGGAAATGGAGAGTTACTGGGTTGGCGATGGGAGAGTGTGAGGTGGCTGCTGCGTGAACCCTGAAGAGATGAAGTCTCCCCCTGTAAATGGTAAAAAAATAAATTAACCTCCCTCCCTTCCTCTGCATATCTGCGCAGGAGACCCTTTATAGGAGTCTGCAGGAGAAATTTGGCGCTTTCCTTCTAGTTTGTTCCTTTGTTCCCGCAAGGGAATATACAACCACCCGCACATGCCAATTTTGTTGAGGCATATGACTCCTGTTTTTGATATTTGTTTTTAGCCTTTTTTTATTTTTTATTTTTTATTTTTATTTTTGTCTTTTATGTATTTCTCTTTTTCAAGTGTTTAAGAAAATTTGACTTCTGAACACCGGGGGACCCGAACCCGATGCAAAATACCAGGACTCTGTTAAAATGCCAAGACTTGATTAAGACTCGCCGAGATACAATTAAAGTGCTGGAACTTAATTAAAGACACCATGACTCAGTTAAAAATACCGGTACTCGATTAAAATACTGAGGCTCTGTCGAATTTCCTTGGGACTTCAAAATTCAACAGGTCTCAGTTAGAATTCCAGGGTTCGATTAAAATTCACCGTGACTCAAAAATTCACTGGGATTCCATCAGATGCTCCCATTCGGGATTCAAGTCAATTTTTATACGCCAGGTCTCCTCAAGGTAGCCTGGTTAAAATTGGGGTGTCGACAATCTCTTATCACTGTTTGAATTTAACCCGAGTCTTACCACCAATTGAACCCAATTTGATCGGCCTAATTCGTTTGAAGAATTTTTTATATATATATATATATTAGGATCACTATTTGAGTTAATTTGAGTGACAATCTACTTCTTTCATGAGTTATATATGTTTAAAATTGACATATTACATTTTAAAATCATAAACAAGTAGATAGTATTCAATCATTTACTACTCCTAAAACCCTCTTTCATTTGTTTAATTTATTCAAAGAGTTATATATATATATATATATATATATATATATATATATATATAATTTTTAAAAAAAATTTAAATACTGCATTCTAAAATCATTAACATGTAGATAATCTCAAAACATATAGATATTCAAATTTTTTATTTGATTAGTCTAATTCACTCAAGAGTTATATACACACATATAAAATTAACATATTATATTTCAAAATCATAATTATGTGGACCTCCAATCTCCATTTGAATTAATCCAATCCATGCTCCCTCTCAAACCCTATTTGATAGGTTTAATTTGTTCAAGAATTATATTTCAAAATTATAAATGTTTAGATAATCTCTTATCACTATTTGAAATTAATCTAAGCCCTATTAAAACTCAAACCCTATTCCATCAGCCTAATCTATTCAAGAGTTAAAATATTCAAAAGTATAAAGATAAAGATAATCTCTATCACTGTTTGAATTAATCCCAACCCTACTACCAATCAAACCCTATTTGATGGACTAATTCATTCAAGACTCAAGCAAGGGTTATATATCGAATCGAAGTCATTCATTCTGAAGTGTAAATATAGAATCCTTGTCTCCAACGGTCCAACCGCATTAGGATTCTGTAAGGGTAAAGAGGTAATTTCATCATCAAACGAGAGAGATGTATAAATTGCCTACATATAGAGTTCCAGACGTCCATTTCGCTGTGTTTCTTCTTCTTCTTCTTCTTCCTCTTCTTCTTCAATTTGGAGTTCCCAATTCTCATCTCCTTTCTTTCTTTATTTCTTTCTTCTTCTTTTTCTTCTTCTTCTTTGATTGGTTTCTCTGAACAGATTGATCATGGAATCCGAAAATGGAAAATTGTTCGTCGGCGGCGTCTCAAGGGAGACGAACGAAGAGGCTTTGAAGGCATACTTCGCCAAGTTTGGGGAGGTGGAGCAGACATTGGTCATGAGGGACAGGAATACGGGACATGGAAGAGGGTTTGGCTTCGTCACCTTCTCAGACCCCTCTGTCACGGAGAAAGTCCTTCAAGAAAAGCACCGCATTCAAGGAAGAACGGTTAGTTTAAAGGCCACACCTTTGTTTCAAACATTGATTTTTTTTCTTAATTTTTTTTCATGATTTCTTTTATTTTTTCATGATTTCTTTCTGTGCGTTTCATTTTTTTTGATAATTCATTATGATATGTTATCTGGGTTTTGTTGAGTTTTTCTTTTGGGTGATTGTATTTTGAATTACAATTGAATAGGTAGACGTGAAACGAGCAAGACCTAAAAATGAGAGGATTCAAGGCCAGCACCACAGCCTCCACCATCATCATAATAATGGGTTTAGTGGGAATACTCATAATGGCTTTACTAATAATCAGTTTACAACAAAGAAAATATTTGTTGGTGGGTTACCCTCCAGTCTAACGAAGGAAGAGTTCAGAAGCTATTTTGAGAGTTTCGGTAACATTACGGATGTGGTTGTGATATATGACAGAGAAAGCCACAGACCAAGGGGTTTTGGGTTCATTACTTTTGATTCAGAGGAAGCTGTGGACAATGTGTTGCAGAAAAGAGTCCATGAATTGAACAATAAACTTGTAGAGGTAAGGAGGGCTGAGCCTAAGGATAGGATTAATAGGCAGATGGCCAATGACTTGGGCTATGGAAGGGGGTTTTGGTTTGGTAGTTTTGGAATTTATTCACCTTATGCTTCTCCTTCCAGTGTTTACCCTGCTGGTGCTCTGCCTTATGGGAATACCACTGCTGCAATTTGTTATGGATTGAACCCTTATGGAGTAGGGAATTCCACCATTGGGTATGATGGAGTTGGTTATGGAGGGTTCTCGGCTGTGCCTCCTAGAGGTTTTTGGGATGGCTTCCATCGTAGTCAGGGTACTGTGCCTTATGGAAACTCTGTGTATTATCCCACATACATGGATGGTGGGGCCTATATGTGTAGTTGGGCTAGTTGGGTCCCTAATGGAGACAATGGCAGTCACAGTA
The DNA here is from genome assembly GCF_029873635.1 of Malania oleifera. Lineage (NCBI taxonomy): Eukaryota > Viridiplantae > Streptophyta > Magnoliopsida > Santalales > Ximeniaceae > Malania > Malania oleifera. Next base: position 7,398,469 of record NC_080417.1, read on the forward strand.
GTTCTGGGATTCTGCGTAATTTGAATAAGGATGATGGTGGTGGTGCTGAGGTTTTAGCTGTTGCAAGCCCGCCTGATGCTGTGGCCTCTACATTCAGCAGATCCTCGAATGACAATGGTGATGGTATTCACACTGACGTTTCTGCAACTACAAACCATGCTCAGATTAATGATATATCAAGTTCGCAAGATAGCAACAATGTGGAAAATCGAAGTGGCAACAATGGGGAAAATCAAAGCAGCAATGAAGTGGAAAATCAAAGGGATGACAATGTGGAAAATCAAAGTGGCAACAATGGGGAAAATCAAAGCAGCAATGATGTGGAAAATCAAAAGGATGACAATGTGGAAAATCAAAGTGGCAACAATGGGGAAAATCAAAGCAGCAATGATGTGGAAAATCAAAGGGACAACAATGTGGAAAATCAAAGTGTCTCTGAGGAACAATCTACACCTTGAAATTCTTGTTGACTCCACCATGTAAATTGGTTTCAGGTTTGTAAATTTTTATAGGGTTGCGTGGATTTGTTATTACATTTGGAATGATGGATATTATATTTCTTTGTTTCCTATTTGAATGTTTTCTTCATCTTTTATATGCTAATTTATATGTGATGATCTCTTCAGAGACAGTGATGATTTTATCTCTGAATTGTTGAGATTTCAATAATTTTTAAGGAGGCAACCAGGTTTATGTTTATGAAAAGAGCAACTACAAAATTTTCAGATTGCTATTAGACTTTTATGAAGGGGGAATGTTGTGGTTATATTTTATATTTGAGCGTATGATTGAATTCAAATCTTCATTTACAGCAGGCTTCGGTTCTTTGTAGTTCTTCCTTTAGTATAATTTGGTGTTATGTTGACTGCAACTAATCAAGCATTATTTTGGCAGCTTGAACATTGTAAAGATTGCACCTATTTCTTTCCTTTTGTAAGGTACATCAAGAATGCCCTTATTATGTTGACAATATTATATGACTCTGATTGCTGTTAGGAGCTTGGTGTTCTTTTGCTTGAACACATAAGTAGATTGTTCAAATTTTCTATGTGAACAAACTTATTTCCTTCCTTATTGTGAGGAAGAAGTGAAATGACTGCAGTTTCATATCATACCTGACATTATGCTCACATTATTTTTCTTGCCTTAGTGGCATTTTATTTAATGTTAACTGCGCATGATTTTGGCAGGTTGAATTTTCTACAGATTCCATCTATTTCTTTCCTTTTGTAAGGTGGGTCTTAGTTTTCTTTATACCTTTACAAGTTTTATGATCCTGATTGTTTTCAGGGGTTTGGTGTTCTTTTGCTTGTAAGCATAATCTAGATTGCACAAATTTCTGTATAACCAAAGTTCTTTTCTTGAGTAGGCTAAAAGACTTTAACTTCATATTTTACTTGGTATTAAAGGTCACAACTTTGTTTTTTGAAGCTTTTTAGTGCCCTAGTATGTGGAAATGTTTACATCCTTATATGCATGGTTGGATCCATACTATAACCAGTGTGGACAGTTGTAACCACTGGGTTTTGAAAAAATTCAATAGATACAAGTATTTATCGTCAAGGGAAAGATTATTAATTTTCAAAGTTGCGTCCACTTGAATTGAAAGGGTATGGATCAAACTCAAATATTATAAAATTTTGTGGTAGTTTAAAAGTTTTTTAAAATTTTAGAAGTAAAAATAGAAACTAGAGCCACAAGCTCCTTTCTCACTATAAAGCTTTCTCTTTGTTTGTTTTGCTATCTTTAGCCCCCTTCAACATCTCATGCATACTAGAGAGCCTTCGATAACCTCTTCTATATATTATACAGAAAATTCTCCCGCTTTGACGACCACTTTTTATTTCCTGTATTAGAGAAATATATACTTTCCATCTTAGAAAAATAATCTTTCCAATTTTTCAATTCTCTCATGTATATATATACCCTTGTAATATTCAATAATCAATAGAGAAAAATGCCTTCATTCAAATTTAACATGGTATCAGAGCCTAGGGTTTCTTAACCTATTTTTTCTTTTTTTGCTGACGCCATCGCCGTCGGCCATCTTCTGCTCGGCTGCTGTTTTTGCCGATGTGATCCGATTAGACCTCTCCTCTTAGTTAGTCTCCTTCGCTAGTCTTAGTTGCAGCTTCGGTGTTGTCTCCATTGTTTGCAAATCTCCCATTTTCTCTAGTTTCCAGCTCGTCTCAGTCACCGGCGTACGCTCTCCTCTCTCTCTGAACCCGATCGCGGCTCACCTCTGTTCATCATTCTCCGGCATCTGTTCGTGCTTAGTTCTCAGCGGCAACCCCCCCGCAGCTCTCTCAATCTCCGGTGTCGTCTCAGCTGCTTCTTGATTTTCCGGAAACTCGCAGGCACGCAGTTCTTTCTTGGCTCTCTCTCGTTGCAACTCTGTTCGTCTTCTCCGGCAGCTCTCCGCATCTCAGTTCTTCCTCACGTCTCTCTATTCAGGTTCTCCCGTCTTCTCCGACAATAGTCTTCGGCTGGTGCATCTCCGACGTTCGCGTTCAGTTTGGTGTCATCTCTCAGTCCTGGCTGGTGCATCTTCGGCGCTCTTTGGTTCTTCTCTGATTATCGTCGTCTCTCAGGTCTTTGGTATTAGACTGTGGATCTCTGTTTTCTGGCTCTCGTCTCTCCAGTATCTCCGGCTCGTCTCAGCGTCTTCGATCATCTCTTGTTTCAGCCGTCGTCGTCTTCGGCGCTCGCAGCAGTCTTAGGTTGCCTTCTCCGGCAACGTCTATACTTGTTGCTCCGACTCCGAAACCATTCTTGTCTTTGATAGTTTTCCAGCAATAGATCCTCAAGCTCACAGCCTCTCTGTTTCTCCGCATCTCCACCTGGAAAGGGCTCCCACACGGCACTCCAACGGCACCTTCGGCTTCTTTGATTAAACTCGAAGATTATCAAATCGAAGGTTTATATTTTTGGTTGTTGCAAAGATCGGATTTGACCCAATTCAGTGGTTTGATTCATCTGAACTGATATGACGTTATAGAAGCATCTGATTCTTCAATGGCTGCAAATTTTGTCACAGATTCTTCAACCTCTTCTGAGATTGCTATCTCTAGTCTCACCAGTGAACAATACCATCAACTCTTGGATCTTTTATCGCCCTTGAACACCAACTCTGTCAATTTTGTTGGTAACCTTGCCTCTTGCCATTCTGCTTCTCTTTCTAATATTGAATAGATTGTTGATTAAGGTGCCTCCGATCATATGACTTCCAATTTGTCTTCTCTTGATAATATTCAACTTCTCAATCCGCCATGCCCCATTAAGCTTCCCAATGGTGACACTGTTCCTGTAACTCATATCGACACTATGCGGTTTTCTTCTAATTTCTCTCTTTCTAATGTTCTTTATGTGCCTTCATTTAAATTTAATTTATTGTCCATCAGCAAACTTATCACTGATCTTAATTGTGTTGCTGTATTTTTTCCTACCTAACGAGGAGGCTGATTGGGACATGTGAAGTACGGGATGGGATTTACCACTATAAACCTCCCTCGACCTTAGTTTTCCACTCTCAACGTGTTTCTGACACTACTATTTGGCACCAACATCTTGGTCACCCTTCTATTTCATGTATTCCGAAAACCTTAAATATTTCTTGTTCTTATTTGCCTTGTAATGTTTGTGCTAGAGCAAAGTACACTCATTTACACCTTTTTCTTTGAACACAAATAAGAGCACATTTTGTTTTAATCGGATTTATTGTGATATATGGGATGGTTATTCTACAACTTCACTTTCTGGTGCATATTATTTTTTAACAATTGTGGATAACTACTCGCATGCTACATGGATCTATCTTATGCGTATGAAATCTGATACTTTCACTTGCCTTAAGAATTTTTGCGCCATGGTTAAAAATCAGTTCAATTGCACTGTTAAGCACGTGCGCACTGATAATGGTTGAGAATTTCTATTCACTTCACTTCAAACTTTTTTCCATGATCAAGACATTTTTCATGAGCACACATGTGTGGATACACCTCAACAGAATGATGTTATCGAGCGTAAACATCGCCATCTTCTTAATGTGGCTCGGTGTTTACGTTTTCAAGCTAATCTTCCCATCTCTTTTTGGGGTGAATGTATTCTCACAACCACTTATTTAATTAACCACACTCCTTCACCCAACCTCAATCATAAGTCCCTTTATGAACTTCTTTTTCAGAAACCACCGTCATATACACACTTGCGAGTATTTGGGTGCTTGTGCTATGCCTAAACTGCTCGTCAACACCGCAATAAATTCTCGCTCAATGTTCTTCGATGTGTTTTCTTAGGTTAACCTGCTCATCATAAGGCTTATCGTGTCTACGATATTGAAAACAAAAAAAATTTTCATCTCCCGTGTTGTCACTTTTGAAGAAAATATTTTTTCCTATCATCTCATCTCTCCAACTCCTACATCTTCTCTAGTCCTTCCTCTTCCTATTCTTGATATACATCCTTCCTACACTTTACCTCCTCCACCAACCACACCTAACCCTAGCCCATCATGTCTCCCTCCTTCTCCCTTGGTCTCCTCCCTGACACCCCCACCCTCACCCCCTTCCCTACCACCCCCTCCACCCACCTCTTCACGGCCCAAACGAGCTATCACACATCCCTCTTACTTGGCTGATTATATCTGCTTTACTTTATCAAAGTCCTCCACGGCTTCGCAAGTTTCAAGATGTTCCTTAGGTACGGTTCATTGTCTCTTTTTTTATCTTATCATCGTTTCTCTAATCAACACTTGGCTTTTCCTTCTATCATGTCCCAACATCCTGAACCCACCTCATATTCTCAGGCTGTGCTGCACCCACATTGGCGTGATGCCATGACTTATGAAATTCAAGCCTTAGAAACCAATAATACATGGGTTCTTCAACACCTTCCACCTGGCAAAAAATCAATTGGCTGTAAATGGATGTTTAAAACAAAACTTCGAGCCGATGGATCCATAGAGCGACACAAAGCTCGCTTGGTGGCTAAGGGCTACATTCAGGTAGAAGATTTGGATTATCATGACACTTTTGCTCCTGTTACTAAACTCGTTACTGTTAGGTTTGTTCTTGAAGTGTTTGCCGCTCGGAATTGACATCTCCTTCAATTGGACATCAACAATGCTTTTCTCCATGGTGACCTCGATGAGGAGGTTTATATGCTCTCTCCACCGGGTTATTGCAAATAGGGAGTGACTCGTGTTTGTTGTCTTCAGAAATCCCTTTATGGTCTTAAGCAAGCCTCTTGCAATTGGTTTTCTAAATTATCTTCTATTTTACTTGCTGCGGGTTTCACCCAATCTTAGGCCGATCATTCTCTTTTCACCCGTTCTCGGGGTCAATCTTTTACTCTCATACTTGTTTATGTTGATGACATTCTCATGGTAGGTAATGATCTCTCCGATGTTAGCACTTTCAAAGTCATGCTTGCTCAGAAATTCAAACTAAAGGATCTTGGCAAATTGAAATATTTCCTTGGCCTTGAAATTGCTCGCTCTCCAACTGGCATATTTCTTAATCAATGAAAATATGCTCTTGACATCCTCACTAATAGTGGTCATCTTGGTGCTTGTCTTGCCCACTTTCTCATGGAACAAAATCTCAAGCTCAATAATATTGATGGTGATCTTCTCTCCGATCCAAGCTCATTTCGGCGAATCGTTGGACGTTTGATATATCTCACCATCACTCGTCCCGACATTGTATTTCCGGTCAACATTCTCAGTCAATTTATGCACCAACCTAGACGACCACATTATGATGCTGCTATACGTGTTTTTTGATACATTAAGACTTTTCCAAGACAAGACTTATTTTTTTCTACTGCCAACACTCTTCAAGTCTCAACCTATTCTGATTCGGATTAGGGTAGTTGTCCCCTCACTCGCCGCTCCATCACTGGTTTTTTCATTCAGTTGGGCACTAGTCCGATTTCTTGGCGCACTAAAAAACAAACTACAGTGTTTCGCTCCTCCGCTGAAGTTGAGTACTGAGCATTTGCTTCCACTACTTGTGAACTTACATGGCTCAAAACTCTTTTACACTATGCACTTGAATGGGTGCACACGCACACACATAGAAGCATACTCTCAGTGTGAGAAGCAGTAGATATTTCGTCTTCTTGTCCTACATCCCTAGTTGTGTAAAAATTTTGTACTAAAAAATTTCAAGACATATATATATATATGCTTCTTTTGGATTTTTTGTCATGACAGTGTTTTATATGGCATTTTTTTACTGTGATTGCTCGAGTATTACAGTTTAATTGATATTTTAATAATGTGTAAAAATGAATAATTTAAAAATAATAAAAATTTAAAGTACAAGTGCCCCCAGTGTGGAGATGTCTTGGCTATGCCACTGCTTATATGATGTCGTTTGAAGCATTTATCATGTAGCTGAGCTAGAACATGGATGCCAACCCTTCTCTTTTGTCATTTCCATTTATTTGCAAAGTTGTTTTAATTAGTCTTAAGTCTCTATGAGATTGCAAGTTTGAGAATGCAACTTTTTGCCCATTGTAGGCTTTTGTGTTTGTAAAATGTACTTTTTGGTTTTTCCATGTTATTATGGTGAAATGTTAAAAAATAATTGTAGAACCAGTTGAAATTTTTCCACAAAATACCATTTTTAAGGCCTCAAAGGAAGCAAACATTGTTAAAATGTTATGACTTAACCGAGCCACTAGTAATCTACTGCAAATTTAAAGTAAGAGACCAGCCTGTGGGATTATGTCATTAGGACTTATGCAACATATACAGAATACTGTGTATATACATAGCACTGATTTATCTTTATTATAATATAATAATATAAAAATCACTCATTAGAAACATTTAGCATGTTTTTTTAGAATGTACAGGGACAATGTGACAATCAACCTAGAGGAGAAACAAGGAAATGGTTTCTGGAAATTAAAATAAGAGAAATGGTAACTGGAAATTAAAGTAAGAAATATAGTTACTCTAAATAATTATTGTGCATAGAAATATTTTTTTTCTCCATGTCTACATGAAAATGGAGGAATGAAGGAAGCATGTCATTTCCCTGGCTGTTTTCCCTTCCAAAAGAAGCCATTCTAGTGGGCTTAGTTAACCTGAGCTTGACCGTGTTCAAGCTTCATTAAATATTTAAATCTCAAACCGAGCTTGAATATATTTTTTCAAGCATATTCATTAAAATATTAATGAGCTGAAGCGGAGCTCAAGCTCAACATCTAGCTTTACTTTGTTTTAATTTAAAGACAAGATAATTTGATAAATTAACCAAATGAATATACATAAACCTTATTTTTTGGTTGCTCAAATACTATCAATACAAACAGTTTGTGAAAAATTTTAGATCATCATCTTATAATATACTGAGAAAAAAAGAATAAAATTAAAGATGTTCAAATATTTTCTAATGTTTTCAGCATTTTAAAAGAAATCTAACAAGGTTATTGAATGAGCCTAAAAATTATGCTCAAGATTGTTTTTTCAGTCAAACAATGTAATTTTGTACAAGGTGGCTACTATCAAGCCCAAAATGAGCATGTAAATGGGTTGTTCAGGAGCCTAAGCAAGCCGAGCTTAATCTTGTTCAAGCTTGTCTTGTATATTGAACTAGCTTCAAAATTAAGATTGAAAATCACTCACTTGTGCAAACAGACGAGCTCAAACAAGTACTGAGCTGTTCATTTGTAGTCTTACTTTGAGAATTTTCAGAGGTAGATACTAGCAAGGCATTTGTGAAATTTGCACAGGAGGAGTTTCATTAATATGCAATCTGCAGCAGTAGTCTTGGGAAATTTGCGATTAGTCTGAGAAATAGAATTTGAAAACTGTTTCTCATGTCTTCTGGCTTTTGCCTACATACATTTATGAACTCTCAATAATCATTGCTGAGCCAAGATGTGTCTTCGGACGGCACAAGTCAAATTTGTGTTTCCTTTTCCAGTTCAAGTATTGCTGGAGTTTTTGGGAGTTACTTCCATGACTAAAGTTATTGGTGCACAAGCCAACTTCTTGTTGCCTCAGAACTAGGTTCCGTAAGTATTATTTGTTTGATTTCTTGTGTTCACTTTGGCCTTTTGTTTTAGTTTTTACTTCATGAGTCATATACTATGTATATTTTTTCATATGTGTTTTGTTTTGTTTATGCTCTGCATGAATGCCATTGAAATAGTACTTTTGAATTGACCTAATATTTGAAAATCTGTGGATGAGTGTCCCTGTTGATCATAGGGAAATTTGTCGAGTAAGTGCGAGCTGAGTTACCTTGAATCTTACTGTTCGGTTAAGTAACCTACTGCATTTAACTTCGTTGTTTTTTTCCATATTATCCTAGATATGTTGAAGTGGAAATGCTAATTTATTTTTTAAAAATGAATTTTGTTAAACTGATATCTTAGAGAAAGACAAAAAAATGATTTGTGCCACCATGGCTGAATTTATTTTAAGAAAAATGGAAAATATACATTTAGTCTGTCATTTATACTTGGGGATGTGATGCTAGATGGTTGTGACTGGTGTCGTTGATGGACATGAGCTAGATTTTGTCAGCATATTAATGAAAAGGGCAAAACTATTGAGGTTTGACAAAAAGACAGAGACCTCCCCTGAGGTTTCAAAAATGACACAAACTGTACCTGAGGTTTCAAAAATGCCTCAAATCTCTCCTGAGGTTTGCCTAAAAGATGCAGGTCTCCCCTAAAAAAACTTGTCTTTTTGCCAAATTCAAGGGGAGGTTTGTGTCTTTTTCACAAACCTTTGGAGAGGTCTTTGGGATTTTTGAAACCTCAGGGGAGGTCCTTGGAATTTTTTAGACTTCAGGGGAGGTCATTGTCTCTTTACCAAACCTCAGGGAAAGCTAGTGTCTTTTGCCCTAATGAAGAATCATATTTAATCCAATGGGATTTTCCTCCTAGGCTGGTGTATATGCATTTTTTTGAGGTGTGGGTGTTTTGAACAGTTAAGGATATAAACCATCCTGCACTTGCTTGCCAGGGAGATTTTTCTATGAAAATATGATTAGATGACTTCAATCAACAGTGTGATTTTTGGAATGTCAGTGGCTAGATCTTAATTGTCCAATGTGCTGATATGCCTTGTCATCTTATCTTGCTTGACTAGATATTTTTTGAATAATCGATTCTGGCAGCCCTCCTGTTTCATTGGTGAGCCACCAATATTTTGATAGTCCTAGAGGGTGAATTCTTTTGATTGATTTCAAACATTTTAATTCTGCACAACTTGGAAATCTGGTCCGTATACAATGATGCATCACCCACTCATAAATAGGATCAACTTAAATACTGTCCTCTCCATATAAATAGTTTTATTGTTCGGATTTGGATGATCAAATGTGTAGAAGTCATCTGGTGTATTTTTTGGAAATAAATAAGGTGCAAATATGCAATCTGAGAATGGAGTAACAGTTCTCTATAGAGCTAAGCTGTCGAATCTGCAGTGATTAAATGGGCTTAGAAAGCTTGTCCAAAAATCAAAGGAGGGAGGGAGGAGAGATTTGAATACATATTTGGGTAAGAGCATGTGAGGTCTGATTTGCCATTATTTTTCTTGGTCTTCTGGGCAATATATATTAATTCTAAACAAAATGTAAGAAAACATTTTCATCAAAATAATGCATTTTTCATATGGAAATGTTGTACTGGATTCTCTTTTAGACAGGCCTCCCTAATTTGGCCAAAGAACAAACGTGAACTGTTAGATTGACACTTTATTTTGTGGGCCAACAATGTATATCAAGCCTTAACACTCTCCCACATATGCAGCCTCGATTGTGTGAGGAGAGAAGCAAATGATAACTAACACCCATTAGAGGGAAATAAGATAATTTTTAATTATCAAACAGTAAGTCCTGGCAACAAAGAGTAGAACAAGGACCTTGTGGCAAATAGCTCTGATGCCATGTTACATTACCACTTTATCTAAAAGTTTAAGCTGCTAGGCTGCCAACAATGTATGTCAACCCTTAACATGAATATTTAAAGGATCAGCCTGACGCAGTATGTGTAGTTTGTAGCCGCAGCCCAATTGAGAGGCTGGGAGACTGGGGCTTGGGAGCCACAGCCCAGTTGCTTATTTATCATATCAGTATATGCAATTGCAGGTTTAGATCTCTTCCATGCTTTGAAAATTCCCAACAAACCGGCTGAATAGCCACTGGATTGAGAAAACCTTCAGGAACAAAATGGCTATTGGATTATTATACGGTAATGGAATTGCAGCTTGATCATTGGGATTTTACGTGATAACTGTAGTGGTGTTGATGGCTGCCAAATATTATTAGGGAAACTACAATGAGTGAAATATGGTTATGAACAATACAAAGATGATGCATGGTTACAATTGTTGGGGCGTGGATCTACAAGCAACAATCGCACAAACAAAATATACAACCACAATACAAGATCATATTTACGTGGCTCGGTCCACTGTGACCTTCGTCCACGGGAGAACACCCAATCTACTATAACTGGGAGAATTACAAGGAGGAGGAGGCTACTGCCCTCAACTCGACTCTCTCTCTCTCTCTCTCTACAACACACTCTGCCTTACACTACTCTGCACATCACCACACCGCACTTTGTAACTCCCTCTCTTTGCACACACCACGGCCCGCAACTCACAATCTTGCCATACAACGCACAAATTACACACACATACATCACATATATATATATATACATGGATTTTGGCGGCAGGGGGGGGGGGGGAGTCAAACAGAGGTGGCTGCAATTCAACATGGTAGGCAGAGTTTGGTAGCCGTCGGTTTCCAGCGTCAACGATTGCGGCTGGGTGGCGTGGCTGCCGACTCCAATATGAGCCACACCCTAACAATCTCCACCTTGGTGAGTATCAACTCCCAAGTCCACAGCTCCACCTTGATACAAACTCGATCAAGGCAAATCTTCATAATTTGGTTCAAACTTCTAAGCCATGCAAAGAGCAACGCCTTCTTCATCGGCAAACCGAACTTGTTTGTTCGTTTCTGACGACATGCAACTATCATCATCTAAGGTCAAACTACCAACCACTGTGGTTCCCATCAACTGATGCAGCCCACGGGACTCCTTCCTAGTAAATATCATTGAGTCACGTCAGGTCACCTCCATAGCTCCACCTGCGACAGAGATTTGACAACCCTTAGAATCCAACCGACTAAGGGAGATCAAATTTCTTTGCATCATTGGAACGAAGTTTACGTCATCCAAAATACGAACTGCTCCAACAGGCGTCTTCAGTTTCAGAGATCCAGTCTCTCTAACATCGCATGAAGACCCATCACCAAGTGATATCGTACCGCGAACTTCTTTGAAAGAATGGAAAAATTCTTTCTTAAACCAAACATGAACTGAACTCCCAGAGTCAAAAACCCATCCATCATCGTTTGAACTGCAGTGAGCATTCATGTTCTTTCTTATCAATTTTTGGCACTCCTTCTTCATATGGTCGTACTTCTTGCAGTATCGACACTGCACATTTATTCGATTGATTTGTCAATGTATGCTGCTTGCCGTTACAAGGACCTCATCATTACCATGCCATGTGGCATGCTCCGATACATTGAGACCATCCCGTGTCTTCTTTTCTTCTTCGTGTTGTTTTCGATCTTCACAAGTCCTCTTGAAGTGCCCCTTTTTATCACACCAATAACATACAACCTTGCTTGTATCTTGTCCTCTTGATTTTGAACGCCATTGTTTACCTCCGAGCTTTCAATCTTTGCTTTTTCCTTGTCTCTCACTATTAGCCACCAAAGCTTGCTCATGAGTAGTCACAATCGACTTTCTTAACGTCTCAGAATATTGAAGTGATGCCATCACATCATTCAACTTCAAGGTATCCTTCCCCACGAGCAATGTAATTACCAGACCATCAAATGAAGCTGGTTGAGATGACAAAAATAGAAGCGCCTTATCCTCTTCATCAATTTTTACACCGAGGCTCAACAACTGGGTCAAAATCTTGTTGTAATCATTTATGTGATCAAAAAGATTACTTCCCTCGTTTATTCGGAGTTGATAAAGTTTCTTCTTCAGAAACAACTCATTGGTAAGGGACTTTGACATATACCTTTGCTCTAATTTCTTCCAGAGCTCCATCGGTGAAATTTCGTCTAGCACCGAATATTTGACTTCATTTCCCAGACACAATCGGATTGTGCTGGTCTTTATCTCCATTTCGGTCCAGTTATCATCTTTGATATCATTTGGCTTCTTTCTGATCAACGACTTGATCAAGCCTTGTTGAACCAAAATATCCTTCATTGTGCTTTGCCACAAGCTAAAGTTGTTTCACTCATCAAACTTCTCCACCTCAAATTTTGTAGTGCCAACACCTGCCATTCTACTCTGAATCTCACAAAACGGACACCGCCAATGGCTCCGAAACGGTCAAAAACCTTAGAAATGGTTCAAGCCATTCGAAAAACCGACCTGAAATGGCTCCGAAAAGGCCGGTCAAACTTTAGGTCAAATCGGTCAAACTTTAGGTCAAATCAGTCAAAATCCAATCAAATATCCGTCAAATTTAACGGAATATTCCCTCCTGTAACAGAATATTCCTGATGCCGTTAACGGTCACTGATGTTGTTACTTGACGCCGTCTGCTGACGTGGTACTGTGGAGCCCACCTTCTATGGGCTTGTGGGGCCCACCGTGGGTCCCAACTGCTGTCGTGGCACAGTCCCGGCTACTGAGGTGGCGTAGGTCCCCCGCTGACGTGGCTGCTGATTGTGCAATCGACTCAGCGCTGATGTAACTCAATGACGTGGTGCTACGTGGCCTGACTCTTTGCTGCAGCGGATGCTGATTTAGTGCTTACGTGGCAGTTGACGTCAGCGTCTTCAACCTCTGAATGCTCGTCGGATGTGCGCCGGTGCATGGGAGCGTGTGATCCCAACATATGATCCCTCGCTAGCGCGTGAGAGTGCGTGAGCACACTGCCACTCACCTACCAGCGCGTGGGGGTGCGTGTGGACGCGTGGCAACGCAATCTTTCTGTCAGGGGCGTGTGTTGGCGCGTGCGGCCTCTTCTGAGCTCTGTTTGAGCTCCGGTTATCGCCATTGGCTTCTTCTCGACGAGAGGAACATTTTGGTGGTCTCAAAAACGAGTTTTGAGTTATGGGACAGAGGCTCCAATCTTGGAATTTTGCTCAAATCTTGCAATTTTGCTCCAACCTTGCTCTGATACCATTTGTTGGGGTGTGGATCTACGAGCAACAATCACACAAGCAAAATATACAACCATAATATAAGATTAGATTTACGTGGTTCGGTCCACTGTGACCTACATCCACGGGAGAACACACAATCCACTATAACCGGGAGAATTACAAGGAGGAGGAAGTTACTGCTCTCAACTCGACTCTCTCTCTCCACGACACACATTTTGCCTCACATTATGCACACAACCACACTACACTATGCAACTCCCTCTCTTTGCACACACCACAGCACGCAACTCACAATCTTGTCACGCAACGCATAGATTACACACACATACATCACATATATATATACATGGATGGAGGGGGGGGGGGTTTGGAGTCAAATAGAGGTGGCTGCAATTCAACATGGTAGGCAGAGTTTGGTGGCCTTCGGTTTCCAGTGCCAATGATTGTGGCTGGGCGGTGCGGCTTCCGACTCCATTACGGGGCACACCCTAACAACAACCAGCCTTTTATTAGCTGGTCCTTCGGAGGCGCTTTTGTTACTAGGATAGTGCTGATGTTTCAGGTCAATAAGGTGAAGTAACTATACGACAGTTCAAAAAAAAAAAAAAAAAAAAAAGAAATTGAGGAAATCCCTGGCCTCAAATATGGTAGAAAATTCGGGCATGTCTCGTCAAAGAAAAAGCAATTGATTTTTTCATAACATTGAGACGGGCTCAATTTATTTTGTTGGGGTAATTTGGAAAAATAAAACTTTGGGCTAGTTGATTTAAAAGTTGGGAGTTTGCAGTCAACAAAGGAGCCCAGATTGGGTAGTAACAAAATCAAGAAGCAGAGGCCTTTTCAGGCAGTAATCATAAAATGTCCTGTCACTGATCTGGTCAGGATGATTTAGTGTAGAACCTAGTGGCGGATTTCTGGGTATGTCAACTGCCAGCTTATTCAAACGTCTCTTATTATTATTATTTTTTTCCATTAAACTTCGAGCTTTCCTCAAAATGTATTCCATGGTGAAGCTTCCTTTGATGCCTATTTGAGTAGGTTTCCACCATTCAGGTGGCTTGGCCTTTATATTAAATGATCTACTACGCCACTTCATGTATTTGTATAGCAGCTTACTATATGTTTGGTGTGTAGGAATGGGATGAGATCATATAGAATAGAATTAAATTTATTACTTGATTTTTACATATTGTTCGTTCAAATTTTCATTCCATTTCATTCTCCGTTTGATTCTATTCTGCCAACCAATATTTGATGTCATGATATGATGATGGGAGTGACTGTGGGTCACCCGTATTACAACATAAAACAATTCTCTATGGTGGACCCATCAACAATAAGGTAGTGGGGTTTTGTCCCAATTAAATTTCAATTGAAGACAACTGTGAATCAGTACCTTCGACCTGATGCACTGGTTATCTGCCATATTTCAAGGTGCAGCAGATATTCAATTTTGGATGAGTTCAAATCCTTGGTACACACAGGATGATTTTAAAGATTTGAAGAAATGAATTGTTTAAAGTTTGTTTATTAATATGCTGTTTTGTGGATTCTTATATATTTCTATGAATTCCATTTTTTGCAGTATACGCTAGAAACAGAGAACATTATGGAATGCAAAATCAAATGCTTCTTTGCGGTGCCTAAATGAGACAATTCACTGTGTGAAACTTGAAAATAACGGGAGATGTCGCTACTCAGCCAGAATGCGGATGCAGTACATAGGAGCAGCAAACAAGATTGTATAATTAAAGGCTGATGACACCAACTAATCTGTTGACAATTTTTTTCTTGGAAATCAATTTGTTGGGTATTATATGCTGGATTAGATGGTTACGTTCAATAATGTTAATTTTTCTTGTAGCTAATGTTGATTTCAATAATGTTAATTTCACTTACTGTTACCTCTCAAATGACCACCTTACTGTAGCTCCACATCTTCTGTCCTCATGCACCATATACATGCATACAAATATATATATATATATATATATATATTATTAGTTTAATTTAATTTTGTGGAATCTTGTGGATGATAAAAGTGATTATATCATCCTTGGAGGTGAAATAAGAGAGACTTGTCTAAGCTGGCTACCATGTCAAGGGGTTAAATCAGTTGAGTATGTGGAGGTCCTTTTCAATATATTCCAAGTCAAATGTGTCTTTGCAGCATCAAAAAACCCGAATGCCTTAAACGAGGCATCTCTCTTAATCTCATTCCTTGTGCTGCTGTGAAAGACAGCAAAAGTGGAAAGCAGATAAATCCATATTTCCAGGGCCTTGTACCAGACATGAAAGGCACCTCTAGTGTAGAGTACCCAAGGGGTGGGTGAAGGATTTGGATTCTTCTATGGAAGAAACCCCACAGACCACCTTATTGGATATATTTAATTCTTCCCTACAATACTTTGTCTGTTCTCTCCCTCTTCCAGACAGTAGGAGGGAGTGGGGGACCTAGCTAGAAATGTGGGTATTTTGGTGATTGGCTCGTGGGGTTGCAAATAGGATTAGGCTTAATGCGGTTGGTGCCACTGCTTTCTTTCCATTTTAATTGTTTGAGGCTTTTCTCTGTTTGTGATAGAAAATCTAGTAGGGTCTTCCAAGCAAAGAGTATTACAGAAAAAAACAAAGTAGCCCTCTACCACACTTTTCCACCGCTTGACTAGAGGAAGGAATGAGCCTGTGGAGCAGTGCAGGGGAGAAAAAAATAAATATGCAAAGTTGCTAGAGAGATAGAGTGTGTGTGAGAGAGAGGGAAAGAGAGAGAATCTTAGGTGAATATGACATGACACAATGCCTTAGACTGTGATGTTTCATGAAGAGAGAGGGAGGGAGAGGATGGTAAAGGTAATTAAAGGGAGTGATAAGGTTAAGAGTTGCAGAAAACTGGGCAGAGGGTCTTAATGGGAGGGACTGGGGGACTTTAGCGGTGAGGAAAGGCGTCCTCTCCCTCTCTCTCCCTCACACGCAAAAGGGGAAATGGGCTAATGACCTTTTGAGTCTCTCAGGCATGCAGCGACACATAGCACCATTTCTGTGGTTGCTTTGGGTTCAGTTGCAATCCATGATCTACTTTTCCCTGTTGACCCCTGCTGGCCATTCCTCCTGCCTTAGATCCTGTTCTTGGATTTTATGTTCCCACCTAAAATACCAAACAGCTCCTTCCATCACCATTACTCTCACCTTTCGTCAAATGCAAACACAAATTCACAATAGCTGGTGAACGTGAGCAATGTACCTTAGCATGTTTGGTCACCGGCACAGAGAGAGAGAGAGAGAGAGAGAGAGAGATGTACGGTTACTGCATTCTATCTTTTTCTTTTCTGTTTTTTTTTTGGTTTAATTCTTGTTTTTTTGTGAATAGAAGAGTGGTCTGTGTAGCTGCAAGATACTTGAGCAGGATATCAATTGGTGTGTTGGAAAATGGAGGACATCTTAATTTTTGAATGGTAAATTTGTAATCCATGCTAGTTGGGATGATTTTAACCCTGCCATGATTATTGGTGAATTACACAGATTTTCAACTGATACACTTGTTTTTAACAAATAAAATGATTTTATCTACAGAAAATATCATTGAATTTTCATTATCAACCCACCTTTAAAGTCTTCAATTTTTCGCAACAATTATTCTTTTATATCTTCCTAGCCAATCAAAATTTTATGGGATCCTTTGTCCCTTTTTTTTTATCTCTTTTCTTGACCAGTACAAGTAAGGTGTTCATTTTACAAAAATCAATTATTATTGAATATTGATGCATCGGACTAAAGAGGATAGAGAATCATGGTTCGTGAGATTAACCATAAACAACAGTCGACGAGAACTGTGTCTACCTTGTCCTTGCACCGAACATCTATTGCAACGTGCCTAATTATCAAATTGGCAGCATTATTTCTCATAAGATGTGCCCTTTACAAGTGTTTATATAAAAATAATTTTTTGAAAATCACTTGTGTTCTTGTCTTGTTCTTTATAGATGGTAGGTCGAGTATTGGATATGGATAGAATTAGTCTAGTCCAGTTGGATCTTTTTTTTTTTTTTTTAATAAGAAGGGCGGCACCTCCATCTATTTATTGATAACCCCTCACTTTTGGCGGAAGAATACCGTGGTTACAAGATAATCAATGAGAGATAACGAAAGGCAACACTTTAAAAACCTCCCAAAGAACAACACCCACATCCAGCCAAAAACCGGGTTACAAGTCAAAACAAAACAAAACAAAACAAGACCTACAAAACAAAAGATAAACAACATAAAGTATAAGTTAAAACCAAAAGAAAATTAGCTAAACATGCCTCATATAAGCCATACCCATCTTCTCTAATTTATATAAACCATTGCTAACTCTAGGGAGTTAACTATTATTTGTAAACAAATTATTCCTCCCCATAGCACCTTGTCGAGTCAAGGCATTTGCTACTTTGTTCCATTCTCTATACCAATGATTTATCGAGAAATCTACTCCCTCCAATAAACCAATAAGCTGCTTCCAAAAATCCCACAAATACCACAAGGAGCACTTCCTAGCTCTTATCCAATTAACTACAATATTCGAATCACATTCAATATCGATACAAGTATGTCCCAAATGTTTGCAAATCTTCATTCCCTCCAACACAATTCTCAATTCAGCTTCATTATTTGAACAAGAACCAAAATATTTTGAAAAATCAATCACAAAAGAACCTGTATGGTCTCTAAGGATGCCACCACCACCCACCGGCCCTAGGTTCCCCAGGCTGCTCCCATCCAAATTTAGTTTCAACCTCCCTTGCCTCAGTTTTAGAAATCTCACACTTTGCATAGTTTTAATTCTTTTGTTCACAATTTGCACTTCCAGATTCTGTAATACCCAAAAATCAGCATCTTTTAACTGAACCATTTCTGTCATGTTCCTACTTAAAACCCCCACCCAATACTTAATGGAGAGCCACACATTAGTACTACTCTCTAATTTTTCTCCAATTCTAGCTACATATCTCCTTCTCCACAGCCTCCAAACTACTAACCAAGGAATCAAACCCATCAATGAACTCAGTTGAGAGAACTTGGAAGCCCTATTAAACCACATTTGGACTCTTTCTTTTCAACTTTGTTGCCTAAGGAAAGGAACACCTACCTCCACTGAAACCTTCCTCCAAACCTCAGAAGCAAGGTCTCCCTTATTTAACACATGCTCCAAATCTTCAGATTGCCTCATCTCACAATAATTACATGCTGAAACAAGTGGAACCCCCACCCTTCTCACCTTTTCATCAGTACTTAAGCACTCAAAAGTAGCCTTCCACAAATAGATAGAAATTTTATTCAGTAACCATTTGTTCCAAACCCACTTAGCCCAATTAAATTTTGGAGCTCTAACTCTGATAACATCCCATGCGGATTTTGTATTAAAGCAACCATCCTTTTCCGGGAGCTATAACAGAATGTCCGAAGAATTTCTAAGATTTCTCACCTTTTCCATCACTTCATCCGCTTTACTAAACCCCAGGATCCTCTGCAAATTTTCCACATCCCACGCATTATTGATAATCAAATCTTTTAATTTGATATGAGATTGTGCACCATTTGGACAATCTGCAAATAAAGGTCCCGAATCTAGAAACTTATCATACCACAATTTTACATCTCCTTCTCTAACCTTCCACTTATAATTACTTAATAGTTCAGGCATACCATGCAGAACTTTCCTCCAAAAGGAAGAATTTGATCCATGCTATCTGCAAAGAGCAATATGTCCTCCTTTTACATATTTAGCTTTAAAAAATCTAGCCCATAAAGAATTTTGCGTTAATAAATGCCAACCAAACTTCATGAACAAAGACTGTTGCACTTCCGAAATGTTTCTTACTCCAATGCCCCCTTCCTCCACAGGAACACACAATTTCTTCCAAGCCCTCTATTTCATTTTTTCTTTTCCATCCTTAAATCCCCAGAAAAAAGAAGCAAACATACCTTGTATCTTTTTAATCACCAGTTTCGGTACATTTAGAATAGCTAACAGATGCAATGACATACTTGAAAGCATATGTCTCAAAAAAACAAGACGACCTCCTTGAGACAACAGTTTACTTTTCCAGCCCTCAACTCTCTTATTGATTTTTGGATTAAAGGGTCAAAATGGCAGCCTTTCAATTTACCATCCACTATTGATACACCCAAATACGTAAAAGGAAATTTATCCTCAATAAAACCAGTCTCTTGAAGAACTTCTCCTTTCCTCTGAACACCCAACTTGTTTAAGAAAAAAATAACTGATTTATCTTGATTCACCCTTTGGCCAGTCCAGTTATCATACTCCTTAATCACCTCCATTAACTGACTAACAGATTTTTTTCCAGCATTAGCAAAAATAACAACATCATCTGCGTACATTAAATGCGATATAATAGGTGCACCACTTGGGTGTGCAAATGGTAAAATCCGCTTCTCAGACAACTTTTTTTGAATTAATTTAGAAAGAATTTCTTCCATGATGATGAAAATATACGGCGACAATGGATCTCCTTGCCTCAAGCCCCTTTTTGATTTGAAGAAACCTCTATAAGTGCCATGCATCATGACAGAAAAGCATGGAGTGGAAATACAATTCTGAATCAACTTACAAAACCAATTTGGAAAACCAAGAGCCTGAAAAATCTGATCTACCACCATTTAATTCAATATAATCCTGCAACATATCATTCTAAGAAACAAATACATCCTCATTATACTATTCTCAGAGGAAGATTATAAGATTGTAGGAGCCCCTTTCATTGTCAAAGAGACCCGTTGGAAAGTGTCTGCTTGATTTTATTAGTAACCTTCCTAGAGTTTCATATTTTTGTTCCATTTTTGAGATTAAGGATAGGTTTTCAAAGCGTGATACATTCATCCCCATACCAAAATATTACCTAAAAGAGGAGGCAATGCAACTATTTTTTGAACACATATAGGGCATTATAATGCTCCCCAAGATGCTATTAGTGATTAAGACACTAAATTTATAGAAAGTTCATGTTGGAAATTTCAAACTCTTCAAATCCCATCTAGACAACATTTTAAGTTGCTATACCTAAATCGATGGCCAAATGAAAATATTCAACTGCCTACTCAATGAAAACATGCACTATTTTTTCAAAGACAACTTGAAGTATTAGGTGCAGTTATAATAACTGAGGCTTAGTTCTTTTATAAGGCTCAGAATATTTTAAACATTAACTAGTTCTTTTATAATCATTGTTGCACCACCTAATGGATGAAAGAGTCTTAAAGCATACGTATTCATTAAATAATGGAGATAGAGTAAAGGGATTGTTTGAAGCTAAGCCACCTAAAGAATGATGAAATGGGAAAATGTTGTTGCACTTCAATCTGAGAGACGTGAAGCTCGACAAGCTCATTCTAGAACAACTCGAGTCTCTTTGAGAACTTGTTGTAATATGTGAATCATATGTTAAGTGGAATGCATGTATAGAGAGAAAACATAGTTGCAAATAGAGTTGTTGGCCATGCAAGAGGAAACCGTCGATGGTTTCCTGAAACCATCGACGGTTTTTCCAGGTGTAGAAGTAACATTCAACTGTTTTTGTCCTGTTACATCAACTGTTTGGTCTCGGCTTCAAATCGTTGATGATTTTGCTCAGTTACTCAACACTGGTTTTCAAATTTTGAATTGAGAAGTTGTATAGATTGGGTTTCGGGGGAAAAATAATGGGGATCGACATATGTTGCCCATGTCATTTTCAGATATTATGACACGTGGACAACCTCCAGATGTCCACATTTCTTTTTCAGAAGTTATGATGCATGGAGGACCTCCGGAAGTCCACATTTTCTTCGCCCACATGCTAACACAAGGAAGACCTCCGGATGCCTCTTTTGTTCGTTGTTTCGTAGGAATTTATGGAGTATCTAGAAGACGTTTTCATTGTGAGAAAGACCCCAACAAAAGATGCCGAAGCAATTTTGAGATCAAGACCCCTTATGGGCCCCACATGGTCTTATGGGCCCCACACCATTCCATTGAGCCCCACACGGTTGGGCCTCCCCCTTTGACTATTGACTTTGTTACATTTAATATGCAGCCTTGCAAGATAGCTTGCTTGCATGTGCAGTGTCTTGTAAGTGGTGTTTAGTAAGTTGGATTTAGTTATTATTGTGTTTAGAAAATAGGTGTCTTTATTATGTTTGAAAGTTGTGAGTTTGGTTGAGAGTTGTAATCTTTATATGTTTTGTCCCCTATGCCAGCTTAAGTTAGCTAATGTTGTGTTTGTCCCCTTCCCCATGCCCAGTCTATATATTTCTCCATTGTAATTGTTGTAATAGAAATAAGAGTTAAGTAATATTGAATTTTAGTTAAAGACTTTGTCTTTGTGAGCTTGTCTAAGCTTGTTTTGATCCTTGTGATTGAGTGGCGAGAGGCTACATTCCTTCTCCCCGGAGATTAGTTGGTGTGAGACCAATATCTATCCAGTGATACCATTCATTTGCATCATTCACGTCCTCCATCCATCATCCACACAGCCACCACTAGGTTACTCCCCATAGCCAATAATATCCATTTCAATTGCTACATATCTATATATATATATATATATATATATATATATATATATATATATATATATATATATAAATCAATATATCAAAGTGTGCACAAAGGACTCCAAAAGAGTTATAACTTGTGGAGAAAATCATCAAGGCATTCTTCAAAGTTCGTGGTGATTTCCATATTTTATTGGACCATTCCAAGTATACAGCAGCTTCATTACAACTTCAAAACTTAATTAAGGAATTTCAAAGGTATAATCTGAATTTGGGTGAATCAAACTGAGCCATTCGATGATTTACCTTGGTAAGATTCTTCTTAAACCAACCTAAAATTGCTTAAGAACCTTTATTTAAAGTTCCATAAGCATTCGTTGAGAAACAACCTTGAATCCTCGCATTTTCATTCATCCTATAGCTGTGACGCCCCGAACCCACCAAGTGGGCCCCGAAAGTTATGTGTTTCAATCACCTATTTTTGATACCATACACCACAATCATGCAGCGGAAATAAAATAAACAACTTTAAATTAAATACCAGAGTCTATCTATAAACCCCGAAAATAACTACAACAACTGTTTATATTACATCCTAGTATTTAAAAACATAACTATACATAAACTATTCATATAGTCGCCCCAAAATTTACCAAAATGAAAATACTACCCTGCCTAGATGTCAAGCTCCGAACCCAGAAATGGGCCCCAGGATGTGATTTAGTAACCTACCCTGTCCCTATACCATACAATCATCCATGATACTACACAATATAAGGGTCCCACCCTGTAGGGTTCACGTATACCCTATACACCATCACTTACACAATCATACTCAGCGTAATAATTCAACCTAATACATTCATATTACCATACCAGAGTCGATACAAAATAGGATCTAATTCCCCAAAATACATAACATACCCAGGTGTCTACATAACCCAAAATGACAACCCGGCCAAGGATCAGTACTTACACAAGTACTTCTACATAGCTAACCAACCACCACTCCTGAAACATTAGGATGCTAGTGTCAGCTACTCGAAGGACTTGAAAGAAATTTGTATGATAGGGGTGAGACACCTCTCAGTAAGGGAGAAACATGTTATATCAATGTGTGGGCTTATGAGTATTATTTCAATGGCAAAACATAATACTTCACAATTCTAATATTTTCACAACACAGTTCCAGTATAGTTCATAACACAGTGAATTCACAAACACATAGTATATTTCACAACACATATCCACATCGGAACTAAACCGGATGTCCCAACTCATCGATAATAACCCAGATAAGCGACTCGTCGGTATTAAACACATCAAAATTAAATTGGATGTCCCAAATCATCGGTAACAACCCAGATGAGGGACTCGTCGGACATAAAATCGGATTTTTGACCCATCGGAATTTAACTGGATGTCTTGGCCCATCGGTAGTGAACTGGATTCCCTAGCTCGTTGGTAATTAAATCGGATGCTTAGATCATTGGTAATTAAACCGGATGCTCACCACATAATAACAATCATCGCTTATAATCCTCGGTATTTAACCAGTATTAGTTTTCCACAAATTCCTGAAAAGAGTTTTGGAACCACCATCTTTATCTCATTTCACGATTTCATAACTCAACCCATTTCAATTTACCATCTCATGCCACACCTATTTGGGTAACAAATAATCACATCATAATTAATCTGAGAATACAATTTAACATAAAATGAAGGTACAATCATCTCTACATTAGCATTTATTCAAATGCGTGATTTTCCAATAGAAAATGAGATGAAACCCGATAACTCCCAATTTTCCCAAAAATTGTAAACCCCAAAATCCCGTAATTTCACTTGATAGATTTTCCCAAATAAGTAACCAAAACATTCGTATAATCGTAAACCATAGTTTTACCGATTCAGATTTCAAAAATAACTGATATAAACAGAAATCCCTTACTTTTCCCTGATATCCAAGACACGAACTATACGACTCCAAAATAGTGAACCGAGTTCCCAAAATCTAAAAATAGAAGAACACAACTTCAATATAATCCTATCTACTACAGAACTACCAAACCAAAAATGAAATCGACCCTTACCTCGATTTCAGGACAAAACCCAAAAATCCTCAAAACGAAGATCCGATCTGCTATAACCGTAGAGATTCCTTCCTTGATCCACATAGTAACGTCGGATCGTCGATTTAGGTAATAGATAGTCCGGATATGAGAGAGAGAGAGAGAGAGAGAGAGAGAGAGAGAGAGAGAGAGAGAGAGAGAGAGAGTTGGTTTGAGTTCTAGAGAGAGAGAGAGAGAGAGGATTTTGGTTTCTTCTCCATTAAGAAATGAAATATATATATTTATAACTTGGTTGGCCTAGCTAGCCTTATGGAAGAGACGACGTCCTTGTCGACGAGCATAAGAAGGCAATTCATTGATGACGAAGTTGCCTTGTCGACGAGCTTGAGATTTCAAAATTCCTAAAATCTCTGGGCATCCTCTCGTCGATGAACCTCTGAATTTCGTCACCGAGCTGTAGAAGGGACTTCGTCGACGAGAAAAGTAGCCTCGTCGACGAGCCCTACTGATTTTCCCTTTTAAAATTCCTTCCCCTTTTCTTATTTATTTAATTCAAAATTCTTGGATCTGGTTCTTACACTGAAGCTCTAAGCTCGATCTCTTGATGGACCTAAAAAATTTAATCATCCACTAGGGTGAGACACATCTCAGTAAGGAAGAATAAATCATAGTAGCGTATGTCAAAGAGTTTAAATAAATACAGAATATATAGTCATTTGTATTTCACTATCAACAACAATTAAGAAATTGCATCATTAATAACATCACTGGCATCTGATATAAAAAAAACATTCATAATTATTTTTAATGATGATACCCGAGAATAGGGAAGATTACCTGCCCATACAAGTAGCTTCCCTCTGCTTTAATACTAATATCAGGGCACTCACCTTACTTAATTAGCCCTCAGGCTATGTATATAGGCAAAGGCTCCAAGAATAGGGAAGATTACCCGCCCATACAGGTAGCTTCCCTTTGCTTTGGAACCAATTGAAAATTACTAGAGCACTCACCTTTTTCAGCAAGCTCTTGACAAAAAGTTTTACTTGCCATAAATATACATACAATTAAATTCACATATCATTTATCTTGCTATATCAAATTCCACATAATTATCCACATAGAGGAACACTGTCCACACACGACTCACATCAATACAGGATACATAGTCCACACATCACATCCACATAGGATGCACAGTCCACATAGGATTGGTCCACATAAGACTGTCACATCCACACAGGATACACGGTCCACACAAAACTGTCACATCCACATAGGATACACGGTCCACATAGGACTGTCACAAAAAATATAATGTGGCCCACATAGACACCACTAATCACCACTACCAATCCCCATGACCTACCCTTAGTATATCAGTAGAATAACCTTCTCATGCCTGCCAATGTTCTACCCCAATATATAATGACAATATATGAACTCCTTAGGTCGGCCAATGTATATCGTGATTACATCTAGGCAATATAGCGAACTCCTCAAGCCTACCGATATTATATTGTGATACACACGAATAACCACACAAAATGACCCATACACACACATCACATTGTTCAACACACTGTAATTTCAAGCAACCAGTATTCACAACCAATCAATATTTATCACCAGTCAGTATTCACAACATGCCAATATTCACAATTAGCCAATGATCATAATCCAACAGTATATTTCATCATTCGATACTTACAACAATCAGTTAAATTATGAAAGTTGTATTTCTGCCACACAATTTTACCCCATATATATATATATATCAAAAGTCATTATTTCTCCAAATGCTTAGCCGTTTAGATAAGTCATACTTAAACATATATATTTTTGTATACTCAAATTAATCAATTTAAAATTTAATAAAAACCTACTATAATTAATTCCCCTTACCTGGTTTCCTAGATTATGTCCGCAAAAATCCCAAACGATGTCCGTGGTACACACCCGAACCCTAATTCAAAAACCCGAATTTATCAACTCAAATCTCAATAAAACGCTATTTTATCATTCCTTAGGCCCTATATACTCCATATTAATAATAATACTTAAAAATACCCTACTTACCCTAATTTTGGGATGGTGCCCTAGAGCCTCAAACTAAAAATCTGCTCTGCGTAGATTGCAGAGAATCTTCCGAGGAACCCCGTGGTGGTTCCTGATCGTCAATCCAGGCTTTAACGGAGCTAGAATTGAAGAAAAATGGTGGAAGAGCCATGGGTTTGGAAGAGAGGGAGGGAGGGAGGGAGGGAGGGGGGGAGAGAGAGAGAGAGAGAGAGAGAGAGAGAGAAAGAGAGAGATTTTTCTTGTTGAATAAAATGGTACTCTCGGTTTCCCTTATAGCGCCTATTGCATAGAAAACCATCGCTGGTTTTCTTCCTCTCCAGAAAACCGTCATCGATTTTCTGCTTCCCTAGCCAAAAATTCATTTTTCTAATTATTTTTTATTATTTTATTTTCCCGGGTCTCTACATGTAGCAAGTTAGTCAACTGACCTTATACTAACTCTCTGTATTTTGTCTGAAATCTCAATCAATCGACCGTGGTCCTTCTGTTAATTAACTGACCCAACACTGCCGCTCCAGAAATATTTTTTTAAATTATTTAGATGACTGACCCTTGATCCACAGTCGATTGTTGTTGCCCAGATTTTGAAATTTCAATATTATTTCACATTGTTTGAATCCTTTCTTAAACTCATTTAAGCCCATGCTTGAAACTTGAACTTTCATGAATTAGAAAGCATATTTGAGCTATTAAGATTTCAATATCGATACTTGCTATCTTGTAAATCATTGGGAATTTTGTTTGCTAAGTTTATAATTTAATTCTTGAAATATTGAAATAACATCTTTCCGCATTTTAACTTGATATCTTTCTAAAAGAATCATTTGGGACTTATTTCTGAACTGCATCATACATCTTTTCAAAATCCCAAAACATGTGAGATATGACATGCTTTATTATGTTTATATTATTTAACTGAATTTTTACTTTGAAGTGTTTGAGTGTGTATGCTTGCTTGTGAGGGTTGAAATTAGTAAGACTAGGTCACCCTATCCCGTCCTACATCAACTTGGGGTTAGTACCATCTTGTCCTACATCATTTTAGTATCAGAGCACTAGGTTAGAGTCGAGGTTAGAATAGGTTGAACCCTCAAAGTCCCATTTCCTTAGCCGCAGGATTTTTTTTGTTTACCCTAGTGTGTCCAAATCCTTCCCCAACCCCTAGGATGTCTACTCAAGTCAGGAATCCTTATTGAAGTTGTAGGATTAATGTTGAAATAGAACCACCTATGCCTCATAGAGAAAGACCTCCCCTCCTTCCACAAAGGTGAGTGAATCATCAAGATGATCCTACTAGGAGGCCCCCATGTCATGAGCCTTATGTCAAACATTAGGATGATGAGGACTATGACGTTGATAATTTTCACATTATGTGACCTTACTGTAGGGACCATCGTGATCCTTACAAGGATGTGATGAGGATAGAAGCCCCAACCTATAATGGGTAGATGGATCCTAAAGTCTTCTAAGATTGATTGACTGAGATTGATGCCTATTTTGATTGGTGTAAGATGACTTATCCTCATCGGGTTATGTGTGCAAAAATGAAGTTAACGGAGCAAACTAAACTCCATTGGATAAATGTCGAGAGACATGAAGCAAGGTTAGATCATAGATCCATTGAGCATTGGGGTCTAATGAAGGATAGATTAAGGGAAACGTATGTACCCTTTAGTTACAGAGAGCACCTTATAGATCAACTTTAAAGTTTGTGTCAAGGTAGCATGACTGTTTTAGAATACATGAGTTAATTCGATGAGTTGTCTATAAGATGTGATGTCTATGTGACTGTTAGTCAACAGATCTCCTGATTCTGCCTAGGATTAAAGCTTGACCTGAGAAGTAAAATGTTTCCATATCACATTGAGTCCCTTGAAAAGGCTTATAATTTAGCATATGACTTTGAGCAAATGATTAAAAAGCCTATGGGAAAACGGTTTGATAGCTCTTCCAATGAGTCATACTCCTGAAAAATAGAGAGTTATGACAAGTCCTGACCAGCGTAATCAGGTTTAGTCACCTCCCAAGGAAGCAATTCCACAATCCAACAATTTATGGACAAAGGAAAATCACCTATGAACTCGGCGCTTAAAAAGGAAGATAGTAACGAAAGAAAGAAAGAAAAGAAAGAAACTAGTGGTGAATCCTTGAACACCATAAGTAAAAAGTTGTGTGAGCAGGAGAGTCAAGATACCAAGGTAGTGTTGGTGGATGTTCCTAAGCAGACTGAAATACCCCTTTTTGAGAAAGAAACGCCTTAGAAGTATCATCCATACCATTTGAGTTTAAGGATGTCCTATCTGAACTACTTAGTGAGTTACATCCTGTGGGAAAGATTCTACATGTCATAGATCTTGTTCCTAGTTCATCTTTGCCTCATTTATCACATCATAAAGTGAACCCAATAGAAAATGAGGAGATGAACAAACAAGTTAATGAATTGAAGGAACATGACGCTGTTTACAAGAGCTTGAGAGTTGATGTAGAGATACGAACCCAGAAAATAAAAGAAAAACAAATAAAAGAAAATAGAAATAGATAAAAAGAAAAGAAAAGAAAAGAAAATAAAACTAAAATAAGGAAAAGGGGTTTGGAATGGGCCATACCGTCAACAGTTGAGGAGTCTTAGAAAAAAACCGTTAACGGTTTTAGTAGGGCACAATTTGGCCAGACTAAACTATCGACGGTTTAAAAAATTTCAAGAAAATCGTCGATGATTTCAACTATAGAGGGCTTTAATAAAGGGATCATAGGGCCAAACCATCAACGGTTTCAAGTAAACCGTCATCGGTTTCGTATGGGTCAACTTGCCTATACATAGAAGTTTGTTCATTTTTTGTAGAAATTTCATATTCTCTCTCTCTCTCTCTCTCTCTCTCTCTCTCTCTCTCTCTCTCTCTCTCTCTCTAACACTAGGGTTCCAAACTTTTCTCTTTCTCTCACTTCTCTCATATGTCTCTCTCTCTCTCTCTCTCTCCCAAGCTCATCCGAAGTCCGCTCTCACTCCCCGATCATCTCTCTCTCCTCTCTCGGCTCGCCGGCTTACTTCCTGCGACGGTTTCAAAAGGCTAGGGTTTTCATCTTTCGAGTGAAATAGGTATATTTTTAGGAACGGGTAAGGGGAATAGATTATGTCAGGTTGTTTTATAAATTGAACCAATTAAACTGTAGTATATGAATGTATGAATACTATGAAAGTTGTATTGCAAAATCCAACTGGTTAAAATTGAGTATTGGTAAAGGGATTTGAGTATATTAGCTATTTTCGAAATGTGAACCGTTTGTACTGAAATATATGATTTCATGAATGGATCAAGCATACTGAGTATAATGTAATATGATTCCTCTGGGTAATTATTATGTTAATATATAGCATTCCAAACGTGTGGCATGAGATTAATGTATGTTATGAAGTCTATTGTGATTTTTATAATGTTGAATTGGAAATGTATAGTATTCTACTGATTTTACTAGAATTGCTAAAAAGAATCCACGAATATTGAAATGATAAATGGTACGGTGGTGTACGGACCCCAAAAATGATAAATGATTACGGTGATAGGTCGGTATTGAAGCTACTAGAAGAAGTATAGTGCAGCCACACTATTGGGTGAAAGTGTTGGTATGGGATAGTCGACTTGGCTAGAGAAGAGTAGTGTTCCCTCCCTGTATAAAGGTCAGCATGAGGATTTATTCTCCCGTATACGGGTCAGCATGGGGTTGGCAAGTCATACTTACAGACATGACTTAATTGACTTAGCTTTGGGTTGATCACCTTGGCTAAGTCTAGCCTTCGGGCTACACAACCCAATCATGCGGGGTGAATAAATGATGTTACATGATTTTCAGACAGAAAGGTTCTTCTACATATAATGATAGAACTACATTATGAATGGATTGAAAGTGTATGATAGAATTATGTTATGAATGGATTGAAAAGTATGTATACCTAATTACATAGGCGTGAATTACAATTTTAAATGCAGTTTCCTTGAATTTAAAGTAATAGTTATATTTTGTCTACACTGAAACTCATGTTAGCCACACACTGATGATAATCTATTCCTTCTTACTGAGAGGTGTCTCACCCCAATGAATGATTAAATTTTTCAGGACCTACAAGAGACCGAGCTTAGAGAGCTTTGGGGAAGGGTGTAGTTATTGTAGCCATAGTAAGTGGTTGCAAGATATGGAACTTTTATGTTTTATTTTGATCATTGGGTTGTAATAACGCTATTTGGAGATACCTATATTGTGATAGTATAGTACTTTAGTAATGTAGTCGCGCTGTTTAAATTATTTCCACTACTTGTCTGATAATTGTGGCATCAAAGATAGTATAGTACAGAGAAACAACACTCCGAACCCCATTTCCAGGTTCGGAGGCGCTACAAGTGGTATCAGAGCTTTAGGTTGTTAGGTTCTATAGACTTTAGGAATGATCATTACTAGAGTATAGGTGTGAATGATAATAAGGGTAGGAATGGGTAGGTTAAGTTGGAAGGTTTTGGTTGTTGTTTCTTAGCTTGGGAACAAAAATCTATCAATGACTTATGTGGTTTTTCTGAAGCATTCAACAGTTTCAGAAAAGTCACGGCAAACCATAGACGGTTTTGGCTCTGAGCGGTGAGATGGAAACCTAAAAATGTTGAATTTGAATGTTAATATGATTGAGTTGTGAGGGTGAAGTCCCTGAAAGAGAGTTTATGTAATCTTGTATAGAGTGTTTAATATCTTATAAATTCCTAGTGAATTATTTGTGCCTATCATGTTATGAGGTTAGGATTCTAAATGAATTTTTGTCCTATTTATAGGATGAACCCTAGAGACAAAAATTTTGGGTGCTGAAGGGAGTAATAATATGGAGGCCTCCAGCGAGGATGGCATTGACACCTCTACGGCGTTGCGGGGTTTTGCATGGCAGGTTATGATGAAGATTAGGCGGGACTACAGAGGGTAAAACTACCCACCTACAGACCGTGGCTGCACCATCAAGCAGTATTGTAATGACCCGAAGAATAATGGTATTTAAATAATAAAGAGGGAAGGAAATGGAAATAGTAATAGAAGGAGGCATCCGACTTCACGACATTGCATTTTGGAATGTAATAACCCAAGAATTTTCCTAGGGCCTCGTCGACGAACACAGGGGATTTGTCGACGAGGGTACATGAGGACCTCATCGATGAGGAAGCATTTTGTCGATGAGAAAATGCCGAGCGGTTGTTTTTTAAATTTTGAATTTTTTCAACGAGGAGGTGGTATTCATCGATGAACTTCCTTTTGAACCTCGTTGATGAGATGAGGTGGCTCGTTGATGAAGGCCGCAGTATAAATAGCTCTAAGCTAGGTTTAATCGCAGAACTTTCAGCAAGAATTTTCCCCCCTCTCTCTCCTACGGTATCTCCTCCATCTCTTTTCGATTTCGGGCCGAATTTCCACCGGTTCGATGATCTGAAGCCACCTCGACGCTCCTGGAGAAGTTCTCTGCATATCTGCCGGAGCGGATTGTCAGTGGAACTATGTTGGAATTCATCCCCGAGTCAAGGTAAGACTTTTTATTCAAAATTTGGTCTTTCCACATTTGAAGGAAATGATGTACTCGAATAAATACTGAAGTTTAGTTATGGGAGTTATCATTTTCAGGGTTTTACTCAGGGTTTCCTACGGGTGTAAGACCAGTATTATAGAGGGGCTTTTTAGTTGCAAAGTAAAGGGATAAATTAAAGCAGTTGTTTTCCATTGAAATTACTATTATTTAATAGTAGAATAATTTTCAAAAAGCATGTGATTATATATGAGTATAATTGAGAAAATGTAAGTTTGGGAAAATACTGCAATTGTACAGGAAATGTGATTTCAGAACAGAATATATGGTTTCATTCAATTCGCGTGGCGTGAATATTATTTTATATATATATATATATATATATATATATATTATAACATGTTAAGTTAGATTTAAAAAATAAAGCATGTTTACAAATATTTTCTGGAATAACATGATAAACACAATAAATTATGATTTCAGAATGTATAATATGTTCAGCGCAAGGCCGTAATTGATGGTCGGCACAAGGCTGCAATTACCCATGTTATTCGGTGCAAGGCCACATTTATTCATGTTTTTGGCATGAGGTCGTAATTATTATGTTAATGTAGGATTCAGAAAATGCTATTATTTGATTTATGATAAACGGTATACGTTTATGTACTATATGTTAGCAGAACCCGGATGGTAGTTTAGTTCAGTTACAAGAGCACGGTACCGTAGCTATACAGATCAGTTTGCTATGTTCAGACTTGTGCTAACCATCCCACAAGGGGGTGCGAGATGGATAGTTGATGTGACTTCTAGTGTAGAGTTGTAGACGTCCACCTGGCAGTCCAGACCAGGGTGTGGCGGGCTCATCATACTTACAGACATTTCTGACTCGACAGTGGTAGGCCAGCCATTGTTGGGTCCTGCCTTCGGGCTACACAACCCATCATGGGGGGGGGGGTAATATATGACATCAACTAGCTATACATCCTGGGTAGTTTTCAGTATTATAGATTATATCAGATAATACATGATTAGCATGATTACTTGGAAGTATGAAATTTTATGTTTATCTAACCCTATTATGATTTACGTTTTATGGTATGTGAAATGTACGGTATATGTATTACAACATTAAATATTTATGTTGCCACACAACTAATTTTAATTTATCTACCCTTATTGAGAGGTGTCTCACCCTAAGTTTAAATTATTTCAGGAAACCCGGAGAGACCGGCGGGTCAGGGCCGCTGCTGAGTGAGTTGATCTTCCCTGCTAGAAGGGTAAGTTTTGATATAGGATCAGGAGATTTTTGTTGTAAGATCTTAGGTTTATTTTGATGTTTTGGAGATTGTATATTAACACAATATTTTTGGTAATATAGTAGACTCTGGTATTATGTAATTTATGGTTGATGAATGTGATTTACATTTACTGCTGCCTAGGTTCCGTTGTGTATGACAAGTGTCCCTGCTACCCATGAGTTCAGGTTGACTATTTTATTTATTATTTTTATTATATATTAAGATAAGCAGGTCGTTACAAGTTTATCCAGATGAATCCCTTGACTTTTTCTGGTGAAGCTGACCCGATCGTTGTGAAAAACTGGATTCAAGAGATGGAAAAGATGCTGGCAGTGCTGCGCTGCACTGATGAGCAGAAAGTCCTTTATGCCACTTTTATGATGACAGGAGAGGCCAAGCGATGGTGGTTAGCGATGAAGTTACTGGAGGAGCAGAGGCCAGTACCTGTAGCACTGAGTTGGAACCACTTTAAAGAAAATTCTTTGATCGGTACTTCCCTGCATCCACCAGAGATGCAAAGGCGGAGGAATTCATTAGCTTGACTCAGAGGAATTTGACCATGCAATAGTATGCGGCCACGTTCATGGAACTATCCTGATTTGCCCCATATATGATACCTGATGAGGCAAAGAAGGTGCAAAGATTTGAGAGGGGTTTGAGTCAGAGGGTCTACGAACAGGTGGTGGGGTTTCAGGTTCAATATTTCTCGGAGTTGGTGGATAAAGCCACGGTGTTGGAATCGAGTCGGCAGAGAAGTGCACAGATGTCAGATCAGTAGAAGAGGCGCATGCCTCTAGATTTTCATGCTGATGCTAGTCAGGGCTCGTGGAAGAGACATGATAGTAATGTCGACCAGAGGTAAGAGGTGGAGAGTCAAGCCTATCAGGATGAGTTGATATACCCTCAGTGTCCTAAATGTAATAAGAGGCAATCACGGTGAATGTTGGGCTAGAAGTGCTAACTACTACTGGTGCAGTATGTAGTGACTCGAAGAATAATAGTATTTTAATAATAAAGAGGGAGGAAAATGGAAATAGGAACAGAAGGAGGCAATAGACTAGCATTTGTCAATGACATAAAACTTTGGGGAAAATGCCCAAATAAATTTATCAGGACCTCATCAATGAATCCAGGGGATTCGTCGACGAGGGTACAATAGAACCTCGTCGACGAAGGCAAGCTTCGTCGATGAGAAAATACCGAGAGAGGAATTTAGGCAGCTAGTTGACGAATCCTGCAGTATAAATAGTGCTTAAACTCATTTTACGCAGAATTTTCAACGCCGCTCGCTTCTCTCTCTCTCTCTCTCTCTCTCTCTCTCTCTCTCTCTCTCTCTCTCCTATGGCCTCTTCCTTTTCCCTATTTGATTTCGGCCCCATCAGTCACCGGATCGACGATCTGGGGTCACCATAAGACTCCTAGCGGAGTTCTCTGCAAGTCTGCCGGAGCGGATCATTGGTGGGATGAAGTTGGAATTCATCCCAAATCGAGGGTAAGGTCTTTTATTGAGTCTTTGGTCTTCTGGAAGTTGTAGGAAATGATGTAGGCCAAGAAATATTGATGTTTTGTTCTGGGATTTATGGTTTTCAAGGTGTTGAGTGGAGAACCCTGCGGGTGTAGGACCCGTTATAGTAGGGGAATTTTAGCAGAAATCAGGTAAAGGAAATATGCTATGTTAGGCAATTTTACCATGTTTCAGTATAAATTATATGTTTTTATCAGATGATTATTCATGGTAGAAATTCATACATTTTATTATTTATGTATAATATGTTTAAAACTCCTGTGTGGCTTGAGAATATGAGTATAGTAAAGAAACATGTTTTATAGTATTTTTAGGATATAATTTACAGAGTATAAAGCCAGTGGGTATGTTTTATAATAATTACAGAATACCATGATTTTACAATATCAATACCATGATTATACAGTATTTAGTACCATGATTATACATTTAAGTTTAGAGATATAGTTGACACAGTTATAGTTTATTTCAGTATCATGGTTATTGCAGTTATTTCAGAATCATGGTAAATCAGATAGTTGTATATAGAATCGTATTATATAGTATCAGACCCTATAGGACCATATAGTTATAAAACACGGTACCGTAGCTATATAGAGTTTATAGAGTGCAACCACCTATTCAGATAATACGTGGTAGTAGGTCGATCGTATAGTGCCCTAGACGTGGACAGGCTCCCCATCAGATATGGGTTGAGGAGGGCAGATCAGACCGAGGGAGTATAGTGGTTTACCCTTGTCGGTCAGTTAGGGTAGATCCCGCCTACGGGCTGCACAACCCTGTTATGAGGGGTTAAATCATGACACACAGTTATCCACAGGGAAGTTTTCAGTTATTATTATGTATATACAGATTTGCAGAGATAGAGAACATACTTATGTACATTAGAAGTATTTTAAATAGTAACCTAAAATACTGATATGTTAAGCAACATGGAAATGGTGGTGGTTTTTATTACTTGTACTGTATTTACAGATCCAGTTATACCTGATTATATAGAAATAGATTTTCATAATGTTGTAACTCATCTGCCACACACTAGCAATAACATATTTCATCTTACTGAGTGTTGGCTCATTCTAATTACTTTAACATTTTTCAGGTGATCCAAGTAAGTGAGTAGATTAGGCTCGCAGATAGAGGGGCCTCAGTGTTGCCCTGATAATAGAGTGAGTATTTTTGTATAGCCTTAGCCAGTTGAGGATATTTATGGGAAACAGTTATATATGTATATTTTGGGAAACAAATTAGTACTCTTGTATTGTATATAATCACATATGGTTATGTTTATTTGATTTTTGCTTCTCACTACTTAGGTTGATGATTGGGTTTAACCCTGTATGGTATCAGAGCATGTTAAGTCATAGTATGAAAAAAAAAAAAAAAAACTAGTTAAATAGCAGGTCGTTACAGTTTGGTATTAGAGCCTAAGTTGCTAGGTTCTGTAGACTTTAGAGTGCAGCAGAAGCAATACCAAAATATAAGAAAAGGATTTGAGGTTTGTTCTGTGTCTGGGTACAGGATTACCGTGGTGGTTTCTGTGTTTTTCCTGGGGTGACGATTTCAGGAAAACCATAGTAAACTATTGTCGAGTCGTGTGTCTAGGTGACAGAACTGGATATTAGGTAAGGTCAGGGAAGGTAATTAATTTTGAATTAGTACAAGATAGGTTTGTATAGGAGATAAAGTGCTTAAGTGTGCTTTTTGTTTTCAGGATGGACCCCAGAAGTAGTGGCACGAATGCTGGGGGGGGGGATAGGTTAGGACCTTCCAGCATAGGTGGAGGAGATATAGATGTTGTACTGTGTAGCGTCACTCAGCAGGTGATGACTGAGATGGTCAGGAGCTCTAGGGAGTGTGACTATTCGATTGAGCAGTTTACCCATATGAAACCCCCATCCTTCGGTGGAGGAGATAACCCAATTGTAGTTGAGAATTGGGTCCAAGACATTGAAAAGACGTTGTTTGTGCTTCCTTGCACAGATGAGCAAAAGGTGGTGTTTGTGGTGTTCAAACTAACAGGGGAGGCGAAGCGCTGGTGGAGATCAACGTGTCTGATAGAGGAGTAGAGGCCGGTCCTAGTGCTAGTGACTTGGGATCGATTCAAGGAGCTATTCATCGAGCGGTATTTCTCTACTATCATTCGGAGTGTGAAAGTAGCAGAGTATATTCATCTGGTGCAGGGGCAGATGATAGTATCCCAGTACGCGGCTCGGTTTGTCGAGTTGTCACATTTTGCTCCGCATCTAGCACCTGATGAAGAGAAAAAGGCAAGGATGTTTGAAGAGGGACTAAGACAGAACTTGTTTGAGTAGGTGATTGGTTTCAGGGCTCAGACATTCACAGAGGTTGTAGACAGAGCTACAATTATTGAGAGTGGTATTCATAGGGGTTTGGCAGCTCAGAGTTAGAGGAAGAGGCCAACACCTCAGAGTTTTTAGGCTAGCTCCAGTAGGGGTCCATGAAGAGGAGGTCACGATATAGGAGATTAGAGGCAGATGACAGGACCTTGTGGGAATCAAGGTACACCGACTTACCTGGTATGTCAGATGTGCGTAAGACATCATTTGGGGGAGTGCTGGGTAGGCATAGGTGTATGTTATAGTTGTGGGAGACCCAGCCACATGGTACGTGAATGCCCAGGTTAACTAGACCAGGTCCCAGGTCCCTGGCCTTATCAGGGAGGACATCAGGTAGCTCGGGGAGGATACTAGGCGCCACGTGGTGGCCAGCAGAGGAATGTGGCCCCAGCGTGAGTATATGCTCTAACACCGGGTGATGCAGAGGCTGCTACGGATGTGGTGATAGGTACATTTACTATTTCATCATATCCAGTTATTGTTCTTTTTGAATTAGGTGCTACTCATTCTTTCATTTTTGCATCTTCTGTTAAATTATTTGAGAGTGAGACCCAGTCATTAGATATAGTGCTATCAGTAGCTACACCATCAGGGTCAGTGATCAGATGTCAGAAGGTACTTAGAGGCTATCCGATAGAAATTCTGGGGAAAGTGTTACCAGCTGATTTGATTGTATTTGATATGTGTGGGTTTGGTATAATATTGGGCATGGATTGGTTGACTGCCAATGACTCCAGTATTGACTATCATAAGAAAGAAGTAATTTTCAAACCCCCTGGAGAGCAGGAATTCAGATTTATTAGTTCGCGGGTGCGTGCCC
Organism: Malania oleifera; assembly: GCF_029873635.1. Lineage (NCBI taxonomy): Eukaryota > Viridiplantae > Streptophyta > Magnoliopsida > Santalales > Ximeniaceae > Malania > Malania oleifera. The sequence continues at coordinate 7,435,884 of NC_080417.1, forward strand.
CATCGTAGCTGGTCTCAGCCGTGCAGGCGAGTTGATTACTTTTGGATGGAGGTCAGGGGTTTATAGCATTTGTGAAAGAAGTATCTAAAAATGTATTGAAGATTGACAGCACTCTAGTAATACGAGAATTTTCAGATGTTTTTCGAGAGGAGTTACCTGGATTGCCTCTTTTGCGCGAGGTAGATTTTCCTATAGATTTACCTCCAGGTACTACGCCAATTTCTAAGGTTCCTTACCGTATGGCTCCAGCTAAATTGGGAGAATTAAAGGAACAGTTGCAAGGCTTGTTGGACAAGGGGTTTATATGACCTAGTGTGTCGCCGTGGGGAGCTCCAGTGTTGTTCGTAAAGAAGAAAGACGGGTCCATAAGGATGTGTATTGATTACATGGAGATAAACAAGGTTACTATTAAGAATAAATATCCTCTACTCCATATAGACGATTTGTTTGATCAGCTTTAGGGTACGTGGGTGTATTCCAAGATCGACCTCAGATTAGGGTATTATCAAGTAAGAGTGAAAGCAGAGGATGTTGCGAAGAGAACCTTCAGGACCAGGTATGGGCACTTTGAGTTCCTCGTTATGCCTTTTGGTCTGAAGAATGCCCCAGCCATATTCATGGACTTGATGAATAGGGTTTTCCACCAGTATCTAGATCAGTTTGTAGTAGTTTTCATTGATGATATACTGGTGTACTCGAGGAGTTTTGAGGATCATGAGGTGCATTTAAGGCAGGTGCTGCAGACACTCAGAGAGGAGTAGCTGTATGCCAAGTTTAGTAAGTGTGAGTTCTGGCTTGAGAAGGTAGCATTTTTAGGTCACATGATCTCAGGGGACGGCTTTTTCAGTGGATCCCAGCAAGATCGATGCGGTGGTAAATTGGGTCAGGCCGAGGAATGTGCAAGAAGTCAAGAGTTTCTTAGGACTGGCAGGTTATTACCGTCATTTTGTTGAGGGTTTTCAACTTTGTCAGGACCACTCACACGATTGACTAGGAAAAATGCTAGATTTTTGTGGGATGAAGAATGCGAGCAGAGCTTCCAGGAATTAAAGCAACAGCTCGTCATTGCACCAGTTCTGACGATTCCATAGGGAGGTGATGGTTATGTTATCTATAGTGACGCGTCTTTTAAAGGGCTTGGTTATATACTAATGCAGCACGGTATGGTGGTAGCATATGTGTCCAGGCAGTTGAAAGAATATGAAAAGAACTACCCTACTCACAATTTGGAATTGGTTGCAGTGGTGCACCCACTAAAGATCTGGAGACATTACTTATATGGTGAGAGGTGTGAGATATTCTCTGATCATAAGAGCCTAAATTATTTCTTCACACAAAAAAAGTTGAACATGCGGCAGAGGAGGTGGTTGGAACTTATCAAGGATTATGAATGCACCATCAGTTATCACCCAGGTAAAGAAAATGTGGTAGCTGATACATTAAGCCATAAATCAGGAGACACAACATAACTAGCAGCAGTAGTTCAGCATCCGATTCAGATGGACTTAGAAAGACTCGGTGTGGAATTAGTGAAGGATGATCCTCAGGCACTTATTGCTAGTCTGGTTGTACATCCCACATTATATGAGAGAATTAAAGTTGCTCAGAGGGATGATCTAGAATTAGCAGAAGTGATAGCCAGAGTACAGGATGGTCAGAGGGAAGAATTCAGCATTTCTGACGATGGAGCTCTGAGATTTCGCACCAGATTATGTGTGCCTGCAGATGACAGCATTAGGAAGACGATTCTAGAGGAGGCACACAGATCTCTATACACAGTCCATCTGGGCAACATGAAAATGTATAAGGATCTACGAGATTATTTCTAGTGGAGTGGCATGAAGAGGGAGATAGCAGAGTTTGTGCAGCAGTTTTTGACGTGCCAGCAGGTTAAGGCTAAGCACCAGAGGCTGGCTGGTCAATTGCAACCACTTTTCATTCCCGAGTGGAAGTGGGACCACGTATCCATGGATTTTGTTATTGGGCTGCCGTCAGCGTCGCATGGTCAGAATGCTATTTGGGTGGTAGTAGATAGATTGATGAAGACAACGCACTTTCTGCCTATTAAGGTTAGCTACCCTATGAATAGGTTAGTAGAGATTTACATACAAGAGATTGTTCGACCCCATGGAGTGCCGGTATCCATAGTCTCGGACCGTGATCCACGTTTTACATCACGATTCTGGAGGAGCTTACAGGAGGCATTGGGGACTCAGTTAGCATTTAACACTACTTTCTACTCTCAGACGATGGACAGATTGAGAGAACAATCTAGGTATTAAAAGATATGCTTCGTGCTTGTGTGCGAGACTTTGTAGGTAGCTGGATTTAGTATTTGCTGCTAGTTAAATTTGCTTATAATAATAGTTATCAGACTAGCATCGGTATGACACCTTACGAGGCATTATATGGTAGGAGATGTCGATCTCCTCTTTTCTAGGATAAAGTAGGTGAAAGGAGAATTTTGGGACCAAAGATAATTCAGCAAGCGTGTGATAAAGTCCGACTTATTCGAGATAGGATCAGTGCAGCGCAGAGTCAGTAGAAAAGTTATGCAGATACTCGCCGCCGAGAACAGAAATTTAAAGTGGGTGATCATGTATTTTTGAGAATAACTCCACCGAAGGGGATTTTGAGATTTGGGAAGAAGGGTAAGTTGAGCCCTAGGTTTATTGGCCCATTTGAGATACTTGAGAAGATTGGGTTAGTAGCCTATCGGTTAGCCTTACCGCCATCTTTATTTCGAGTTCATGGCGTATTTCATGTTTCTATGCTAAGGAAATATGTCCCAAATTCTTCCCATATCATTAGCCATGCAGAACTGGAAGTCGGTGAGGCTTTAGCATATGAAGAAGCTCCAGTACAGATTTTAGATAGAAAAGAACAAGAATTGCGTAGCAAGAAGATACCGCTAGTAAAAGTTCTATGGAGAAATCACACGATTGAAGAAGCCTCATGGGAGCTTGAAGAAGAAATCAGACGGAAATATCCCCATTTATTTGATGAATTATAGTATTGATGTATATGCTAAGATGAATTTTTTTTTTTTTTGTTGAGTCCAGTGTAATTGTAATGTAGAGCGTAGGTTAGGTAGTATTTCAGTTTTTGGGGAAATTTTATTTTATGGTTGTAATCTCCCAAAACTACTCATGTAACCATGGTATTCCTCCACCATAAGTGAGGGCAGGTAATAAAATAAGTAGATCATTTGCCTTTATGGGATGATAGAAGAAAATACAGATAGTAAATTTCGAGGACGAAATTTTATAAGGAGGGGAGAATGTAGTGACCCGAAGAATAATAGTATTTTAATAATAAAGAGGGAGGAAAATGGAAACAGGAACAGAAGGAGGAAGTAGACTTTATCGATGAATACAGGGGATTCATCGACGAGGGTACAATAGGACCTCGTCGACGAAGGCGAGCTTTGTCAACGAGAAAATACCGAGAGAGGAATTTAGGCTACTCTGAATTTCATGGACAAAGGGTAAGGTTCGTCGACGAAATTATTGAAGGACTCGTCGATGAGGTGATGTGGCTCGTCGACGAATCCTGCAGTATAAATAGTGTTTAAACTCATTTTACGTGGAATTTTCAACGCCACTCTCTTCTCTCTCTCTCTCTTTCTCTCTCCTACAACCTCTTCCTCTTTCCTCTTCGATTTCAGCCCCGTTAGTCACCAGATCAACGATCTGGGGGACACCACAATGCTCCTGGAGGAGTTCTCTGCATGTCTAGCGGAGCGGATCGTCGGTGGGATGAAGTTGGAATTCATCCCAAATCTAGGGTAAGGTCTTTTATTCAGTCTTCGGCCTTCTGGCAGTTGTAAGAAATGATGTAGGCCAAGAAATATTGATGTTTTATTCTAGGATTTATGGTTTTCAGGGTGTTGAGTGGAGAACCTATGGGTGTAGGACCCGTTACAGTAGGAAATTTTAGCGGAAATCAGGTAAGAGTAATATGCTATGCTAGGCAATTTTACCATGTTTCAGTATAAATTATACGTTTTTATCAGATGATTATTCATGATAGAAATTCATACAATTTATTATTTATGTATAATATGTTTAAAACTCCTGTGTGGCTTGAGAATATGAGTATAGTAATGAAACGTGTTTTACAATATTTTCAGGATATGATTTACAGAGTATACAGCCAGTGGGTATGTTTTATAATAATTACAGAATACCATGATTATGCAGTATTCAATACCATGATTATAAAGTATTTAGTACCATGATTATACAGTTCAATTCAGAGATACAGTTGACACAGTTACAATTTATTTCAATATCATGGTTATTACAGCTATTTCAGAATCATGGTAAATCAAATAGTTGAATATTGAATCGTATTATATAGTATCAGACCCTGTTGAACCATACAGTTACAGAGCACGGTACCGTAGCTACATACAATTTACAGAGTGCAACCACCTATTCAGATAATATGTGGTAGTAGGTCGATCATATAGTGCCCTAGACGTAGACAAGCTCCCCATCAGATATGGGTTGAGGAGGGCAGATCAGACCGAGGGAGTATAGTGGTTTACCTTGGTCGGCCAGCCAGGGTAGATCCTGCCTACGGGCCGCACAACCCTGTCATGAGGGGTTAAATCATGACACACAATTATCCATAGGGAAGTTTTCAGTTATTATTATGTATATACAGATTTGCAGAGATAGAGAACATACTTATGTACATTAGAAGTATTTTAAATAGTAACCTAAAATACTGATATGTTAAGCAACATGGAAATGGTGGTGGTTTTTATTACTTGTACTGTATTTACAGATCCAGTTATACCTGATTATATAGAAATAGATTTTCATAATGTTGTAACTCATCTGCCACACACTAGCAATAGCATATTTCGTTTGATTAAGCATTGGCTTATCCCAATTACTTTAACATTTTTCAGGTGATCCAGGTAGGCAACCAGATTAGGCCCGTAGATAGAGGGGCCTTAGTGTTGCCCTGATAATAGAGTGAGTATTTTTGTATAGCCTTAGCCAGTTGAGGATATTTTTGGGGAATAGTTATATATGTATATTTTGGGAAACAAATTAGTACTCTGGTATTGTATATAATCACATATGGTTATGTTTATTTGATTTCTGCTTCTCGCTGCTTAGGTTGATGATTGAGTTTAACATTGTATGGTATCAGAGCATGTTAAATGTCATAATATGAAAAAAAACCAAGTTAAATAGCAGGTTGTTACAACTAGGGTTTAGAGCATGTTTTTATAAGTAATATTGGCCTCAAGTTAAGTCTTGACCGTTGGATCAATTTGATCAAGTGAATAACCCACGTGTTTTCTCGCTAAAGTTCAAATTTTTAAAATTTCCTCAGGTTCAGATGACTAAGCTTTCAGGTTTAGACGTCTGATGTTCCTTAAAGTACTGAAAAATTTTAGTCTGGATGCAGGGTCAGACGACTGAATTGTAGGTTTAGTCTTCTGAAATCCCAGCTCAGACAACTGAATTGGGGGTTTAGACATCTAAAGGTGTTCTGCTTGTTCTATGTTTTAATAATTAAATCTTCAGATGACTTAACTAATTCTTCAGTTTTCTGAGGAAATTATTTAGACGTCTGAAGTAAAACTTCAGTCGTCTGAGGTTGCATCGTCAGACTTCTAAGGGTACACCTTAGTCGTCTGGGCAGACCAACTTCAAAATTTTTATTTTCAGTTTCAAAATCAATTTTGTTCTCTTTGTTTTATCCCTTATAAAAAAATTTTTGGGGTTTCAATTAAGGTCACTAAGTCCATGTTTAACCCTAGAATATTTTCATGAGATGCATGTGTAGGGCATATTTTGAGCTTCTAGCTATATCATATAAAATATGCAAATACAATCAAATTTAAATACTTATTCCCATGACGATCTTGAAGTTGATGCTTGCATCTTCATTCTTCTACTCTTTTAGTTCTATGGATTGTGCCAAGATATGCTTTAATCTTCATGGCTTCCATGGCTTCCTAACCTTCCGTGCATATTACTCATATTCACAATCTCAATGCATTGATCAAATACCAAGTAATTTGTCATTATCAAAACAGGATTGGAATCATAGAGTCAACACCTGACATAATCTATTCCCCTTACCTATTCCTAAAAATATGCCTATTTCACTCAGACGATGGAAATCCTAGCCTTTCTAAACCGTCGCGGGAAGTAAGCTAACGAGCTGAGAGAGGAGGGAGAGACAATCGGGGAGTGTGAGCAGACTTCGGATGAGCTTGGGAGAGAGAGAGAGACGCGTGAGAGAAGAGAAAGAAATAAAGAAGTTTGGAACCCTAGCTTTAGAGAGGGAGAGAATATTAAATTTCTAAAAAAAACTAACTTCTATTTATAGGCAAGCTGGCCCGTACGAAACCGTCAAACCTGAAACCGTTGACGTTTTAGCCCTGTGATCCCTTTATAAAAGCCCTCGGTAGTTGAAACCATCGATAGTTTTTCTAAGATTTTTGAAAACGTAAATGGTTTGGTCTGGCCAAATCGTGCCCTACTAAAAGCGTCGACAGTTTGGCCTATTCCAAACACTTTTTCCTTCTTTCCTTTTTCTTTTATTTTATTTTATTTTATTTTCTTTTTATTTTTTTATATTTTCTTTTATTTATTTTTATTTTATTTTCTAGGTTTGGATCTCTACAATCTTCCCTCCTTATAAAAATTTTGTTCTCAAATTTGCTAAAGATAACCCTAGATAAAATTCATTGTGAATTCGGCAAGTTTAAGTCAAACTCGTAAACCTCCCAAATAGAAATCTAATAATTAACACAAACGAATCAATTGAACATCTTGCTTTAATACCCCTTTCGACAATTCCAATACCCATCAACTTAACTATTACTTTCAGTTTCCCTAGCTTACCCATGAGTTGTTAGATACTTTCCCAGTACACTAGATTTATCTACAAAAGAACTCTTAACCAGAACCTTATCATCGATTTCAAGTTCAACTTCAATACTACAGTATTCTAAACTTTCGTTATACCACGTCACCTCACTAAAGATTCTGGAATTCCCGAGTCTAAAATATAACTGTAAGGCAAAACAACACTCTTTTATATAGTGATACAGGACCAACATCCAATCACCTTAATCCTCAATCCCAACCCCTCAAGACTAATCTATACAACCTTCTTAGATTTATTCTCGACAAATGTTAAAACCCAATTAGATAACCTAATACGAAAAATATCATCTTCCTTAATAATCTAAAATCTTGCTTCCTGTTTCTCGTTCACGAGCATCTCCTGCACCTTTTAGAATAAGGGAATAAACCCATGTTGGGGCGATGTTCCTCAGATAACTGCCTCAGGGTGCCGGATTGTGCCCCTGGTACTGATTAGGAGTGGGTGCGTTATTCGGTGGCACACGACAGTCTTGTGCCAAGTGACCATGCCTACCGTGTGTTACCCCGTGAAAGAAAGGTTTAAATGGATTAGATGTTATTATCCATATCAACAAGGTGCACCTTTCTTTTCGGGAGCCTTCTTATAAGAACTCCATAGTTAAGCGTGCTTGGGTCAGAGCAATCTTGGGATGGGTGACCTCCTGGGAAGTTTTCTCAGGAACTGTGTGAGTAAGGACAAATCACATTGAAAAGGACACGTGTTGGTCTGTGGAGCTAGTCATTAGTCCGATAAGGTCCGCCCTCTGTTGTCTGGTCTAGGTGGAGGAGGAGAAACCCAGTGCTCCTTGGCAGACCCAGGTTGGGGCATTACAAGATGGTATCAGAGCCATTACCTAGCCGGAAGTGTGATGAGATTCACATCGCCTAGGTTTGGAAAATGTGGGTTCGCAACGAGGATGTTGCATTCTGTAAGAAGGAGAGAATGTGATACCCCATGAAAGAAAGGCTTAAATGGATTAGATGTTACTATCCATATCAACAAAGTGCACCTTTCTTTTCAGGAGCCTTCTTATAAGAACTCCATAATTAAACGTGCTTGGCTTGGAGCAATCTTGGGATGGGTGACCTCCTAGGAAGTTTTCTCAGGAAGTGTGTGAGTGAGGACAAAACACACTGAAAATGATACGTGTTGGTTTGTGGAGCCAGTCATTAGTCTGATAAGGCCTGCCCCCTGTTGTCTTGTCCAACTGGAAGAGGAGAGACGCAGTACTCCCTGGTAGACCCAGGTTGGGGCGTTACACTAGTGCCTCACTTTTGGCATATGATTGGGAGCCTTAACGTATACACAACTCTGGAAAGCATTTAACACATTGCTAAGCTCTTGTGTTTGATTTCAAAGCATTTACTTCATATCTAAGCTTGGGCTACGTCGATTTTCAAAAAAGTTCCAGCAAATATTGTGCAAACAACTTGGGTATTGAGGTTTGGTGATCAAACTAACTGTTTTCTTATTTTCAAAGACTTTTTCATCTTACAAACTTATTCTTGAATATTCATTTTGAGAGATTGATCTTGAGTTATTAATTATATATACATTTTGCGAAAGACCACTACTTGAGAAAAGTTTTTGTTTAAAATTAAAATCTTGAAGAAAGTTTTAAATATATCTTCATTCAAAGATTTGCTATTTGATTAGTGCAAGAATTATTTGATTGCAATACTAAGAGCTTCTAAATACATATCCTTGAAAAATATTATTTTTGAAACATAGTGTTTAAATCTTTAGAATATTCGAAGTCGTATATTTATTCAAAGATTCAACTCTACAATTTATTGATAGCAAGAACATAAATCTGCACATTATTAAACATTATTTTTGACAGGATCTTATTTTCTAATCTTGCATAAAGTATTCTGAAATCAAACCATACGTTTCTCCAAAAAATTTATTTATAAAATCATTTTGGGAGATATTGATTTGAAGGATAGATTTGTGAAGCATATCATTCATATAATGATTACATCGTTACATACATATTGAGCTTCAAGTTTTATCATATGAATATGTGTTAGGATTTCTATTGTACTCACTAGCTTAATTAGAAGCAATATTGAGTTTTGTAGAATTGTAATTCTATATTGTAATCATGGTTTGAGTTGTGAACCGGGGAGGAGGAGGAAACTGTGCCTTTTGTAGGTAGCGGATTGTAAAGGAAGCTCTGTTCCGGTTAAAGGAGAAGGGATTTAGCGGAATCCTTGAGTGGTTTGCTCAAGGCGAGGACGTAGATCGGGTTGGTTGAACCTCGTAAAATCATGTTTGCCTTCTCTCTTCCTTTAATTTTTTAATTTCCGCTTGCATTTCATTATCAGCTTTTGCATGTTTGTATGTTGATTACTATTACATGCACTTGATAATTAATTGGGTATAATTGAATTTATTGAGATAATAATTTGAATTAATTTCAAGCCCCTACAATTATTTTGTTAGATATTGAAATATGGATTAAGTGGTAAAATAAACTTAAATATTTTTGAAATACCCAATTCACCCCCCCTTTTGGGATAACACCGTAATCCACATTTTGTATCAGAGTGAGGTTACATAGACTTAACCGTAATTTTTGTAAAAAAGATCACATGACACATATTGGTGTCACCCCATTCGGTGAGGGACACTCGTTCACTAGACCACTTATTTTTTTTGCGATGTAAATTACACCTACTGGAAAATACGAATGAGTATATATCTTTTAAATGTAGATTGGAAAGTGTGGAAAATAGTTTCTAAGGGAAACCATGTTCCTATGAAAGTAGTTGATAAAGTTAATGTACCCAAGACTGAAGATGAGTATACTAAAGAGGACTAAAAATCTTTGCAAATGAATGCTACTGCAATGAACTTGCTATTCTGTACACTAGATGTAAATGAGTTTAATAGGGTGATGGCCTATAACACTACTAAAGAGATTTGGGAAAAATTAGAAGTTACATATGAAGGTACTAAGGAAGTAAAAGATAGAAGGATAGACATGCTTACTAGTGAATGTGAGGCATTTAAAATGACTGCTGATGAATCTATTCAATCCATGTACACTAGATTCAATACATCACGAATTCTTTAATTGCTCTTGGTAAATCTTACCCTACTTATGAGTTGATCAGGAAAATACTTAGGGGACTACCGCCAGTTTGGGAAGCTAAGGCTACTGCAATAGATGAAGGAAGGAATTGGAAGGAGATGTTAGTTGATGAACTGATCAAATCGCTCGTCACTTATGAGCTAGCGATAAATGAGAGGAAGAATGAGCAAAATAAAGCAAATAAAGTTATAGAACTTAAGGCATCATCTAATAGCTAAAGTGAAGGAAGTGATTCAGAATCGAATGATAACATGACACTTCTAACTTAGAATTTTGGAAAGTTCATGAGAAAGAACAAGAAATACACTAGAAAATTCAAGGGCTCAAAACAAAAAAGGGAGAGACAAGTAGAAAGAATCAAAATAAGGATTTGCCTATGTGTTATAACTGTAGAGAAGTTGGGCATATCAAACCAGACTGCCCCCAGCTGAAGAAAGTGTCTAAGAAGAAGATGAAGTCACTAAAGGTTGGTTGGGATACTCATAGTACCAGTAGTTCAGATCTGAATCCAGTTATGACAGGATTGCAAATCTATGTCTGATGGCTCACGAAGACCATGAGGTACAATGTTTTTGTTCTGCTTCATCTTATTATTCCAATGATTCAGAAAATGAAAATAGCATGCTCTCGTATGATAAACTGCAATATGAATATTTGTATACACTTAAAATGCTTGAGAAAATGAATAAGAAAATTTTTGGTTTGAAGTTAAAATTGAAGAAAATTTCAAAGTCAATAGAAAGTCAAAATGAACCTCATGCATCCTTAATGAGAGACAAGGATTTGAAAATTGAGGAGTTAGAAAAGAATTTGAAAGATAAATCTAAGATTATTTGTAAATTTTCTGAAGGTCAAAATAATTTTGAAAAACTCCTTGGAACTCAAAGAAATTCCCTAGATAAAGAAGGACTCAGTTTTAATGGAAAAGAAAATTTGAAACAAAAACATCTTTACATGGGTTATTTTGTAAAAGAATCAAAGACTTATGTTCCATCAAAAGATTCTTATAAATATACCACATGCTTTAAATGTAGAAGGATGGGTCATATAATAGAAGGATGGGTCATATAAAATTTGATTGTCCTTTTAAGAATAGAGATGTTAAGATGAAAAAGGTATGGAGGGTTAAAGGAGAGTCAAACACTAACCCCTGTGGACCCAAGAAAATCTGGGTACCAAAAGTAGTTATCTGATTATGTCTTGCAGATGTGCTTGAGACCGTCCACTTCGAAAGATAAATGGTATATAGACAGCGGACGTTCACGTCATATGACTGGGGATAAAGCTAAATTCACATCCATCACACTAAAGGATGGATGATTTGTCACTTTTGGGGACAATGCAAAAGGAAGTATCATAGGTGTAGGTAAAGTTAGTAACGATTCATCACTTATTATAGATGATGTTTTACTAGTTGATGGTTTAAAACATAACTTATTAAGTATAAGCCAACTATGCGATAAAGGTTTTAAAGTATCTTTTGAACATGGCAAGTGCATTGTTGAACATAAAATTGATAACAAAATTCTATTCATTGTTGAGCGTCATGAAAATGTATATACCACTAGCCTTGACAATCTTGCTTCTCAACATGTAACTTGTTTTTCTGCTATGAATGAGATTAGATGGATTTGGCATAGGAGACTAGGACACACAAACATGGACTTATTATCTAAATTAGTTAAAGGAGACTTAGTTAAGGGACTGCCTAAGGTAAAATTCGCGAAAGATAAAATCTGTGATGTATGTCAACTAGGAAAACAAGCAAGATCTAGTTTTAAGAAGAAGAAAGTCATCTCTACTACTAGGCCACTTAATATGTTACATTTAGATTTATTTGGTCCAAACCCAATTCAGAGTTTTGGAGGAAAATCATACGCATTCGTTATAGTTGATGATTATTTTAGATATACATGGGTGCTATTTTTAGGTCACAAAGATGAAGCGTGTGAACAATTCATTAAACTATGCAAGAAAATTCAAAATGCAAAAGGATATACAATCAAAAATATCCAAAGTGACAGGGGTAGAGAATTTAAAAATCAAGATATGGAAGAATATTGTGATTCATTAGGAATATCTCATAACTTTTCAGCTCCTAGAATACCTCAACATAACGGTGTAGTTGAAAGAAAGAATAGGTCTATACAAGAAATGACCAGAACTATGCTTAATGAACATAAGTTACCTAAGTACTTCTGGGCTGAGGCAGTGAATACCGTCTACTATGTTCTAAATAGAGTTTTGATTAGACCATCTCTAAATAAGACTCCTTCTGAATTGTGGGATGGCCATGGACCAAACATTTCGTATTTTCATGTATTTGGCTATAAATGTTTTGTGCTTAGAGACAATGAACACCTAGGAAAGTTTGATGTGAAATCAGATGAAGGTATTTTTCTAAGATATGCCTTAGATAGTAAAGCTTACAGGGTATATAATAAATGATCATTAACCGTTGTAGAATCTATTCACGTAATATTTGACGAATCCAATTGATTTACTCAAAAGACGAATGGATATGAAATTGAGATAAATAAAGATTTTGAAAAACTACCTACTAAAAATGATTCAAATAAGAGAAATGAAATTAAGTAACCATCTGGTGAAAACAATCAATTTGAAAATGAAGTTAATGAACTACCTAAAGAAAGGAAGTACATAAAGAATCACCCCATTGATCAAATAATAGGTGAACCATCCCGTGGAGTAGCCGCATGATCCTCGCTTAGAAATATGATTAGTCATTGTGCATTTCTATCTCAAAAAGAACCTAAAAATGTGAGTGAAGCAATTGAGGATGAATCTTGGGTGATGTCCATGCAAGAAGAGTTAAACCAGTTTGAGAGAAATAAAGTATGGACATTAGTTTCTAGACCTGAGGATAAGACAATGATTGGAACAAATTGGATATATAAGAACAAGAAAGATGAAAATGGGATAGTTGTTAGAAATAAGGCAAGACTAGTAGCTTAGGGATATAACTAGGAAAAAGGAATAGACTTTGAGGAAACCTTTGCATCTGTAGCTAAAATGGAATCCATTTGTATGTTGTTAGCTTATGCTGTTTTTAAGGATTTCAAACTATATCAAATGATGTCAAAAACGCATTTTTAAATGACTACATAAGTGAAGAGGTATATGTAGAACAACCCCGAGGTTTCGAAAACCATAAGTATCCAAAACACGTTTATAGACTAACTAAAACCTTGTATGGTTTAAAGCAAATTCCTAGAGCTTGGTATGAAAGGCTAAGCGAATTTCTATTGGATAATGGATTTATCAAAGGAAAGATAAACACAACACTATTCATAAAATCTAAGAATGATAATATGTTCCTAGTTCAAGTATATGTAGATGATATCATTTTTGGAGCAACAAATGAAGAATTGTGCAATGAGTTTGCAAGTACTATGCAAAGTGAATTTGAGATGAGTATGATGGCTGAACTCAATTTCTTCCTAGGACTTCAAATCAAACAAACAAAACATGGAATTTTCATAAATCGATCGAAATACATTAGAGACTTACTCAAAAGGTTTAGTATGGAAGATGGAAAAATACTAGGGACACCTATGAGCTCTTCTTTGAAATTAGACAAAGATGAACAAGGTATACCAGTAAATGTCAAGCTTTATCATTGGATTGTGCTGAATTTTATATTGTGCATTATTTGAGGGGGAGCTTTGTTAGGCGTAACCCATTTTCTATTTTTGCTCGTGTATTTGTCATCATCAAAAAGTGGGAGATTGTTAACTCTATGAGTCCAATCTTATTTTGATAATGACAAATTACTTGGTATTTGATTTGTGCATTGAGATTGTGAATAGGAATAATATGCACGGAAGGTTAGGAAGACATGAAAGCCATGAGGATTAAAGCATATACAACCTGGCACAATCCATGGAACTAAAAGAGTAGAAGAATGAAGATGCAAGCGTCAAGTTCAAGATTGTCATGGGAATGAGTATTTAGAATTGATTGTATTTGCATATTTTATATGATATAGCTAGAAGCTCAAAATATGCCATACACATGCATCTCATGAAAATCTTATAGGGTTAAACATGGACTTAGAGACCTTAATTTAAACCCCAAAAAATGTTTTATAAGGGATCAAAGAAAGAGAACAAAATTGATTTTGAAACTGAAAATAAAAATTTTGAAGTTGGTCTGCCCGGACAACTAAGGTGTACCCTCAGAAGTATGAAGATGCAACCTCAGACGACTAAAGTTTTACTTCAGACATCCAAAGAATTTCCTCAGAAGACTAAAGAATTAGTTCTGTCATTTGAAGATTTAATTATTGAAACATAGAACAAGAAGAACACCTTTAGACGTCTAAACCCTTAGTTCAGTGGTCTGAGCTGGGACTTCAGAAGACTGAAACTACAGTTCAGTTGTCTAACCCTATGTCTAGACTAAAATTTTTCAGTACTTTAAGGAACATCAGACGTTTGAACCTGAAAGTTTAGTTGTCTAAACCTGCAGAAATTTTAAAAATTTGAGCTTTAGCGAGAAAACACTTGGGTTATTCATTTGATCAAATTGATCCAACGGTCAAGACTTAACCTGAGGCCGATATTACTTATAAAAACAACCTTTAAACCCTAGTGCCTTTCTTTTTGCATATGATTGGGAACCTTGAACGTATACACAACTCTGTAAAGCATTGAACACATTGCTAAGTTCTTTTTCAGTGATTTCAAAGCATTTACTTCATATCTAAGCTTGGGCTACGTCGATTTTCAAAAGGAGTTCTAGCGAATATTGTGCAAACATCTTGGGTATTGAGGTTTGGTGATCAAACTAACTATTTGCTTATTCTCAAATACTTTTTCATCTGACAAACTTATTCTTGAATATTCATTTTGAGAGATTGATCTTGAGTTATTAATTATATGTACATTTTGCAAAAGATCACTACTTGAGAAAAGTTTTTTGTTTAAAACTAAAATCTTGAAGAAAGTTTTAAATATATCTTCATTCAAAGATTTTCTATTTGATTAGTGTAAGAATTATTTGATTGCAAATACTAAGAGCTTCTAAATATATATTCTTGAGGAATATTATTTTTGAAACATAGTGTTTAAATTTTTAGAATATTCGAAGTCGTATATTTATTCAAAGATTCAACTTTACAATTTAGTGATAGTAAGAACATAGATCTGCGCATTATTAAAGATTATTTTTGAAAAGATCTTATTTTCTAATCTTGCATAAAGTATTCTAAAATCAAACCATATGTTTCTCCAAAGCATTTATTTATAAAATCATTTTTGAGAGATATTGATTTAAAGGATAGATTTGTGAAGCATATCATTCATATAACGATTACATCATTACATACATACTGAGCTTCAAGTTTTATTATATGAATATGTGTTAGGATTTCTATTATACTCACTAACTTGGTTAGAAGCAATATTGAGTTTTTTAGAATTGTAATTCTATATTGTAATCATGGTTCGGGTTATGAACTGGGGAGGAGGAAATTGTGCCTATTGTAAGCAGCTGAGTAGGAGGAAATTGTGCCTTTTGTAAGAAATGGATTGTAAGGGAAGCTCTATCCCAATTAAAGGATCAGGCATTTTGTGGAATCCTTGAGTGGGTTGCTTAAGGCAAGGATGTAGACCGGGTTGGTTGAATCTTGTAAAATCGTGTTTGCCTTCTCTCTTCCCTTAACTTTTTAATTTTCTCTTGCATTTCATTATCAACTTTTGCATGTTTGTATGTTGATTAATATTAAATGCACTTGATAATTAATTGGGTATAATTGAATTTATTGAGATAATAATTTGAATTAATTTCAAGCCCTTGCAATTATTTTGTTAGATATTGAAATAGGGATTAAGTTAAAATAAACTTAAATATTTTTGAAATACCCAATTCACCCCCCTCTTGGATAACACTGTAATTCACATTTGGTATAAGAGCAAGGTTACATAGACTTAATCGTAATTTTTGTAAAAAGATGACATGACACACGTCGGTGTAACCCCATTCGGGTGAGGGACACTCCTTCACTAGACCACCTATTTTTTGCAGTGTAAATTACACCTATTGGAAAAGACGAATGAGTATATATCTTTTAAATGTAGATTGGAAAGTATAGAAAATAGTTTCTAAGAGAAACCATGTTCCTATGAAAGTAGTTGATAAAGTTAATGTACCCAAGACTGAAGATGAGTATACTAAAGAGGACTGGAAATCTATGCAAATAAATGCTACTGGAATGAACTTGCTATTCTGTGCACTAGATGTAAATGAGTTTAATAGGGTGATGGCTTATAACACTGCTAAAGAGATTTGGAAAAAATTAGAAGTTATATATGAAGGTACTAAGGAAGTAAAAGATAGTAGGATCGACATGCTTACTAGTGAATATGAGGCATTTAAAATGACTGCTGATGAATCTATTCAATCCATGTACACTAGATTCAATGCATCAAAAATTCTTTAAATGTTCTTGGTAAATCTTACCCTACTTATGAGTTGATCAGGAAAATACTCAAGGGACTACCGCCATTTTGGAAAGCTAAGGCTACTGCAATAGCTGAAGGGAGGAATCCGAAGGAGATGTAAGTTGTGTTTAGTTATTATTGTGTTTAGAAAATAGGTCTCTTTATTATGTTTGAAAGTTGTGAGTTTTGTTGAGAGTTTGTTAGCTTTGGTGCAAACCCATGAGGGGGGGGGGGGTGAATTGGATTTTTAAAATTTATTCCTCCTAGGTAAAATTAGATCAGCAGTATTATGCAACCTAGGAGCAGTCAAAATATATATGAAATTGCACATATGATATATTAAACAATTTTTAGAACATGCACCACAATTTTAGTATTTCTCAACCAAATAGTAAATTTGTGCCAATAAGATATGCAGTATATTCAGTAGGAAATTTAAATCAAGCCCAAAGCATAATATAATGCAGGACAAGTAAACTTGACACCGAATATGATATCAGGGTTCGGCCAATCTTGCCAACGTCCTCGCCTTGGCTCACTAGTACAAGGATTACACTATGAGCTCATTTAACGGGTGGAGAAACACCTAACAACCAAGTCAATTAGCATAGGGTTGATCTCAACCTTTACATACAATCCTTATCGGGCTAAATTACCGCCCCCTCAGGCCACGCCTAGAATACAATAGTATTTTTCAAAATATAATAGGGTACAATGATTATGCTTCCAAATCAAGCAGATATATACCAAATGTAGTCAATCAAATACACATCAACTATATAGGTAAATGTAAGCTCAGTGATGTGAATATTTTTGCAAACAATACCCAACAAAATATGATCACTAGAATATTCACGAGTGTTCTAAACAAGCTATATCTTTGAAACAAGTTATATCAAATTTCAATAACAAATCAGGGTTTCAAAGATTCTAAAAAGATATTCAAACTACCTCAAAAGATTTCCTTCAATGAAATGAACACATGAGTAGTTTTGAAAATATTGTAGGTAGTAGAAAAATATTTTGCACAACAAAATCAAAGTTATAGGAATCTTGCAATGACCATGCAAAGATCCTTAAGCTTGTTAGTCTATCCCAACACAAGATTTATAATGTTCAAATATGTGGGATAGACTTTAACTAAACTCCCCCAAAATCAATATCAATAAAAAATCAAGGCAACGGGAGTATTAGTAATATTTAACAAGCACTAGTACAATCAGTATGCTCTCACACTACTAAAATGTTTCAAGGGAATGAGAATATAAGAGTATTTGAGCAAAATAGGATTTTTAAATAGAGAGGATTTTGGCTAATGATTTTTTCTAATCCGTTCCTAATCCTCACAAATGAACTCATATTTATTGACAAAGGCCAAAATATAACCATTTAGGATGAGTAGGGAATTATTAGAAAGTTTTTAAAACAATTTAGCAAAGTTAACCTCGTTTAAAAACTTTTAACCTTGGTAAAAAAATTATCCAACCTGAGAGCACCAGTCGACTGAACTTAAGGTTCGGTTGACCAAGTGACAGAGTTCGGTTGATCATGCAAAAAATGAACTGAGAGTTTGGTCGACCGGAGTTGCATGGTTCAAGGGCAATTTTTCAATTTCGTGCAGTTCAGTCGACCGGGTAAATTTGAACTATTGGGTTTGGTCGACCGGGGGGATGACAATTCCCACATGGGAGTTTGGTCGACCAGGCAGTTGGTTCACATTTTTGGTCAATTGACTAAGGAGTCAAATCGTTGACCTGGTGGGAGTTTGGTTGACCAAGCTGTATAAACTTGGCAAGGTTCTGTTGGCCGTACTATGGTCAAATCGTTGACCTCTAACCGGTTCGGTCGACCAAGCTGAATAAGCTTGGTTGGGTCGCTCGACCGGACTTGCTTATTTTGTCCAATTTATTTCAAGTTGATCCCCTGATTCTGCAAGTGACAATGGGGACATATAATGTGTTTGTGCATGGACCTAAAGGCCTTCTAAGGTCTTTGAGGACACCCAAAAAATCCTACGTCGGTTGACCGAAGGGTACCCTAATGACATTGCGTTCCCTATGGTCTATCAACGGTTATTTTGAGCTTACAATTACCTACATGCATAACATGTAGAGATTATTACAAACCTGTTGGCCTAATAAGGCATACAATTCTTATTTTGATGATAACAAATCAAATGATATATTTAATATGTTTTAAGTAAAAGTTTTCAGGAAAATAACAGAGTTCAAGTGCATAAGAAAGTTCATGGATTATAAAGAGCATGAAGAATGAAGTCATATTGAGAAAAAGCTCAAAGGAAAGAATGCAACTACAAAGATGATGGAAGAACAAGTTCGAAGACTAAATTATACTTTGAAGGATATTCTCAAATGTAAGTACTTCAAAGTAAATCTCAAGTATAAAGAAATTTGAAGCTCTTAGAAAGTTAAAAATATGTTTTAAACATATACTCTAAAGAATAATTTTTCAAATCAATAAAAAGAAAGGGTTTAAGAAGAGAATTTTTTTTTTAAAATACTGAAATAGCTAGATAGGCGACTGCCAAATTAAAATAGAAGTCTTTTTAAAAGTCAGTAGCTAGATAGGCGACTGCCTTGGTTCTAGCAGGAGACTGCCTGCATTCTGTTTTGAAAATTGCTTTGTGATAGGCGACTACCACTCGAACGTTTGCAATAAATTTCTCAATGAAAAGATTTTTTGAACCACGTTTTTGAATACATTTATTTCAAAATATTTGAAAATGAATTTTAGAAATCTTTGGGAGTAATGGATGATTTCTAAAGCTTCAATAAATAGTCTTAATCTCAAAGAGAAATTAGACAAGAGAAAGAACTTTGATGAAATATTCAAAAGAATTTTGAAATTGAGAAATCCTCTAAAGTTTCCAGATCTAGTGCTTTTCAACAACTTTTCTGATCCAGAGATATTCAAAGGCTTTTAGATCAAAGTAAGTTTTTCTAAGGTTTTAAATCAACTAATCTTCAAGTATTCAAAATTTTGTTTTCAAAGGATCTTAAATTCTTTTGAGATAAAATCTCTGATCTGAAATTGATTTACAATCTGAAGCAAAGTTTTCCAATGATCAAAATCTTTTATCTTCGTTGGAAAATTATTTGATAATCCATACCAAGTAATTGAGCTTGAAATTTTTTATATTTGAATTACTTTGAGGTATAAAGTGAGCTGATTGGTGTATTAATTCACTCTACTGTGAGAGTTCTCTTTTGTACACATATTCCTTTGTTATCTTTCTTAAACGATTCTGAGTTGTTGAATCGTTGAACCAAATAAGGGGTTGTTATTTGGAGAGGCGGGCTCTAGCCTAATTGAAGGAGTGTATTGTAAGTTGGTATTGTTCCACCACATAAAGAAACTGATATAGTGGAATCCTTTGGTGTTTTTGCCAAAGGCGAGGACGTAAGCTGTGTTGAAGTCGAACCTCGTAAAAACTTTTGTCTCTTTCTCTCTAATTTACTTTACATTTCTTACTTGCTGTTATTATATAATTTATATGTGCAGGTTGCAATTTCTAAATTGAGAAAGAAACAAAAAGTACTTGATATTTAGAAAGTACGTTTTGATTAATCGTTTGCGGAAACCTAAGAAGGGAGTACGTTGATTAATCTACGGAAATCTTGATCAAGTAAAGTGTTTGCTAAGAGTTTACAGGGAAATCAACAAAAGTTTTTACATCTTAATTGAGTGATTGAATTATCATGATTTCATTGATTGATTTGTAAATTTAAATTTATATATTCTTGAGTGTGGTTATTATTTATATACATGTATATATATTGTTTTCTAGGTTGTTAAAATTAAAAGTCGATAAATCATTAAAATATTAAAAAGAATCCAATTCACCCCCCTTCTTGGAAAGCTATTCCTCATTTCAAAACCGATATAAATTATTACTGGCCCAAATATAATAAACGCATTTACAAATGAAGCACAAGCTTGTATTCTTCTTTTGCCCTTCATTTTGTCATTGAATATGCCAGCAGTGTGATCTTTAAGACTTTTAGGCTTCCATCAATCCTTTCTCATGTGTGTGCACTAAATTAATGACATGTTCAAATACTAGGCACACACATTAGTAATATGTAGTTCGTCATAATCAAAACCAGAGATCGGACTCAAAATGCCAACATAGTTTTAATCTTAATTTATTTTGTCCCCCATGCCAACTTAAGTTAGCTAATGTTGTGTTTGTCCCCTTCCTCGTGCCAAGTCTATATATTTCTCCATTGTAATTGTTGTAATAGCAATAATAGTCAAGTAATATTGAATTTCAGCTAATGGCTTTGTCTTTGTGAGCTTGTCTAAGCTTGTTCCAATCCTTGTGATTGAGTGGCGAGAGGCTACATTCGTTCTCCTCAGAGATCAGTTAGTGTGAGACCAATATCTATCCAGCGATACCATTCATTTCCTTCGTTCATGTCCTCCATCCATCATCCACATAGCCACTACCAGATTACTCCTCATGGCCAACAATATCCATTTCAATTGCTACATATGCACACACACGCACACACGCACACACACACACACACACACACACACACAGATATATATATATATATATATATGTATGTATGTATGTATGTATGTATATATATATAAATCAATATGTCAAAGTGTGCACAAAGGACTCCAGAAGAGTTCTAACTTGTGGAGAAAATCATCAAGGCATTCTTCAAAGTTCGTGGTGATTTATGTAGTTGCTTGGACCATCCCAAGTATACAGCAGCTTCATTACAACTTCAAAGCTTGATTAAGGAATTTCAAAGGTAAAATCTGAATTTGTGTGAATCAAACTGAGCCATTTAACGATTTACCTTAGTAAGATTCTTCCTAAACCAACCTAAAATTGCTTGAGAACCTTTGTTTAAAGTTCCATAAGCATTCGTTGAAAAACAACCTTGAATCCTCGCATTTTCATTCAATCCCATAGCAAGTCAGTCAACTGACCCTGATGGTCAGTCAACTGACCTTGTACTGACTGTCGATATTTTGTCTTAAATCTCTGTCAGTTGACGGAGGTCCTTCTATCAGTTGAATGACCCAACACTACCACTCTAGAGATATGTTTTTAAATTCTTCAGGCGATTGACCCTTGATCCATAGTCGACTGTAGTTGCCCAGATTCTGAAATTTCAATATTATTTCACATTGTTTGAGTCCTTGCTTAACCTTGTGTAAGTCCATGCTTGAAACTTGAACTTCCATGATTTAGAAAGCATATTTGAGCTATTTTGATTTCAATATCGATACTTGATAGCTTGTAAATAATTGGGAATATTGTTTGCTAAGTTTAGAATTTTATTCTTGAAATATTGAAATAACATCTTTCTGCATTTTAACTTGATATCTTTCTAAAAGAATCATTTGGGACTTATTTATGAACTGCATCATACATCTTTTCAAAATCCCAAAACATGTGAGATATGGCATGCTTTATTGTGTTTATATTGATTAATTGAATTCTTACTTTAAAGTGTTTGAGTGTGTATGCTTGCTTGTGAGGGTTGAAATTGGTAAAACTAGGTCACCCTATCCCGTTCTGTGTCAACTTAGGGGTAGTACCATCTTGTCCTGCATCAAAGAACCTCTAGGAGGGTTATATATACATGTTGTATGATGTAACTCTATGTCTTTTGATAAAAGATAGTGAAAAAAATCACTGCCATTTGCTCTCGTGGATGTAGGCACTGCCAAACCATGTAATTCTTCATGTCATTGTTTTATTGCTTTCATATAATCTGCGTGATTGTGTTTTTTGTATATTTCACTATTGATTGTTGCATTGTAAGATCATTTGTTTCTGCTGCGCATTAATTTGCACAATAATTTGGTATCAGAGTAATTGGTTTCAATGACTTTTGGGGTTTCTTCTACAAAGTTCGACGTTGCTAACTTCGATGGAACAAGAAACTTCAAACTATGGCAGATAAGAGTTAAGGATCTGTTAGTGCAGTAAGACATGGTGAAGGCATTAGACGAAGGTCAAACAGAAGGCATGGATGAAACAAGTTGGAAGGAATTGGAAGCAAAGGTTGTGTCGAGTATCAAACTTTGTTTGGCTAATGACATGTTGTATCGCATCATGGATGAGGACTCTCCAGTGGAAGTTTGGCAAAAAATGGAAAGCCGATATATGTCAAAGTCTTTATCGAACAAGTTGTTTCTTAAGCAAAGATTGTGTTGTCTTAAGATAGCGTAGGGTTCAGATTTGAACTAACACATCAATGTATTCAATCAAATAATCAATGATTTCATGCAGGTTGATGTGAAGTTTGAGGAAAAAGACAAGGCATTGACGCTATTAAATTCCCTACCTGTGTCTCATATGTATGAAAATTTGATTATTACTTTGACATGGGGAAAAGAAACCCTGAATTTGGAAGAGGTAACAAGCGCCTTGTTGGGTTTTCATTAAAGGAAGAAAGCCTGCGATGAAATTTTTCAAGGTGAAGGGCTTATGGTAAAGTGTAACCAGGAACATGGGAGAAGCAAGTTCTAGAGCGGATGGAGTAATTATAAATCTCGATCTTAGTCTAGGAAGAAGAATGACATAAGGTGTTTTAAGTGTGGGAAAATTGGGCACATAAAACCGGAGTGTCCAGAGTGGTGAAAGGGGAATGCAGAAAGTCAAGAGGTTTCATTAAAATCTAAAAATGTAGTGGAAGAAGGAGACTCTAGGAGCAGTGATAGTGATATGGTATTCTTTTTATTTCATCAGGTTTAGAATGCCTCATAGATTCTTGGATCCTAGATTCAGGATGATCTTATCACATGACACCAAATAAAATTTGGTTTAACACTTATAAGTCAGTAAATTTTGGTTCTGTTCTAATGGAAAATGATGCTTCATGAATGTTGGACTAACTAGGCTTTTCAATCTTGTTTTGATGATAACAAATGAAAGATATTTCAACATGTATTTTTGAGTGACTTTATTTCAGGATTAAGTAAAACTACACTCATGTTTGTTATGTAAAAAAGTTGGAAATTAAAGCCAATCAAGAGAAAGCTACTCAAAGTATTGAAGCAATAAAATACAAATGAAAAGCTTAAAGACTAAGTGGGACTTGAAGTTAAGCTGAATCTCAAGAGACTTGAAGACTTAGTGCTCAATGAGTTTTGTAAGTATTTCAATTCAATACTATTTAGAAATTAGAAGCTCTTTAGGATGCAAAGACTTAGAGACCAATTCTTAAAAAAAAAAAATCCTTGAAAATGATTTTGAAAAGTTATAATTGAGTCTTTCAAATAAATTAGAGTTTAAAAATTGAAAATGAAAATATTTTAAAAAAGAATGGATTGGTCAGCCGACTAACCAAAACACACTAAGATTGGCCAGCCGACTGAAAAATATAAAAACTGAATAAATCTGTCCAGCCGACTGACTATTTTGATTTGTGATTAGCCAGTCGATTGACAC
Source organism: Malania oleifera (assembly GCF_029873635.1). Lineage (NCBI taxonomy): Eukaryota > Viridiplantae > Streptophyta > Magnoliopsida > Santalales > Ximeniaceae > Malania > Malania oleifera. The sequence goes on from NC_080417.1 coordinate 7,459,795, forward strand.
CTGATCTGTTCAGCTGACTGACATTTTTGAATTAAGTTCAATCGGCCGGCTGACTATTTATTGGAATAAATTTTTGACAGATAGAATGCTATCAGCCACCTGTCCAGCTGACTAATCTACACAAAAAAAAAAAAAAAATGACACAATCAAGTGAGTCACCGACTGACTCCATGGAGATTTTGAAATTCGAATTTAACGGGAATATTTTCAAAATTAATTCTAAGATTTCAAATCTTTTGCAAAGTTGACCAACACTCCAAGTCAACTTCGTAAATAAGGAAACTCTTTCACAAAAAAACTCTATAAATACCTCTTTAGACTCATGAATCAATATAGCTTAAGCAAGACAAGCATCCTACGTTCATACTCTCCAAAAGTCTATACTTGCTCATATCCTTACTGGGAGAACTCTACAAAATTTCTGATTGATTAAAAGCATTGGTTCTGATTTGCAACCAAGTTTTCTCTATCTATAAGAAAGAACCTTTGGTGACATCTAAATCTTAAGTTTCGTATTTTTTATTTAGTATTTGCTTTGAAGTATATTAAGTACTCTAACTTGTACAAATTTGTTCTGTTTTGAGAGTGTTCTTCTATGCAGATTCTTATTTCCATTTAATAGTTCTTTGACAATTCAAGTTTGATTTGGATCGTTGGACCATGCGTAGGCTGTTGCTTGGAGAGGTTTCTCTTCCTAAAAAGAGGTTATTTGTAATGATTTTATTCCACCCGGAAAGGAACATGTATAGTGGAATCCTTATGTGGTTAGCCTAAGGCGAGGACGTAGGCTGGGGATAAGTTGAACCTCATAAAAACACCGGTGTCACCCTCTTTCCCTTATTCTCTTTAAATTCCAGCAAAAATATAAACTATGTGGATGTTGTAATTCTCTCAATCATAAAAACAACGTGTATTGGAAATTAAATAAACCAAAGCTTAATTTGTTCTTGGGCTTGTGGAAACCGAAAGGAAGTACGTTGGTTAGTCAATACTTTGCGAAAACCATAAAGGAGTACATTGATTGGTTAACAACCCAAAACCTATTAACTAAAGGTTTATTTGAATTCTGATTTTGGAAATAGTGATTGGATGTTATTTTGATTATCAATTGAAAGACCAATTACATTCTCTACAGGGCTTACATATTCATATACACAAACAATCAAGCTGAATATTGCCAAAAGAATTGCAAAGTATATATTGTTTGGTTACTTATATTGTGGTTGATTGGTTTGAGTAGTTGATTGATTGTTTATTTGTGTTGTAGTTGTTGTTTGAATAAAAGGCTTAAGCCTTTGTGCGATTGCTAAAAGAAGTCAAGAAATCTTTGAAAGATTTATAAAAGGTTAAGAATTCATAAAAAAAATTTAAAAGAAATTTTAATAATCCAATTCACCCCCCTTCTTGGGGTTACACCTTAGTTTTCAATTGGTATTAGAGCCTCGTTATAGTAAATCCTAACAAGAAGCTATATAAAGATCTAGATGGCACAAATAGGAGTAGCTCCCTTTGGTGAGGGTCAATCCTAAACTGGAGCACCCATTTTTTGTGGACTCAACTACACCTTCTGGAAACAACGTATGAGAATCTACCTTCAAACAATGGATTGAAAGGCATGGAAGCTTATCACAAATGGTAACCTAATCCCTACTAAACTAGTGGATGGAAAAGAAGTAACTAAGAAAGACAAGGAGATGACCGAAACAGATCACAAAATGCTGCAAGTTAACTCTAGTGCAATAAACCCCCTATATTGTGCACTTGATGCTAATGAATTCAATCGAGTGATGGCATGTAAAACAGAAAAATAAATTTGGGATAAATTAGAAGTAACCTACGAAGGCATAGTAGATGTTAGAGACAATAGAATTGATATGTTGACTAGTGATTACGAAGCTTTTAGGATGAATTCCGATGAAACCATAACAAGCATGTACACTAGGTTCACACATATCATAAACTTACTAAGTGCCTTAAGTAAAACATATTCCACCCATAAGAGTACTTCCACCTATTTGGGAACTAAAAGCCCAAATCATAACGAAAGGTAGAAGCCTCAAAACAACCTCATTAAATGAACTCATAGGATCACTTCTAACTTATGAAATGGCTATAAAAGAAAGAAACACTGAAAATAAAAATAAGAAGTCTATAACTCTAAAAGCCTCGAAAGAACATTCAAGTGAAGAAGATAATAACTCTAGTGAATTAGACGATGAAGAATTAGCTTTCATAACTAGAAGACTTGGAAAATTCTTTAAAAGAAATAAGAAATACACTAGAAAATTCAGAGGGTCAAAAAATGAAAAAGGTGAAAATAGTAAAAAGGAATACAAGAGCAAAAATGAACCTCCCACTTGCTATCACTGTAAAAAGGTCGTACGCATCAAGCCGGACTGCCCTCAGCTGAAGAAGGAAAAGAAGAAAAAGAAGCCTACAATGAAAGCAACATGGAATGACACAAGTTTAAGTGAATCAGAGAGCGAATCCAGCGAACAAGAAGTGGCAAACATGTCTTTCATGGAACACAACGAAGAGGTAAACTCTTATTACTCCTTCTCGGAAGATTCATGTGATGAATCATATAATGATTCATGTGAAAGTATGCCCTCTTATAAAAAACTTCAAGCTGAATTGTTCTCTCTTCATAATTAGTTTATCAAGGTCTCAATAAGGAACATAATTTTGAAACAACAAAATGAATCACTTAGAAATCAGCTTAAATCTTCAAAAAATGTTGAAAAAGAAAAAGACTTAAAAATTGATGAGCTTGAGAAGAAAGTAAATTACTTGTCTCAAAAATTAGTAAAGTTTTAAGTGAATGAAGATGGCAAGAAAGAATTAGAAATAGTTGATCTTAAAAACTCAATTCAAGATAAGGAAAATATTATTTACAACTTTACCAGAGGTAAAGAAAACTTTGAAAAAATGGTAGGACAACAAAGAATGGCTAACAATAGAGAAGGAATTGGTTACAATGGAACACCAAAAAAAAGAAAAAAAAACTTGTTTATAAGATATTTTGTAAATCAATCTAAACACTATGCAAGTACTTCGTCGACAAATATTTATGAGCATACTACTTGCTACATGTGTAAAAATAAAGGACATATAATGTTTAATTGTCCACTCAAGAAAAAATACATCAAAGTAAAAAATGAATAGAAGATAAACACTAAAACTAGACAAGACTTAAAGAGAGTTAAGAAAGTTTGGGTTCCAAAAGTAACAACATAAATCCTTTCTTGTAGGTTTGCTTTAGGTCCACTCCATTTAGAGAAAAATGGTACTTGGATAGCAGATGTTCAAGACATATAACGGGAGATAAATCAAAGTTCACTTCTCTCACTTAAAAGAATGGAGGATATGTAACCTTCGGTGACAACGCAAATGGCAAAATTATCAGAATTGGTAAAATAAGTAAAGATTCCTCACTCACTATTGATGATGTTTTGCTAGTGGACAGTCTAAAGCATAATCTATTAAGTATTAGTCAACTTAGTGACGAAGGATTTGAAATAATCTTTAAGAAAGACATATGTATAATACAAAATCCTAAGGATCATGAAATACTATTCACAGCACATAAAATGAATAATGTGTATTGCATAAACCTTGATAGCCTAATTTCTCAAGATGTAACTTGCTTGGCTGCCATGAGTGAAAATAGTTGGCTTTGGCATAGAAGATTAGGACATGCTAGCATGGACCTTATATCCAAGCTTTCTGAAAAGAATTTAGTAAAGAGCTTGCCTAATGCTAAGTTTATCAAAGATAAAGTTTGTGATGCTTGCCAACTAGGAAAACAAATCAAGAAAATTTTTAAAAAGAAGAAACATATATCAACTAGTAGACCCCTAGAACTCATACACTTAGACTTATTTGGACCTACTAGAACTCAAAGCTTAGAAGGAAAACAATATGCCTTCGTGATCGTTGATGACTACTCTAGATACACATGGGTACTATTTTTAGCTAATAAAGATGAAGTTTGTGATTTGCTAATAACTCTACGCAAGAAACTTCAAAATGAGAAAGGTTAAAATGTTTCAAACCTAAGAAGTGACCAAGGAAGAGAGTTTAAAAATAAGAACATTGAAAAATTTTGCAATGATCATGGTATATGCCATAAATTTTTAGCACCTAGAATCTCACAACAACATGGAGTTGTTGAGACGAAAAATAGAACCCTAATGGCAAGAACTATGCTAAATGAAAATAAATTACCCAAGTATTTTTTGGGCCGAACTGTATATACAGCTTGCTATGTAATTACTAGGGTTCTATTAGAATAAGCCTAAAAAAGAAACCTTATGAATTATGGAAAGGAAGAAGGCCTAACATAACTTACTTCCATGTTTTTGGGTGTAAGTGTTTTGTTCTCAATAACAAAGATGACTTAGGAAAATTTGATGCTAAATCGGATGAAAGAATTTTCCTAGGATATTTTACATATAGTAAGGCCTATAGGATCTATAACAAAAGAACACTAACCATTATTGAATCAATTCACATAAACTTTGATGAATCAAACCCTTTTTCAAAAGAAGTTAAAAATGAAGAAAATGAGCATATTTTCAAAAAGGAGGATGATCTAGAAATTAAGGAAGAAAAAGAAGAAAATGAAGAAACCTCAAGAGATAAACCTATAGAAAATCTTGAATTACCAAGAGAGTGGAAGCATGTAAGAAATCACCCTCAAGATCAAATTATAGGTGAACCATCTAGAGGTGTAACTATTAGATCTTCTTTAAAGAAGCTTTGTAATCACTATGCATTCCTATCTCAAGATGAACCTAAAAATGTTGAAGAAGCCCTTAAAGAAGACTCTTGGATAATTGATATGCAAGAAGAATTAAATCAATTTGAAAAGAGTAAAGTATGACAATTAGTACCCAAACCTGGAAATCACTCAAACATTGGAACTAAATGGGTATTTAGAAACAAAAAGGATGAAAATGGTATAGTTATTAGAAACAAAGCTAGACTCATTGCTAAAGGGTATAACCAAGAGGAAGGGATAAACTATGATGAAACCTTTTCCCCTGTAGCTAGAATGGAAGCTATAAGGATGCTATTAGCTTATGCCTCCTACAAAGAATTTAAGTTATACCAAATAGATGTTAAAAGTGCCTTCTTAAATGGGTATATTAATGAAGAGGTATATGTTGAACAACCCCCCGGATTCGAAGATATAGAAAATCCTAATTATGTGTTTAAACTAACTAAGGCTTTGTAAGGGTTAAAACAAGCCCCTAGGGCTTGGTATGAAAGACTTAGTGGATTTCTAATAGAAAAATGGTATTCAAGAGGGAAAATTGATAGTACTTTGTTCATTTAAACCAAGAAAGATGACATACTTTTAATTCAAATCTATGCAGATGATATAATATTTGGTGCTATTAATGAACATCTATGTAAAGAATTTGCAAAATGTATGCAAGAAGAATTTGAAATGAGCATGGTGGGAGAATTAAACTATTTTCTTGGACTACAAATTAAACAAGCAAAGAATAGGACTTTTATAAGTCAATCCAATTACATAAAAGAAATGATCAAAAAATTTGATATGGAAAATAGTAAACCCATAGGAACCCCTATAAGTACCTCCATCAGCCTAGATAAAGATGAGAAAGGAAAACCTGTCGATATAAAGTATTATAGAGGCATAATTGGAAGTTTACTATATTTAACAACCAGTAGACTTGACATAATGTTTAGTGTGAGTATGTGTGCACGTTTTCAATTAGCACCTAAGGAATCTCATCAAGTTGCTGTAAAAAGAATTCTAAAATACTTATTAGGCACAACTGAACTAGGACTATGGTATCCAAAAGACACTAGCTTTGAAATGATTAGCTATTCGGATGCAAATTATGCTGGATGCAAAATTGATAGAAAGTGCACCAGTGGCAAAATTGATAGAAAGAGCACCAGTGGCATATGTTACCTTTTAGGAAGATCATTAGTATTTTGGTTTTCAAAGAAACAAAATTTTGTGGCCTTGTCAGGTGCTGAGGCTGAATATGTAGTAGCTGGGAGTTGTTATGCACAAACACTATATATGAAACAACAATTAAGAGATTTTAATTCATAATACACAACTATACCAATTAAATGTGACAACATGAGTGCGATAAACATATCTAAAAATCCTATTTCACACTTAAGAACCAAGCACATTGACATAAGACATCATTTTTCAAGAGATCATATTTAAAAAGAAGATATAACTCTTGAATTCATCAATACAAATGATCAATGAGTTGATATCTTCACCAAACCTATATCAGAAGATAGATTCATAACAATTAGAAGAGAGTTTGGTCTATTACATAGTAGAGAAATTGTGTAAAGAATGAAAATTTCTAAAACAGAGAATAGTCAGTCGACTGACCAAAGAACCAGCCAATTGACTGAACAAATGCATGAGAAGAGTGTTACAGTCAGTTGCTTAACCCAAGACCCAACCGACTGATTAAGCTATTTTTCAGAAACAGAGACCAGTCAGCCAATTGACCCTGAAGTCAGCTGGCTAACTGACAGAAAAACCCTAAACTCATTTATAAAAACCCAAGTCATTTAAGTGGTCAGCCAACTAACCTAGGGTTTATTCTCACCTGTGCTCTCTTTCTCTCCCTTTCCTCAGTTCGTCCTCTTCCAAAAATAACAAAAATCTTGTCTTCCATTTCCAAAATCTAACACTACCTTAGCGAATCCAACTTCGATTTTCCATAGAAAACTTCAAAAATGCCAAGAATCAAGTCCATAGGAAGTAAGAAACCCTCCACCTCATCTCAATCCACTGAAGATTCTTCGATTGAGCAATGGCTTGTTACCCCACATGCTAAGAGCTTTTATCAAAATCATCTAAGCACGATAGATCCAATCCTAGGTAAAATCCTTGATGCTTCATTTTTCACATCTAATTTTCCACATAGAATTTCCTTATTTGAGGCCCTAGGATGGAAAATTTTCATTCTTTATCAAGCCAAGGGACACTTCCCAAACCTTGTTAAAATTTTATATGCAAATCTTGTTAAGGAAGAAAATGGACTTTCTACCAAAGTGATGGGAAAATCCATCTCTCTCACTTCCGAATCCCTTGCAAAAATATTTAAAATCATCAAAGGAAATTTTGAGTGTCCTCCTTTTAGTACTTCTTGGATTTTAGAACATGGCTTCATTCCAGAAGAATTCCTTCCCTTGATATTGGACACTAAGCCTGTTTCTTTTGACAATCCTTTGCTCTACAAACATTTGAATCTTCAAGCTCAAAGTTTACAAAAAATCATCACATATAATATACTTCCTCAAGCTGGATCACACGCATATATCTCCTATGCAGACTGCTTTGTCCTTTGGTGCTTGCTCAAGGGCAAGAAACTAGACTTACCGAGTCTGACTCACTCGAAAAATGAGCAGCTCAAAAGCTATCCCAAGTATAGGAGTTCTGTCGTGTAATATTAAGCCCAAGGGCTAGATCGTCTCCTCAGGGAATGCGTTTAATCTTAGATTTAACGTTCTTCCAATCAAAATTAAATTGCACTGAACTCGGTTCAGATTCGGAGTTTTTTAGGGTTGTTCAATTTTACTTTTGACGAATTAGATGGCACGTAATTTAAAAAATCCTAAAACTAACATGTACTAAATAAAAGAAACAAGAATAGAAATCCTAATTTACTTAAAGAAACATTGGGACACACACTAATTAAAAATGGAAACTACAAATAAGGAATTAAAACACGCTAGAATGGAAACTCTAATCTACCTAAGGAAACATCAATACACGCACTAATTAAAGATGTTAACCTAGAACATGGAATTAAAAACACACAATGGAAACTAAATTAGACACACACTAAAAAAAAAAAACCAAACCTACTAAAAATCGAACCTTTAGCACAATTAAGAGATCAAATCAAGACTCACAATTTAAATTTAAACATGAACTCAACGGAAATTTAAAAGACATAAACAATAACAGAACACAATAAAAACACAACCTTTACTAATCATAGACCCTAACTAAATCGAATTTTGACAAAAAAATATCTGAATTTAATTAAGAATGCTAAATTAAAATAACTATCAATTAGATAAACAAAGGGATTAATTTAACAATAATGAAATACTCAACATTACTCAACTTAAACAAAAAGAAAGAAAACTCCGATAACATTAAAAAAAAACTAAACTTTCTTTAATATTTCAAGATTCAAAGAAAAGTAAATAAAAGAAAGAAAGAAAGGAAAAGAGAGAGAGAAATAAATCCATGGAACCGTGAAGTTGTTGCTATGCTGGAGAAGTTGCTGCTGCGCTTTGGTGGTCCTGCTATGGAGTTGGCTAGTGTTGTGCTATGCTTGGGGACTGCTGAAGATGGTGGAGGAGGCTGGCCATGCTACAAGAGGGCAGAGGACGCCAAGAGAAACAGAGGAAAGGGGGAGGGTGAGGGAGGAAAGACAAAGGGAAGGAAGAGAGACAAGGGGAGAGAAGCAGAATTGAAAAGAACAAAAAAAACAAACTAAAGAAGAAGAAGAAGAAGAAGAAGAAGAAGAAGAAGAAGAGGAGAATGGGGAGCCATGGGGCTGCCTATGCAGGAAGAGAAAGAGAAGGGTTAAATAGGATAGGGGGGGAAAGCCCTAGATCCGAATAGGAAACCCGAATTGCTATATTTTTTTATTTTTTTCATTATCTGTTCATTGCAAAATATGCTCTTCTGGAACCCGTATCTCACAAAACTCAAAACACAAAAGTTGTAGATAATCCTTTCCGCTTTCTCTAGAAATTTGAATCGTCTCAATCGGATCTTAGATGGAAAAGTTATGCACAAAATACGAACAGGTGTCGGTTTTGATTCCTAGGAATTTTCCTGCGACAAAAAAAATTACCAAAACTTCATAAATAGTGCAATAAAGTTCAAGAATGATGATTTTGACACTTTATTAAAATATTGAATAATTTTGGACATTTAATTAAAAATATAAATCGTAAAGCCCGGGTTAAACGTCCAATTTCGCAGTTTCGACGCGTAATCAGAGTCTTATGCTTCAATGGATGATATCTTAGGTGGAAGCATGACGAGTCACCATTCCATATGGAGGAATTTTCAATCAATTTTTTGGAAAACTCCAAGTATCCTCACCTTCTGATTTCTTTATGAAACACACTCATTATGACATTTGCAATTCCACAACTCTCAAATTACTGGATTATGAGAAGTATGAGGATGGTTGAATTTTAAAGGGAAGTGGAAGTCAAGAACAACAACCCCCTATTACTACTACTCCCACATGGTTTAATCCATTCTATCAACAATTCACCACTTTTATTCAAACCATGCAAATGGGGCTTCAATCCCTCTAAATCAACTTTTCTTCCCTTTAGGAAAATTACTCCTCACTTGATGAACGTTTGAGCTGAATTGAGAAACATTTAGCCAGTTCCTCTTGTACTGCTGATCCTATAGATGTCAGTTCAGCTTCTGCCAGTGATGATGGGAGTGATGACAAGGACTCCATGGACGGATGTGAGGATGATGATAAGGAAGGCATGGAAAAAGAGTATGGTTCAGAAGAAGAAGAAGAAGAAGAAGAAGAAGAAGAGGATGAAAGCAGTAGATGATCATCCTGCTAATGAAAGCTGATGGTTTTACTATTCTTGTACTTAAAAACCTGAATCTTGTAACTTTTTTATTTTCTTTGAGAAAACACTTGGTTTGGTTACTTTGCTTGTATTGCTTAGTATGACCTAAGTCTTTCCCCTTGTTTTGAATGATGTCCAAAGGGGGAGAAATTGAGAAAAACAAAGATGTCATGTCAAGTAGTTAAGTATGTGTTTGCAAAGATGTCATGACATGAAATAGTATGTTAAGTATGTATTTAGAATATTGAAATGCTATCTTGAATATGTTTGAGCTTATGATGAGTTATGTTGAGGACATTATTTCCATATTGAATATCTTTGACTTTGACTTTGAGCATATGGACTATATGTATTTGATGTCACCTGCTAAAAATATTGAAAGAATGCTTATAATAATGGGGAGATTTTTCAAAGAAACATTCATCTTTGCTCCTCGTTTGTCACCATAAAAAAGGGGGAGATTGTTGGCCTAACTAGGCTTTTCAATCTTATTTTGATGATAACAAATGAAGGATATTTTAACATGTGTTGTTGAGTGACTTTATTTCAGGATTAAGTAAAACTACACTCATGTTTGTCATGGAAGCACGCTGGAAATCAAAGCCAATCAACTGAAAGCTACTCAGAGTATTGAAGTAATAAAAGAAAAATGAAAACCTTAAAGGCTAAGTGGGACTTGAAGTCAAGATGAATCTTAAGAGACTTGAGGACTTAGTGCTCAATAAGTTTTGTAAGTACTTCAATTCAATACTATTTAGAAATATGAAGCTCTATATGATGCAAAGACTTAGAGACCAATTCTTTAAAAAAAAATATCCTTGAAAATGATTTTAAAAAGTTATAATTGAGTCTTTCAAATAAACTAGAGTTTAAAAATTAAAAATGAAAATATTTTAAAAAAGAATGGACTAGTCAGCCGACTAACTAGAACACACTAAATTGGCCAGTCGACGAACAAATATAAAGACTGAATAAATTTGTGTAGCCGAGTGACTATTTTGACTTGTGATTAGTCAACCAACTGACACCTGATCTGTCAAGCCGATTGACATTTTTGAACTAAGTTCAATCAGCCGACTGACTATTTATTGGAATAAATTTTTGACAGATAGAATGAAGTCAGTCATTTGTCCAACCGACTGACCTGCACAAAAAAATGACCCAGTCAAGTGAGTTAGCTAAATGTCTCCATGAAGATTTTGAAATTCGAATTTAATGGGAAGATTTTCAAAATTAATTATAAGATTCAAATCTTTTTCAAAGTTGACCAAACACTCCAAGTCAACTTGGTAAATAAGGAAACTCTTAAAAAAAAAAAAAAAAAAAAATATATAAATACCTCTTTAGACTCATGAATCAATATAGCTCAAGCAAGACAAGCATCCTACTTCATCCTCTCCAAAAGTCTATACTTGCTCATATCCTTGTTGGGAGAACTCTACAGGATTGTTGATTGATCAAAAGCCTTGGTTTTGATTTGCAACTAAGTTTTCTCTATCTATAAAAAAGGACCTTTGGTGACATCTAAATCTTGAGCTTCGTATTTTCTATTTAGTATTTGCTTTGAAGTATATTAAGTGCTCTAACTTGTACAAATTTGCTCTGTTTTGAGAGTGTTCTTGTATGCAGATTCTTATTTCCATTTAATAGTTCTTTGATGATTCAAGTTTGATTTGGATCGTTGGACCAAGCATGGGTTGTCGCTTGGAGAGGTTTCTCTTTCTGAAAAAGACGTTATTTGTAACGGTTTTGTTCCACTCGGAAAGGAATAGGTATAATGGAATCCTTATGTGGTTAGCCTAAGGCGAGGACGTAGGCTGGGGATAAGCCGAACCTCATAAAAACACTAGTGTTACTCTCTTTCCCTTATTCTCTTTAAATTCCAGAAAAAATATAAACTATGTAGATGTTGTAATTCTCTCAATCATAAAAACAACGTGAAATTAGGAATAGCTTCCCAAGAGGGGGGTGAATTGGAATATTTTTAATTTTATGATATTTAATTTTTTAAGATACTAAAGAAAGCACAACAGATATTTTACAAGAACACTTTAGAATACTTGTAATTTAAACGAACAAGACAATCAATAAAGCTAAAATAATTCAATCACTCAATCAAGGATAATTTTGCTTTTGTTGATTTCCCTATGAATGTTTATCACCTTCTTTGAATTAGCTTTTAGTATGCGCTTCTCTTGATTAAGATTTCCGCAGATTAACTAACGTACTCCCTTTTGGGTTTCCGCAAACGGTTAATCGAAACGTACTTTCTAAATACCAAGAGTCTTGGTTTCTTTCTCTTTGGAACTTGTTACCTGCACTTTGAAATCATACAACACAGCAAGTATAGTATATAAAATAGAGAGAAAGACACAAGATTTTTTACGAGGTTCGGCTTCAACACAGCCTACGTCCTCGCCCTTGACAAAATACCAAAGGTTTCCACTATAGCAGTTCCGTTACCGGGTGGAACAACGCCTATTTACAACCACTCCTTTGGTCAAGACTAGAGCCCACCTTCTCCAAACAATATGCCCTTGTTTGGTCAACATTCCAATAGCTTGGAATCGTCTAAAATCTACAAGAGAAATATCAAAATCTGGTGTACAAGAGAAGCTCACACAAAGAGCAGATTAGTACAAATCAAAACTATGTACTTCAAAAGATAAATTATCAAGAATGAAATAAACTTTTGAAACTTTTCAAAGAATTCACCAAAATCCTTTTCTCCAGATGAGAAATCAGTAATTCTTCAGGATTTGATGAACAAAAGATCAGAACAACAATTCTTTCAGCTTTGCAAGAGATTGAGTAAAAGAGATTTTGAGAGCAAGAGAGCTTTGAGAGAATTTCAATGCTTGGGATAAATTTTTGATTCACAAGAACCATGTATTTATAGGTTTCCAAGTAGGTTTCCTTGTTACAAGAGTTTCCTTAAAGAGTTTCCCAAGTTGTTAGAAAATTTGGGTTTCAAACAGCTACAATTTAAAAATAAGAGTTTTAAAATTTTTGTCCGTTGAACAGTATTCAGATGTCTGAAGTGTTGAGGTCAGTCGTATGAAGTTCCTTAAACCCTTAAAAAATAAAACGAATACAGGGTCAGATGTCTGAAGTGAGGGTTCATACGTCTGATGTCACAGGTTCAGATGTCTGAAGTCGCAAGTTCAGACGTCTGAACTTGCTGCTGCAACTCTCTGTCTGTTTAGGAAATTCTTCAGACGTCTGTACTTATTCTTAAGACATCTAAAGTAATTCTTCAGATGTCCGAACTTAAAGTTCAGTCATATGAAGTCTCTACTTCAGTCATCTGAACTGAAAAGTTCAGTCATCTGAGCTTATTAAAATCTGTCTTATCAAAAAGCATTCTTTAAAACTATTTTTCCCTCCCATGAATTTTATATTGACTTCTCTTTGCTCTTGAGATTCTTTGAACAATTTGCTTGAGCTTCAAATATGTTAGACCCTCTTTGGATCATTGAGAAGTTATCCTCATACTTGACTTATACTTATTCTTCTCTTAAACCATACTTGAGCTATATTTGAGCTTCGCTTTGAGTCACACTTGATCCATATTTCCTGAAACACCAAAACCCAACCTTTTTCAAGTTAAATCATCCTTTGTTTGTTATCACCAAAACCAATTGAAAGACCTTATTAGGCCAACACAACGTGTATTGGAAATTAAATAAACCAAAGCTTAATTTTTTATTGGGCTTGCGGAAACCGAAAGGAAGTACGTTGATTAATCAATACTTCGCGGAAACTATAAGGGCGTACATTGATTGGTTAACAACCCAAAACCTATTAATTGAAGGTTTATTTGAATTCTAATTTTTGAAAGAGTGATTGGATGTTATTTTGATTATCAATTAAAAGGCCAATTACATTCTCTATGGGGCTTACATATTCAAATACACAGGGCTATAAACAATCAAGCTGAATATTGCCAAAAGGATTGCAAAGCATATATTGATTGGTTACTTATATTGTGGTTGATTGGTTTGAGTAGCTGATTGATTGTTTATTTGTGTTGTGGTTGCCGATTGAATAAAAGACTTAAGCCTTTGTGTGATTGCTAAAAGAAGTCAAGAAATCTTTGAAATAATTATAAAAGTTAAGAATTCATAAAAGGATTTAAAAGAAATTTTAATAACCAATTCAGCCCCCCTTTTGGGGCTACATCTTAGTTTTCAATGAAAAATTATTAGAATAGGAAATATCAGAATTAAAATGTATGATGGTGTTGTGAGAACACTATGTAATGTAAGGAATGTACTAGATTTGTTGTAATCCAAAAAAAAAGTAATAAATCAATTAATTAATAATTATTAATTATATAATATAATATAATATAATAATATATTAATGTAATATAATATAATATATATATATATATATATATATAAATGAATCCTGAAGCTAGGAAATCAATTTCCTAAGAGACCCCCCAACGAAATTCTCATCTCTCTCTCTCTCTCTCTCTCTCTCTCTCTCTCCCAATTTTCTTAGCAAAACTTGCATCAATTGAAGAACAAAAACATCCCTAGGTTCCAATTTCACTCTCCAAGGATTTGACCGAGGAAATTTCGTCGTTTGTACATCGTAGGCACCAATCCAAAGTTAGTGTAAGTGGACTAGATTATGTCAGGTTTATTTTAAACTATTCCCGATTAAATTTGAGTATGTGGAGTTAATTATATTTATGTGAATTCAATTATTTCCATATGCCTGGTTTTTGGGAGTATTTTGAAATTAAATTATACTGTGGGGATTTGATCATATTTGGGTTTTTAAATATATTGGGGATTAAATTTAAAAACGAGGAGTTCATCATACCCGCATTTTAATTAAATTTATTGAGTATATATTTTGGAAATTCTGCAAGCAATTTGTGAAATTATAATTATTGAATAAATAGTGTGGCATAAGTTTATTTAATTTTGTTGCCTAATTGAGCAAATTGAAATTTTACAGTGTTATATTTTATGCGTGTTTGATTGGGAATATTGATGAGATTTACGACAAATTGTAAGATGGAAAATGATGAGATTATTATTATAGGGTGTTATAGGGATTACGTGGCTCATTAGGAATATTGATGAGATGAATTTACAAATTATATGTTGAGAAAATAATGAGACCACTATACTGTGTTGTTACATAAATTGTGATTATATGTTTTAAGAATCCTGATGGGCCGGATGTGGTGGATCCTCGGTTCCATAGCTACAGATGAGTATTAGTGCAGCCACACTGTTGAAAAAGTGTTGGCAGTGGATAGTGGATTTGGCCTGAGAAGGGTAGTACACACCCGTTTCCAGACTAGGATGTGAGGCAAATCGCACTAATAGACGGGCTAACTTTGATGTAGCTTTGGTTAGCCAACCAAGGCTAAGTCCAGTCTTCGAACCACATAACCTAGTCATAGGGGTTAAACATGACATGCATCAGCTGAAAGGAGTCTTGTATACATATTTGGGTATTTATGTGATGATGGCCTTTGATAGGCATAAATGGTGTTTTGAAGAATAGTACGAGTATATTATTATATATGTGATTGGAAAACTACAAATAAATTTTTTATTAAAATAAAACTGTAATTAAATTATTTTTACACTAAAGTTCATTTTAGCCACACAGTGATAATAATTTAGTTCATACTTACTAAGAGGTGTCTCACCTAATAATTAATTCATATTTTAGGACGTACCAGTGATCAGACGTAGCGAGCTTCGGGGCAAGGTTAGAAAATATATAGTATAGAGTAAGTATTTATGTAATACTAGTTAAAAATGTTTCGTATATTCCACGTGTTGTAAATATTGTTATTTGGGGATATTCCTGTAAATATGGTGGTTTAGTACCCTGGTATATAATGTTTGAGGTTTAAAATTATTTCCTCTACTTATATTGATTTTATTTATGGAAAGTTGCAGCTTGAACCCCACTGGGTTCGGGCGTCGCATTGTGGTATTAGAGAAAATTTTTGGGTCATCTCAAGATTTATGAAAGAATGTGATTTCATCGGACACTTTAGATTGTAACGAGTATAGTTACAAGTATGAAAGTGGGATAATAAAGGTTTGTAAAGGCATATTGATGGTGATGAATGGATAGAAATTAGCAGGAAATATCTATGCACTATTGGGTACCACAGTTGTAGGTGGAGCTGCAGATGTAGATTCTGAGTTAGATAATGTTGTTTTGTGTAAAATAGTCACACACAAGATGAAGGGTATTGTTAACTACATTTATTAAGATGTTTGGGGATGCGAGAGGATAGCATCATGGGTTGGACATATATACTTTGTGAGTTTATCACGAAAGGTCTTAGTGTACTTCAGATGACACAAGTCAGAGATGTTTGCTAAGTTTTACTTGTGGCTGAGGTGGAAAACTAAACCGAGAGAAAGATCCTCAAGTTAGACAATAAAACTAAGTATGTTGGTGTTCAAGGAGTTATGTGAGCAGCATGGCATAAGGATACACTTCACAGTATGTAAAACACCACAATAGAATGGTGTGGATCGGTGTCTCGGGTTGTATGCAGGGCTTGCAAGGAACTTCTTGGTAAAGTCAGTGAGTTAGTGGATTGGAATGAGGTTCCTCGAGGAGCAAAGATTTGTACTAGTAGCCCTAACTTGTGGAAGGTTTAAGGAGATATTTTTTGACCACTATTTCTCCACCTCTGACAGAGATTAATGTAATGACCTGAATAATAATGGGATTTAAATAATAAAAGAAAGGGAAATGGAAATCGGAAATAGAAGGAGGAAGTCGTTCGTCGACGATATTGAACTTTGGAAGGAATAATCGAGGGGAAATCATCAGGATTTCGTCGACGAATATAGGGGATTCGTCGATGAAGGTTTAAGAGAATTCGTTGACAAAAACTGAATTTCGTTGAAGAAGAAATACCGAGAGAGGTTTGAGTTGACTGAATTTTGTCAACGAAGGACTGAATTTCGTTAACAAAATTAATTAAGGATTCGTTGACGAATGGCGTGGCTCGTCGACGAAATCCCCTGTTCTATAAATATCAAAATCTGAATTTTATCTTTAAAATTAAGAAATATCTTTGCTCTCTCTCTCCCCTTCGGTTCTTTCTCTCTCTCTTTCGTCGATTTCAAGCTAGATCTTTGCCGGATTGACAATTCGAAGTCACCACGACGCTCCTGGGGAAGTTCTCTCCAAATCTACTGGAGCGGATCGTTGATGAAAGCAAGGTGGAAACCATTCCAAATCCAGGGTAAGGCTTTCTACTCATTATTTGGATTTTTGACAGTTGAGGAAAATGTTATACGCTCAGAAATACTGAACTTTAGTACTGGGAGTTTTCATTTTCAGGGTGTTGAGTTGGGAACCCTGCGGGTGCAGGGTAGATTTTCTTAGGGGCTTTTCAGGAATCAGGTAAGGGGACAAACTAAGCTAGTTCTTTTTAAGAAAATGTATATGTATATATATATAATTCGATTTCAGCAAATAAATACATTTATATATGATTTATATATTTGGGAAAATACTGTTGAAAATATTGGTATGTTGAATATGTGGAAAATATGTTTGTGTGGCATGAGTATAAAATGTATGACTGTTTCTGGAAATGTGATTATGGTACCAATTTTTATAATGGAAAATTGGCGTACGGGCCAAAATATTTATATGATTTGCCGGTGTACGGGCTAGGCTATGTATGTGATTTGCCGGCGTACGGGCCAAGGTATGACTGTGATTTGCTAGCATACTGGCTGTGCCTTGATTTGCCGGCGTACGGGCTGTGTTATGATTTGCCGGCGTATGGGCCGAGCTATGGATGTGATTTGCCAGCGTACGGGTTGTGCTATGATTTGCCGGCATACGAGCCGAGCTATGATAAAATGTGTAATACTGGCGTACGAGCCGATGATTTTTATGACACATATATATATATATATATATATGCAAAATGATATGATTGATGTGAAATTTAATGATATGAGATATCCATGTATCGCCATTTTAGTATAGGTTATATGATATCAGAACCTGGTTGGCTTGGTCTAGGCTAGCACTTGCACGGTACCGTTGCTATGTGTCCATGGTCTTCGTGATCATGATATTTGTGTTAACGCCACTGTATGGAGTGGTGTGAGATTGGATGGTCGATGTGGTTTTAAGAAGTGTGTGTGATCGCCCCTGGTGTACGGACCAGGTCAGGCAGACCCATCGGACTTACAGACTGTACTTTTGACTTGGCAGTGGTCGACCAACCATTGTCAGGTCCCTCCTTCAGGCCACACAACCGAGTTATATGAGGGTAATACATGACAACAGCCAGCTAACCTACCAAGAATGTTTTTAAGTTATTATTACTATATGAGATGAGATATGATTATAAAAATGCAGTATGTTCTGCCATGTTTTGATGTTAGATATGTTTTCCTAGATTTGACAAATTGTTACTGAATATGTTTTGTATGGTATATGTAGAACATGTAATAATCATGTTGCCACACACTGGTATTAGTTTATTTCCCTTACTAAGAGGTGTCTCACCCTTAAATTTTATAAATTTTTAAGGAGCCCCTGATAAGAGAGCGGGAAAAGCCCCGTTGATCTAGAGTTGTTTATCTGCCCTCTGTGAAGGGTAAGTTTTTGTAGGGACAATTAGATTTTGTGAGAAATGTCCCTAGATATGATTTTTGGGATGTATATACTGAGATATAGTTATTGTAGTAACGCTGGTATTTTGTGATATATGGTATGAGATGTATATGATTTTATGTTTCCTGCTGCTTAGGCTTCCGTTTGGTGTTCTGATTTATCCCTGGTACCCACGGGTCCAAGTGGATTATGATCTGCTGAGCTGGAATATGAGATATGTGATATTGATATTTTATTATTATGTTTAAAAAAAATGTGGAAATTAAGCAGGTCATCACAGTGTGGTATCAGAGCCTAGGTTGCTAGGTTATGTAGACTTTAGAATGCAGTGAAAACAATACCAGAGTTTAGGGAATGATTTGAGGTTTTGTTTTACAGTCTAGAGGTAGGACTTCCGTAGTAGTTTCTGTGTTTTTCTTGGGGTGACGATTTGAAGAAAACCATAGTAAGCTATTGTCGGGTTGTGTTCCTAGAATGTAGGACTGGGGATTAGAAATGAGTTAGAGATGTTGAGATAAGTGGTGAGGATAGGTGGATAAATTATGAGGATAGAATTTCTAAGTTGTGTTTTTTGTTCCCAGGATGGATTCGGGAGGAAGTAGTGCCCATGCCAGTGGCAGTGATGGAGTAAGACCATCAAGTGCAGCTAGGGCCGACTCTGACGCATTATTACGTAGCTTGGCTCAGTAGGTTATGGCTGAGATTGCTAGGAGTTCGAGGGAACAGAGTGGTCCATCTGCAGGCCATGGGTGTACCATAGAGAAGTTTACGAAGATGAATCCTTTGACGTTCTTAGGTCGAGTTGATCCTGTAGCCGCTGAGAATTGGATGTAGGAGACTGAGAAAGTCTTGGCGGTGTTATAGTGTACTGAGGAACAGAGGGTCCTTTTCACCACCTATAGACTGACAGGAGAGGCCGAGAGGTGGTGGACTGTGGTGAGACTATTGGAGTAGCAGAGGGTGACTCCGATAGCTATGACATGGGACCGGTTTAAAGAACTGTTCTTTGATAGATATTTTCCAGCTATTGTTAGGGAGGCTAAGGTAGAAGAGTTCTTGAGTCTGAAGCAGGGACAGCTATCCATCCAGCAGTATGTAGCACGTTTCATCAAGCTCTCTCATTTCACCCCATACATTGTTCCTGATGAGGTGAAGAAGGCGAGGCAGTTTGAGAGAGGCTTGAGGTTTAGTATATTCAAGCAGGTAGTGGTGCTGCGGATCCAGGACTTTGCTAAGTTAGTCGATAGGGCAGCCTTGGAAGAGATTGGTGAGCGTCTTGATGTAGAGGAGCAGGGACAGAGGAATAGATCTACATCTACGGGCTACCAGTAGGGTCATAGACCGGGTCAATGGAGGAGAGGAAACCATGGCAGAGGACGGAGACAGGATACAGGAAGACGCGAGGTGCAGACAGGGTAGGGTCCTCTAGTCTGTCAGACTTGTGGTAAGAGGCACTGGGGGGAGTGTCGAGCTGGTGGTGTAGTATGCTATCGCTATGGTAGATCGGGGCATTTGGTGCTAGACTGTCCTACCCCACCAGATGTAGTTTCGGTGTTCTATCGCTACAGTAGATCGGGGCATATGGTGTGAGACTACCCTACCCCACCAGATGCAGTTCTAGCCCCCAGACCATACCGGGGAGGTTATCAGGTGCCACGTGGGGTCTAGCAGAGGAATACGGCTCCAGCCCGAGGGTTTACTCTGACGCCGGGTGAGGCTAAGACGGCAGGTGACGTGGTGACAAGTATGGTTATTATGTTTTCTTTTAAAGTTATTGCATTATTTGATTTAAGAGCTACACACTCGTTTGTGTCCTCGGGGTGTGTTAAATTATGTGGGGCTGAAACACAATCACTAGATGTTGAATTGTTGGTATCTACACCGACTGGGTTAGTAGTGAGGTGTAGTAGGGTACTCTAAGGTTGTTCAGTTGATATTCAAGGAAAGATTTTGTATGCTGATCTGATAAGGCTAGACATGCACGGGTTCGATGTTATATTTGGCATGGATTGGCTAGCAGCTAATTTTGCCAGCATAGATTTTTGAGCAAGATAAGTGATATTCAGATCTCCAGGGGAAGTAGAATTCAAGTTCGTAGGGTCACGAGTACAATCCCCGCCTCATCTAGTTTTAGCTATTCAGGCCAGAAGATTACTGCTGAGTGGTTTTCAGGGATTTGTGGCGGTTGTGAAGGAGATGTCGGAGAATGAATTGAAGCTTGCTAGCACGCCTGTAGTAAAGGAGTTTATAGATGTTTTCCCAGACAAGTTACCAGACTTGCCACCCGACCGTGAGGTAGATTTCCCTATTGATCTACCTTCCGGTACAACGCCAATTTCTAAAGTACCTTATCGAATGGCGCCAATAGAATTAATAGAATTGAAGAATCAGTTGCAAGATCTGCTTGATAAGGGCTTCATATGACCCAGTGTATCTCCGTGGGGAGCTCCGATTCTATTTGTGAAGAAGAAAGACAGTACTATGAGGATGTGTATAGACTACAGGGAGATTAATAAAGTAAAAATCAAGAACAAGTATCCTCTACCCCGTATCGACAATTTGTTTGATCAGCTCCAGGGTACAAGGGTGTATTCGAAGATTGACCTCAGATCCGGCTACCACCAGGTAAAAGTGAAAGCAAAAGACGTCTCAAAGACGACCTTGAACACTAGGTACGGGCATTACAAGTTTCTTGTTATGCCGTTTGGTTTGACGAATGCTCCTATGGTATTTATGGACTTGATGAATAGAGTCTTCTACCAATACCTAGACCAGTTTGTTGTTGTGTTTATTGATGATGTACTGGTCTATTCGAAGAGTTATGAGGAGCATGAGACGCACTTGAGGTAGGTTTTGCAGACACTTCGGGAAAAGAAGTTGTACGCCAAGTTCAGTAAATGTGAATTTTGGCTAGAGAAGGTCGTGTTCTTAGGGTATGTTGTATCTGGAGACGGTATTTCTGTGGATTCTAGTAAGATTGAGGCTGTAGTGAATTGGGCTAGATAGAGAAATGTCCAGGAAATCAGGAGTTTCTTAAGGCTAGATGGCTACTATCGCCATTTTGTTGAGGGATTCTCAACTTTGTCAGGACCTTTGACACGACTGATGAGGAAGAATGTCAGATTCGAGTGGGATGATAGCTGTGAGCAGAGTTTTCAAGAACTGAAGCAGAGATTAGTCACAGCACCAGTATTAGTTATCCTATCTGGGGGTGAGGGGTATGTCATTTACAGTGATGCGTCCTTGAAGGGACTTGACTGTGTATTGATGCAGCATGGTAGGGTAGTGGCGTATGCATCCAAGCAATTGAAAGAATATGAAAAGAACTACTCTACACATGATCTTGAATTGGCTGTAGTGGTATACGCATTGAAGTTTTGGAGGCATTATCTATACGACAAGCAGTGTGAGATTTTCTCTGACCACAAGAGCTTAAAGTATTTCTTCACGCAGAAGGAACTGAATATGAGGCAGAGAAGGTGGTTGAAGCTGATTAAGGATTTTGATTGTACCATCAGTTATCACCCAGGGAAAGCAAACGTGGTAGCTAATGCGTTGAGCAGGAAATCCAGGGAATCAGTGTTGATGGCTATGGAGATCCAGTATCTTATCATGATGGATCTAGAGAGACTCAGCATAGAGTTGGTAGAGAGTGATCTTCTAGTGTGTATTACCAGTCTAGTAGTACAGCCTACTTTGCAGGAAAGAATTAAAGCCGCCCAGAAGGAAGATCCATAATTGGTAGAGGTGATGGACAGAGTGTAGAGTGGTCAGGGGGAGGAATTCAGTATTGCAGATGACAGAGTTTTGCGGTTCCGTTCCAGATTATGCATTCCTGCCAATACTGAGATCAGGAAGACTATTTTAGAGGAGGCTCACAGATCTTTGTATACTGTTCATCCCAGCAGCACGAAGATGTACAGAGATCTGCGAAAGTCGTACTGGTGGAGTAGTATGAAGAGAGAGATCACCGAGTATGTAGCCTAGTGTTTGACGTGCCAATAGGTAAAAGTTGAGCACCAGAGGCTGGTAGGGCAGTTGCTGCCATTATTTATCCCAGAGTGGAAGTAGGATCATATATCTATGGACTTCATGTTAGGACTGCCGATAGCATTACATGGCTAGAATGCCATCTAGGTGATTATTGACCGTTTGACTAAGACCGCCCACTGTATACCTATCAAGATCAGCTATTCCCTCAGCCGTTTAGCGGAGACTTACATTCAAGAGATAGTTTGTTCTCATGGAGTGCCAATATCGATTGTGTCAAATCGAGACCTGCGTTTTACATTTAGAGGAGCTTGCAAGAGGCTCTGGGGTCTCAGTTATCGTTTAGTATGACATTCCATCCTTAGTTAGACGGGAAAACTGAGAGGACGATTTAGATACTAGAAAAATATGCTTTGCGCGTGTGTATCAGACTTTGGGGGTAGTTGGACTCAATTCATGCCACTGGTAGAGTTCGCGTATAATAATAGTTACCAGTCTAGTATTGGCATGGCACCATTTGAGGCTCTATATGGTAGGAGATGCCATTCTCCTTTGTTTTAGGATGAAGTGGGTGAGCGGCGAGTAGTGGGGCTAGAGCTTGTGCAACAGGCGTGTGATAAAGTTCGTCTTATCAGGGACAGGATTAGTGCAGCTCAGAGCCGACAGAAAAGTTATGCTGATAATTGTCGCAGAAATCTAGAATTTGATGTGGGTAATCATGTGTTTTTGAAGATAGCTCTAATGAAAGGGGTTATGCGATTTGGGAAGAAGGGTAAACTTAGTCCTAGGTTTATCGATCCATTTGAGATTCTAGATAAAGTGGGACCGGTAGCCTACAGGCTAGCTTTGCCACCTGTGTTGTCCAAGATCCATGACGTATTCCATGTTGCTATGTTGAGGAAATATGTCCCAGATCCTTCTCATATCTCATATCATTCCCTAGGTAAAAGTTTTGTGGAGGAATCATGCGGTAGAAAAGGCTTCTTGGGAGTCCGAGGAGCAGATGAGGCAGAGGTATCCGCATTTATTTCAAGAAGTTTGATTGGATAAAATGTAAGTAGGTAGGTAGTTTTCTTTTGCAGGTACATGTAATGGTATAATTAGTGTAGCATTTTATTTTTGGGAGAATTTTTCTTTTGTATGTGTAATCTCCCAGGACTCAGAATGTAACCACGGTATTCCTCCGCCATAAGTGAGGGTAAGTAATAAGATGAGTAGACCATTTTCTTGTTAAAGGATGATGAGTTATGTGAACAGTGAATTTCAAGGACAAAATTTTATAAGGAGGGGAGAATGTAACAACCCGAATAATAATGGGATTTAAATAATAAAAGAAAGGGAAATGGAAACCAGAAACAGAAGGAGGAAGTCGTTCGTCGATGACATTGAACTTTGGAAGGAATAATTAAGGGGAAATCATCAGGATTTTGTAGATTAATATAGGGGATTTGTCAACGAATGTTCAAGAGAATTCGTCGACGAAGACTGAATTTCATCGATGAAGAAATACCGAGAGAGGTTTAAGCCGACTGAATTTCATCGACAAACGACTGAATTTCGTTGACGAAATTAATGAAGGATTCGTCGAAGAATGGCATGGCTCGTCAACGAAATCCCCTGTTCTATAAATATCAAAATCTGAATTTTATCTTACAAATTAAGAAATCTCTCTTCTCTCTCTCTCCCCTTCAGTTCTCTCTCTCTCTCTCTCTCTCTCTCTCTCTCTCTCTCTCTCTCTCCTCGATTTGGGCTAGATCTTCACCGGATCGACAATCCGAAATCACCACGATGCTTCTTGGGAAGTTCTCTCTAAATCTACTGGAGCAGATCGTTGGTGAAAGCAAGGTGGAAACCATCACAAATCCATGGTAAGGATTTCTACTCAATATTTAGATTTTTGATAGTTGAGGAAAGTGTTATATGCTTAGAAATACTGAACTTTAGTATTGAGAGTTTTCATTTTCAGGGTATTGAGTTGGGAACCCTGTGGGTGTGGGGTAGATTTTCTTGGGGGCTTTTCAGGAATCAGGTAAGGGGATAAACTAAACTAGTTCTTTTTAAGAAAAAGTATATGTATATATATAGCATTCGATTTCAGCAAATAAATAAATTTATATATGATTTATATATTTGGGAAAATACTGTTGAAAATATTGGTATGTTGAATATGTGGAAAATCTGTTTGTGTGGCATGAGTATAAAATGCATGAGATACTATTTCTGGAAATGTGATTATGGTACGGATTTTTATAATGGAAAACCGGCGTATGGGCCGAGATTTTTATATGATTTTCCAGCATATGGGCCAAGCTATGACTGTGATTTTCAGACGTATGGGCTGAGGTATGACTGTGATTTGCCAGCGTATGGGCTGTGCTATGTTTTGTCGGCGTACGAGATGAGCTATAGATGTGATATGCCAGCGTACGGGCTGTGCTATGATTTGCCAGCGTACGAGCCGAGCTATGGATGTGATTTGCCAGCGTACGGGTTGTGTTATGATTTACCGGCGTACGGGCCGAGCTATGATAAAATGTGTAATACCGGCGTATGGGCCGATGCACACACACACACACACACACACACACACACACACATATATATATATATGCAAAATGATATGATTGATGTGAAATTTAATGATATGAGATATACATGTATCACCATTTTAGTATATGTTATATGATATCAGAACCTGGTTGGCTTGGTCTAGGATAGCACTTGCACAGTACTGTTGCTATGTGTTCATGGTCTTCGTGATCATGATATTTGTGTTAATGCCACTGTATAGAGTGGTGTGAGATTAGATGGTCGATGTGGTTTTAAGAAGTGTGTGTGATCGCCCCTAGTGTACAGACCAGGTCAGGAAGACCCATCGGACTTACAAACTGTACTTTTGACTTGGTAGTGGTTGACCAACCATTGTCAGGTCCCGCCTTCGGGCCACACAACCCAGTCATGTAGGGGTAATACATGACAACAACTAGCTAACCTACCAGGAATGTTTTTATGTTATTATTACTATATGAGATGAGATATGATTATAAAAATGCAGTGTGTTTTGCCATGTTTTGATGTTAGATATGTTTTCCTAGATTTGACAAACAATTACTGTATATGTTATATATGGTATATGTAGAACATGGAATACTCTTGTTGCCATATACTAGTATAAGTTTATTTCCCTTACTGAGAGGTGTCTTACCCCTAAATTTTATAAATTTTTCAAGAGCCCCTGATAGGAGAGCGGAAAAGCCCTTCCGATCTAAAGTTGTTTATCTACCCTCTGTGAAGGGTAAGTTTTTGTTGGGATAGTTAGATTTTGTGGGAAATGTCCCTAGATATGATTTTTGGGATGTATATACTGAGATACAGTGATTGTAGTAACTCCGGTATATTGTGATATATGGTATGAGATGTATATGATTGTATGTTTCCTACTGCTTAGGCTTTCGTTTGGTGTTTTGATGTATCCCTGGTATCCACGGGTCCAGGTGGATTATGATCTGCTGAGCTAGAATATGAGATATGTGATATTGATATTTTATTATAATGTTTAAAAAAAATGTAGAAATTAAGCAGGTCGTCATAGTGTGGTATCAGAGCCTAGGTTGCTAGGTTCTGTAGACTTTATAATGTAGCGGAAACAATACCAGAGTTTAGGGAATGATTTGAGGTTTTGTTCTATAGTCTAGAGGCAGGACTTCTGTAGTAGTTTCTGTGTTTTTCCTGGGGTGACGATTTCAGGAAAACCATTAGATGTCATTTTATCAAATTCTATGGAATATAAACTCAGCCATTAGATGTCAGTTTATCAGTGACTACGCCAATCAGGACTATAGTGCTGCATAGGAAGGTACTTAGAGACTGTCCAATCTGTATTCAAGGGAGGTCTTTGCCAACTAATTTGGTAATCATAGACATGCACGGCTTCGACATAATTATGGGGATGGATTGGCTAGCTACCAACTATGCCAGTATTGACTGTTATCAGAAGGAGGTAGTATTCATACCTCCAGGAGAACAAGAGTACAGATTTATGGGGACATGAGTGCACACCCCACCACAGATATTATCAGCCATTCGGGCAAGGAGGTTGCTTATAAAGGGATGCCAAGGGTACCTGGCTTATGTAAAGAAAGTGTTGGAAGGGGAACTAAAGTTGAAAGATATCCTAATAGTGAGGGATTTTCCTAATGTGTTTTTTGGGGATTCATCGGGATTGCCTCCTGATCGTGAGTTAGAGTTTACTAGTGACTTGTCTCTGGGAACAGTGCTATTTTTTAAAGCGTCGTACAGAATGGCGCCTGTGGAATTAAAAGAGTTAAAAGAATAGCTATAGGAATTGTTAGATAAGGGGTTTATCAGGCCCAACGTGTCACCCTGGGGAGCGCCGGTATTGTTTGTGGAAAAGAAAGATGGGTCGATAAGAATGTGCATCGACTACCAAGAAATCAATAAAGTGACCATCAAGAATAAATACCTGCTTCCCCGTATTAATGATTTATTTGACCAGCTTCAGGGGACACATACTTTCTCCAAGATTGGTCTACAATCTTGGTACCATCAAGTCATGGTCAAAGTAGAGGATGTTCCAAAGACAGCATTCCGAACTCAGTATGGCCACTATGAGTTTCTAGTTATGCCACTTGGACTGACAAATGCTCTTACTGTATTCATGGACTTGATGAATAGGGTCTTCCATCAATACTTGGATCAGTTTGTTGTAGTTTTTATTGATGATATTTTGGTGTATTCAAAGAGTCTCGAGGAGCATGAGGAACATTTAAGGGTAGTTCTTTAGATACTGAGAGAAAGAAGGTTGTATGAAAATTTTGAGAAGTGTGAATTCTTGTTGAAGCAAGTCATCTTCCTCGGGCATGTAGTTTCAAGGGGTCGCATTTATGTGCATCCAAGCAATATTGAGGCGGTAGTAGACTGGGAAAGACCAAAAAATGTGTAGGAAGTTAGAAGTTTCTTAAGACTGGCAGGTTACTACTGCATGTTTGTAGAAAGATTCTCTAAATTATCGAGCCTTTTGACAAAATTGACCAGAAAGAGTGTGAAGTTTGAATGGACAGATGAGTGTGAACAGAGCTTCTAGGAATTAAAGCAGCGACTCATCATTGCATCAGTTCTAATGATTCCTTTGGGAGAAGAGGGTTTTGTAATTTATAGTGATGCGTCACACAAAGCGTTCAGGTGTGTTCTAATGCAGCAGGGGAGAGTTGTCGCTTATGCTTCACGGCAACCCAAAGAATATGAAAAGAATTATTCTACCTATGATCTGGAGTTAGCTGCGGTGGTTTGTGCTTTGAAAATTTGGAGACATTATTTGTATGGGGGTAGGTGTGAGATCTTCACTGATCATAAAAGCCTAAAGTACTTTTTCACACAGAAGGAATTAAATATGAGATAGAGGAGGTGGTTATAGTTGATTAAAGATTATGACTGCACCATCAGTTACCACCCAGGAAAAGCTAATGTGGTAGCTGATGCTTTGAGCCAGAAATCAGTGTGATCAACAATATCAATAGTGGTGACTTAGCATCCAATCCAGATGGATTTAGAAAAGCTTGGTGTGGAACTGGTAGAGGGAGATCACCAAGCATTTATTGCTAATATGGTACTTCAGCCTACCTTACAAGAAAGAATTAAAGCTGCTTAAATGATAGATGTGGAATTAGTAAAAAATATGGATAAAGTGCAAAATGGTCATAGAGCAAAGTTTAATATCTCAGATGATGGAGCTTTGAGGTTCCCTACCAGTTTTGTGTGCCTACTAATGTAGAAATTAAAATGATTATCCTCGAGGAAGCACATCGATCCCTTTATACAATGCACCCTGAAAACACTAAAATGTACAGGGATCTATGGGAATCTTTTGTGGGGTAATATGAAGAAAGAAATCGTTGAATATGTAGAGCAGTGTTTGATATGCCAGTAGGTGAAAACTATGCATCAGAGACCGGCGAGATCATTGCAACCACTTCATATTCTCGAATAGAAGTGGGAGTATGTAACAACCTACTAAATTTTATGAATATTTTATAACTTTCCAATAATAAATACTATGAAATTCCATATCTCGAATACCTTTTGATATATATATAATTATCAACCTATGCAGCAGGAAGATGTAACCATATAACCATAAGCACGTAAATACACAATACCAGAGTGCTAAGATGTTCCCCAAAATATACATATACAACTGTTCCTCATAAATACCCTCATCAGTACTAGATATATACAAAAATTGATCTCCTAAAAATACTAACTCTACTGATAGGGCAGGACTAAAGCCCCTCTACCTGCGAGCCTGATCTGCTCGCCTAGCTGGATCACCTGAAAAAATGTTAAAGTAATGGGATGAGACGACGCTCAATAAGATGAAATATGTTATTGCTAGTGTGTAGCAAATGAGTTACAATTCTATAAAAATCTGATTCTATAAAATCATGCATAACTGAATCTAGGAATATTGGTACAGATAATATATAATACTACCTTGTTCACGTTGCTTAACATAGTTGTCTTTATAAGTTTTCTATTTATAATACTTCTAATATTGATAAGTACATCCTCTATTTTCTATAAACTGTATATACATATAAATACTAAAAAATTTCCATGTGGATAACTGTATGTCATGATTTAACCCCTCATGACAGGGTTGTGCGACCCGTAGGTGGGATCTATCACTGGCTCGTCTACCAGAATAAACTACTATACTCCGTCAGTCAGATCAGCCCTCCTCAACCCATATCTGATGGGGAGTTTGTCCACAACATAGGCACAATTGACTTATCTATCACGTATTATCTGAATATGTAGCCGCACTCTGAACTGTATATAGCTATAGTACCGTGCTCTGTAAACTGTATCTGTAATGGTCCATCAGGGTCTGATACTATATCATACGTTTCTATATACAACTATATGTTTTACCATGATTCTGTAATAACAATATTAACTATGACGTTGTAATAAACTGTAACTATATTAACTGTATTTCTGAGATTACTGTAAATCTATATGTCATGGTACTGTAAAAACTGTATAATCATGGTATACTGTAAAGCATATTCCTTGTCTGTATATTCTGTAAAACATAACCCTGAAAATACTGTAAAACATGTTTATGTATAAATACTGTAAAACATGATTATATACTGTGTCTGTATTCTCATGCCACACGGTAATATAAAGCATCTTAAACATAATTGATAAATTGTATAAATTTCTGCTGTGAATAATAATATGGTAAAAACGTACAATTTATACTGAAAACATACTAAAGTTGCCTCACATAGCATATTTCCCTTACTTGATTCCTGCTACAATTCCCTACTGTATGGGCCTTACACCCACAAGGTTCCCCACTCAACACCTTGAAAGCAACATCCCCAAGAATAAAATATCAGTATTTTATTGCACACTATATTTCCTATAACTTTGGGAAAGGTAAACACTGGATAAAATATCTTATCCTGAGATTGGGATGAATTCTAAACCAACTTCTCCAACTATCAGCTCCGACAGACTTGTAGAAAACTTTACTAGGAGTGTCGTGGTGGCCTCAAATCTTCAATCCGACGAGAAATGGAGCCCGGATCGAAGAAAGAAGGGGAGGGAAACGGAGAGAGAGATAAAAAAGGTTTATGTGCTGAAAATTTTGTTAAAAATCCGAGTTTCAGCATTTATAAATCCGAATTCGTCGACGAGACACGTCACCTCGTTGACAAGTCCTGTAGAAAGTTCATTGACGAACCTGCACCCTCGTCGATGAATTTTAGACTTCCAAAAATCATCTATGGGTATCTTCTCATCGATGAGACGAGTCTTTGTTGACGAGATCCTGAAGAACCCTCGTCGACGAAACCCTTATGTTCGTCGATGAGGCTTGGAAGAATTTCTTTTCTAGTGGAGACTTAATAGTTGGGTAGTGGAGACTTTGAAGAGAGTTTAAGTGAAGGAAGAGCAAGTTGGTAGAATTTTGGAATAGAGGTTGGTATTAATAAGTTTAATTTTGTTTCAATTTTTGGCATTGCTGAATTTTAAAATAGAACCCTGAACAAAATTTAACATTGTCCCAAAACCTGGATAACCATACTAGATATCTTAGGTCCAAATTTGGATTTGAAAAAGCCTAGAATCGAATACCCTTTGGTCAACCTGGAGACCTAGGTTAACTTAACCTAAGTCCAAGACAGTTGACCCAAAGATCCAAGACCCAGGTCAACTTTGGCCTGGGTCCATGGACCCTTTAACCTCCAAATCCTTAGAACCAATTTACCCTGGCCCTAATCTAATCCCATTGGACTTGGCCTAATTAGCTGGACCCAATTAACCTAACTAGCCCAATCTATGGTTTATACCTATGCCCAAAACCAAAGTCCAATAAGCCCAAACATAAATAAATCCAACCTCTGGCCCAATCAGGCCTGATTAAAATTAATAACCCAGCAAGCTTAAAACCCATTCACCCAATCACACCAAGCCCAATTCAAATCACTCTCTCTTAATAGCCTAACCTCAACCTAACCTAGACTTAACCCAACCCTTGACCTAGGTTAAGTTAACCTAACCCAAGCACGTGTCAACTCTATTTGGTGTGTAAGAAACGCCAAGAAAACGCAAAAAAGAAAAATAGCGGACAATAAGAAACTAGTCAGTAAGTAGTAATTAGGTGAATTAACTACACTTAGGAAAATAATAAGTTAGTGGTGACTCCTCCAAACCTTTATTATTATCATCACTCACTATTTTGGACCCTTCTCTAGAACATTGCGATGGCTTGGCAACTCTACTGGGGACATTAGAGAGTCGAGCCTTTAGTTAACTAAAAATTATCCCTAAATTTGAATTTAATAGTATTTCTTGATTATACCATGATTTCAATGTTGTACTTGTACGTATGAATGGTTGTTGTGTATATATATAAATGATGTGAATGAATTGATAAATGTATGCAAGATATAATGATGTGATGTGGGTTCAAGCATTTTACCTTATGTGCGCACACACATTTACACAAGCCCTATACTCAGGTTATATCCTCTTAGGATTAGATAGGGGTGTGGTAGCGTTAGCTTCTGTGAGGCATAAGCCTTCGAGAGTGCGCGAATCACTCCACTTAGTTTGTACCTTATCCAAACCTATTGGGAAAGGATAGGGGACATTCTAGGGACCTCTTGTCGATAGAGATAAAGCCTACTACATGTCCTTAATTCTAGTTCCCTACCCTAGGGTAGAGCCTTGGAGAAAACTTGTAATAATTGAATCAACCTGGGTTGGTATGGAAGTTTCATCCTTCTTTTAACACATTGTCCATTCTTTAATAGTATATTATTTTGAGGATATTGCTTGGAAAAGGTGTTATTAATCCTGGATGTATTAGTGGACCCTATGTAGTGTTGGTCTGGGTTAATAGTCCAATTAGGTTCCCTTCTCCTTTGTTGTACATTTAACATTATGGATATGTTGCTACACTATGTTGCATTTATTTATGGCATGCAAACTAGTTTATCAAAATTTTGGATTAGCCCCAAACCAACTCACGGAGGGGTTAATAGCAGTACACAATGAAGGGAAAATAGAAGTGTATTGATATTTGGAAGGTCACCAAATTTTGTAATGAAAAAAAGGAAAAATATTTTTAAAAATAATTTATTCTATTTTATTTTATTTTTATCTTTTTCTCAATACTTGATGTAATGAAATAATGAGGTGTGTTGCCATTTATCTAAGAATTTTGGAAAAGTGGCCATTTTAGGTTGCATTACATAAGCATTCATGCATTTCATCCATAACCATGCATACACAACCATTACTTGAGCAACTTTACTCACATTATACAACTGCCCGCGGAATTAGTGTGTCAGAGTTATAGTGTTAGGAAGACAACTAAATTAAATTGGAATTTTGGGGATTCAATATTGAGCAGAACAAAGCAGTTTCCTTGCATCCTTATAATATTTCACGAAAGGCTAAAATTATGGGATAACATTTGGAAAACTACATGTTAGGACTTGAGCAAAGCCACAAGGAAGTTAGCTAAGATGTCCATGAGATCAAGGACCAAATGAATAAGTTAATGAAATGCTTACTACTATGAACAAAGGGAAGATGGTTCAACCACTAGAACCAATAGCTGAGAATGATCCTATATTTTCGCTAGGGTTTACACTAGTTAATGGACATCCTCCTTCACAACCAATGAATGTGACAGTAGGCTTGGGACCAAGCTCACACTCATTCGTTCCAACAACATTAGTCCCAAGGTTCAGACCAACTGGGAATGAAAATATGTAAGCATTGTTAATCATAATTCTTAATACTGAGGAAAAGGGAACAGATGGGGAAACAACTAAATAATAAACCCCTAGCCTATAGGTGAACCTGTATAAAGTTCTAGAGGAGTGCCTATGAGCTGTGGAGGGTACAAATGTATTTGGATCAGTGGATACATTTGATTTGTGCCTGGTGCTCGATAGGGTTTCATCACCAAAATTTAAACTTGCAAATTTTGAAAATTTTAGTGGGTCTAGATTTCTGGTCACTCATATGAAAATGTATTGCCAAAAGATGACTATTTATTATAATGATGACAAGCTGCTTATCCACTATTTCCAAGATAGTTTGATTGGGGCAGCCATAAGATGGTATATCCAATTAGACCATACAAGGATTCACACTTGGAAGGATTTAGCTCATGCCTTTATAGCATAGTGTATGCGTGTAATTGAAATGGCTTTAGAAAGGCCGACTTTGCAAAATATGGAGAAAAGGTCAAGCAAGTCATTCAAAGAGTATGCCTATTGATGGAGAGAAGTAACATAACAAGTGCATCCTCCAATTGTGTCTTTATTTTTCAACATTCTCAAAGACCTCTAGTTTTGTAGATTTAGTAACCACTGGAGAAAGAATTGAGGGGGCATTTAAGATGGGAAGGATGGAAAACTCTAGTACTGCGCAAGGAGCTATGAGGAAAACAATGGAGAAAAAGAAAAATGGGGAGGTAGAAGTAATGCAAGGTCACCCTTATAAAGGAACTAATGCTAGATGAGTAAATGATAGTACAGTATTCAAACCTGTAGTAAGTGGCATAGTCCAACAACCAAAGATGATTTCTTTGGGTTCACCATCAAGTCTCGTGCAGTAGAATGTTTAAGCCTAAAAAAGACAATTTCTAAGGGAGACAAAGAGAATAGAAAATCAACCTATCCTATTGGCTTATATAGAATTGTTCCCACAGTTAATGAAAAGTCAACTGGTTGCCCTAACATTAGGAGTGCCAGTATAACCCCCTTACCTAAAATGGTATGACCCAAATACCCAATGTGAATATCATATTGGGGCGTTAGGCCACTCAATTGAAAAGTGTAGTCCCTTTAGGTACAAGGTTCAAGCATTGAAGGATGCAAGGTAGTTTTCTTTAATGAGGAACCTACGTGCATGGTAATCCATTGCATAACCATGGTAGGCCATAGTAAAGGGAAAGCAGTAAGGATGGGAAGGAAAAGATGCTCACTAAGTAGAATTCCATGTTGGGTCGGAAGATTAACTAGTTTTCAACTTCGGTGGTGGATCAATCTTGGCACAAAATAAAAATTTGAAAACTAGTTTATCCTACCTCAACAGAAGTTGTATTAAATAATTGGCATATGCTTGCATACCCAGTGGTGATAAATTAATGAAATCCTAGGAATGTTTATGAATTCCTTCATTTTTTTTTTTATTTTTTTTTTTCAATAAGAGACCAACACCCCCATAAATTCTTTTTATTTTGATTATTTTGAATTTAGATGAAATAAAATACTTATTTAATTACATCATCCTTTGTCTGTCACCTTAACCAAATTTTGTCTAACTTTGCTTGTGTTTCGTGCAATGATACAGGAAATGGTTTTACCAATATGGAATACTTGGAGTCGATAATTGGCTTTGAAGATCCAGTCAATGGGATAAAAAAATAAAAAAATAAAATAGGAAAAATAAAAAGAAAGAAAATGAAAAAATGGAAAATGAAAAAAAGGACAAAACAGAAAAAGAAAAAACCCTCATGATTGGTGCTAAGTATGGATCCCACTACAACAGTGCATCCTCAATAATTTTAAAAAGATGAACTAATCCAAAATAAGATTTTGACAATCCATAAGGATCTCTACAGGAAATGGATTTTAAACTATAAAGGGTCTTATAAGGAGGAGCTTTATTGTTAGCCGATATAGGTGGAGACGACCTACAACACTCAGATGCTATAAAAAAAGTATTTTGCTTGGTGAAATATGTGCCTTTTTATCATATCAATAAGTAAGATTTTTTACCTTTTTAATCTTAATTATGAAGAACCAAACAATGCATTAATTTACCACTTGGTAACCTACTTAAACCTAGATTTTAAATTAAATTTTCTTAAAATCAGTTTACCAAAAATTCACCCTAGGCTTAGGGCCCCTAGTATTTGGCAATTCATTTGAGGTAGTGGTTACCACCAAAAGGATGGTAGACCATCTTTCTGCTACAAAAATAAAAAAATATAAATAAAAACGCATGCATAAAATAAAAAAAAAATCCTTGTTAGCCCTAGTGAGCTTGAAAAATTTATTTCTTAAATACACCGTCAAAGGATCATCCCACACTGGGGCAATTTGAAGAATATTAACACAGAGCCTTAAGAGAATCCCAAATAAAAAGGGGAACCAAGATCCCTTCCCAAAAGAAAAAAAAAATAGAATATATAGTACAAAAAAAAAGAAAAAAAGAATTATCAAGGGCATACTTTATTGGTGATCTTTGATCAATGCTACCCAAACAAAATTCCTAACTTTGAGCCTTAGTAAATCCTTTTTCTTTTTTTTTTTCTGTAGCTCACACACCCTCAACCTACATTACGGTTTGAAAATAAAGTCCTGGCCTGATTGGTATATGCCAATACCTCAAATGAATTGTTAAGCTCAATAGAGTTTGAATTACGATATGATCTAATCCTAATAACGTACGTAGGTAGCTTGTTTAAAAGAACAAGTTCAATAACTTTTTGTTCCACTAGAGGCATAAATGTCATTTTAGGGAGAGGTTTTTGAGCCTTAGTTTCCCCGTTCTTCTCAAAACTCGTATCCTTAACCTACATTTTGTCCCATGTCTTAAAGTCTACCTTGAAGTTAGAATATAAATCAAAACATCTAAAAAGACATTAATCACAATTAAGGATAGAAAGACTAGGATGATCTTTAGGAAATAAGATCAAAGAAGGTATTATTGGAAATGTAGGAACCTAAACCAAGAAAAAGAAAAAAAAAAAAAAGAAGAAAAGAAGAAGAAGAAAAGAAACAGTTTGGTACAAAGACCAAACCGTCGATGGTTTGAGTGATCTCAAAAAATGGTTTTAGCAATCTCAGGAAAACCGTTGATGGTTTCTTGCAGGCCAAGGGCCTATAAGTTAGAATCTTATAAGTTATTTTTCATTTTACTCCCTCTCTTTTAGGGTTTTCACTCTCTCTCTCTCTCTCTCTCTCTCTCTCTCACCCTTTCCTTAAACCAAGCCTCTTACTCTCTCTCTAGCCCAGAATCTCTCCGCATGTGCTCTCCAATCCTCTCTCCCTCCTTTTGGCTTGTCAGTCCTCGCTTCTTGGCCAGGTTAAGAAGCTAGGGCTTTCCTCCGAACGTTGTAGGCAGATTTTCAGGATCAAGCAAAGGGATTAGATTATGCCAGTTATTTTTTAAATGTGAACCGATTAAACTAAAGTTTATGGATACATGAATACTATGTATGCTTTTCTGAATGAATCAAGCGTATGAAAATAAGGATTTTGGTTTATTATATACGTATTTAGCGAAAACTAAAGTGAGTAGGGTAATCATCTCCTTTTTCATGTAAAACATATATTTTGAGTTAAAGTAAATCCTATAGATGATTATACCCTTATTTTCAGCAAAATATATTTTCTCCGGGCAATTTTTTATATTATGATATATCACTCAAATCGTGTGGCATGAGAATGATTGTTATTGCATAATTAAACTTTTTGGTTTTTAGGATATGGTATGGTAAAAGTTATGGTTTTATACTGATCTCAGGAAATGTTGAGAATAATGTGGATTTATGAAATGACAGTTTGATACCGGGTTATGATATGATGGTGTTATACCGAGTTATGATATGATGGTTTTATACCAAGTTATGATATGACAGTTTTATACCGATTTGTGAAATAATGATTTGAAATGATGGTTTGATACTGAGTTGAGAAAATGAGATCATGTTATTGTTTTTATTATGTAAATTGCAATATATGGTTTAAGAACCCTGAGGGACCTGATGCAAATGAAGCTTGGTACCGTAGCTTGAGAAATTGTTAGTGCATCCACACTATAGTGGAAGTTTAGGCCATGGATAGTCGATTTGGCCTGAGAAGAGTAAGGCACTCTCCTGGGTCTGGACTAGGATGCGGTAGGCAAATTGTACTTTAGGCAGGATTTTTTTGACTTAGCTTGATGGTAGGCTAGTCAAGGCTAAGTCTAGTTTTCAGACCACACAACCTGATCATGGGGGTTATACATGATGTGTTGGAATTGGTTTATTCCCAAGAGGGGGGGGGGGTGTGTGAATTGGAAGTTTAAAACTTTCTTAGGTCAAATTCAAATCACAATCAGTATTTCCCAATCTAGGGTCTTTCTAAGCATTAACCAATTTAGCAGAAATCAAACTGAGCAAAAATGTAAAGCGATTGAAGTAATCTCAGTATTTTTGAAACATTCATAGTAATTAAAATAACAACATTCAAGCGCATAAATTTAAGTGCGAAAATTTAAGGTCGACACAAGATATGTTATCGGGGTTTGGCCAGTATTGCCTACGTCCCCATCTCAGCTCACAAGCTTGAGGATTACCATTATTGCTCAATTAAAGGGTGGAGCAACACCATTTACAACACCAGGTCAAATTACCAGGGCTGACCTCAACCTTTACAACCTCTACTTAAAGGGGCGGAGAAGACCCACCTCAGGCGATGCCTGAATTACAACCGATCAATACCAATTTTGGGTACAATGAAAGGTGCTGCTAACACAAGCAGATTTGTACAATATTATGATCGAAATATGCACTCACATATAATAG
Source organism: Malania oleifera (assembly GCF_029873635.1). Lineage (NCBI taxonomy): Eukaryota > Viridiplantae > Streptophyta > Magnoliopsida > Santalales > Ximeniaceae > Malania > Malania oleifera. The sequence continues at coordinate 7,497,200 of NC_080417.1, forward strand.
GAATATATGCTCAAGTGAGATAATTTCTAACAAGATTTCAACTCTCCAAAGATGTATATAAACGTGCCTATGTGAGAGTGACTACCTTTGATTTAGAAAGATTATAATCAGTATATAATATCAAAAGAACTTTGAATCTCAATGTATGAATCTCAACAATAATATTTTTCAAATATTAAGCATAACCAAGATTTAGGGATCAAGCTTGCTCAAAAATAGTTTATCAAATTGTGTAAGCAAGCTTTCGAATCTGGCAATGAAGATTCCAAGACTCAGAAGCTAACAAGAGTTCTTCTCAAATAATATTTATCAGTGAAATATATTGAGAAAAAACCCTAGCTTTACTCTCCAAGAAAAGCATCAAACAATGCAAGACAATGAGAGTAAAAAGCTTCAAAAGCAATATAAGTAAGCTCACACAAGTGAAAATCAAACTCACTTTAACTTGCAATTAATTTGCAAGAAAGGAGCACAAGTAAAATATAACTCTTTATTTTTAAAAAGATTTAGCAAGAATAAAATGAGAGAGTATTAAAAATTTAGCTTGAAAATATGAAGTATAAGCAATATGGGCTCAAGAAAAATCAGAGAGAATTTTTGCTAATTATATTGCTAATCCATTACTAATCTCTCCAACTGAATGGGTATTTATATAATTCCCTTAATTTTAGACCATTAGGGACACGAAGGGAATTTCTGAAAAGTTTAATGAAAGTTATTTAAAAATAACCCTGGTTTAATCCAGTAAAAAATAAGGCAACCTGAGAGTTTCGGTCGCTCGGTTCTTACAGCCAGTCGCCCAAACAAACACAGAGAAAAGTGCACTTTTGGGTTCGGGTGCCCGAGGGTGAGCCCAATTGGTTGAAGCCAAGGCAATTTTCCAAACGATCGAGGTTCGGTCACCTGGTGAGTAGTTTGGTTTGTCGAACCTCACAATTTAGTTGCCCGAGCCTATTTTTAACTAAACATTCGGTCGCCCATGGACAGTGAAAAAGTAGCTTTTAAACATTTGGATGACAAGGGATAGTTAGTTCAATTTAAGTTCGATCAACCGAGTAAAGTCAAAAGTTGACTTCCTAGCCGTTCAGTCACCTGAGGCGTTTATAGCGCTGATGGTTCAGTCGACCAAGGTCCCTTGAAAACTTTTTTTCTTCTTTTGACCTTATATGATTTAATCTCTATTTGTATGTGTTTGCAATTTTTTCTTAAGGGATTTAGTCATGATGTGTCCTATGGACAATCATGGCCTTGAGAGATAATCCCAAAAATTCGACGTCAGTTGAGATCCTTAAGGTCAATCTATGGTCTTGAGCATATAAACCTATCATGCATGATGTAGTTATTACAGACCATAATAAATTACAAAGCAAACTAAATTGAATGCAATTACAAGAAAAAGTTGTCTTCATTCCTTTTGCTTCTTCAAAAGCCATCATAGACTTGAACTTTATGGACTGTATGGCTTCCTTGTGTTCCTACCCTTAGTGCATGCAAAGGATGATCCTGTTCAAACAACTCAATGCACAGGTAAGATACTTTGTATTTATCATAATCAAAATGAGATAGGACTCAAAAAGTCAACATGATGTTTGCCCAAGAAGGTTGGTTCTTCTATGCATATATGTGAATTTATGTAAAATGGGCTATATTGAGCCGAAACTATGTTATGAAGGAAATTATGTATTTTCAATGATATAGGTGTAAGTACAGTTTTCAAATTCCATTTCACTTATAGTTAAATAAATGGATGTATTTTATTCACACTAAAACTTATGTTAGCCACAAACTGATGATACTCTAATCTGTCTTACTGAGAAGTGTCTCACCCCAATATCCATCTCATATTTCAAGACCTATAACGAATCGAGCCTAGCGAGCTATGGGGCTAAGATTAGATTTAATAGTAAGTGTTTGCAAAACACTGACTTTGTCATGTTTTTGTCTATTTGGGGATATGATATTAAGATTTGGGGGCACATGTGTAACTATGGTGGTTTTTAGAACTCTGGTAAAGTATTGAGATTTAATTATCTTCTGCTGCATGTTTTAAATTGAGTTATGGATAGGGATACCTGGGACCCCCTTTTGGGTTTGGGTTGCGGTATCAGATATATATATATATATATATATATATATATATATATATATATGTATGTATGGATTATTTATGGATGGAAATGTAGCACTCTGAGCCCCATCGGCTTCGAGGTGCTACATTTGTGGTATCAAAGTCCAAGTTGATAGATCTTGTAGACTTTGAAAGATAATTTTTACCAGTGTATAGGTTTGAGTTAGGATGAGGATAGGAATTGGTAGATTAGGACATTGGTAGGTCATTATTGGAATTTTGGGTTTTGTTTCACAGCTTGGAGACAGAAATCCCTTGACAGTCGTTTGTGATTTTCCAAAAACGATGGTTTCAAAAAAGCCACGGCAAATCTATCAACGGTTTTGTTTCTAAGCAGTGAGTCTAGAACTTGAAAATTAGAACTAGAACATTAAGCTGGTTGGATATGTCATAATATTTGTGTTGTGATTAGAGGCTGGTACCTTGAAATGACTAAACATATATGAGAAAGGGATTAGTGAAGTATTTTGGGGCCAAACCGTCGACGATTTTCTATGGCATTCACAAACCGTCAACCGTCTCCTTAAAACAAGCTCTCGATATCTTAGAAATTTTCGTTGACGGTTTTAGGGATCTCAATAAAACTGTTGATGGTTTTCTCAAAACCTGCTCTCTGTATCTCAGGAAATCTATCGATGGATGTGAGACTCTGAGAAAAATCATCAACAATTTTGTGTCTGAACCGTAAGAATGAACCTTAAATTGAGAACTTGGACATTAATTTGCTTTCCTAGTTAATGATTGTGTCGATCGTGTTACGATATTGGAATTCTAATTCATTTTTGTCCTATCTTCTGGATGGATCCCAAGGATAACAACATGAATGTCGGAGGAAGTAGTAACGAGGGGGCTTCCAATAAGGACGACATTGATTCTACTTCAGTGCTCGTGGTTTAGCCCAGTAGGTCATGGCGAAGATCATGCGGAGTGCAAGGGGGCAGAATTGTCTCATCATTGACCTGGGTTGCACCATCGAACAATTTACCCACATGAATCCCCCAACCTTTGCGATTGGGGCCGACCCAATCATTGCAGAAAATTTTGTTTAGGAGATTGAGGAAATACTGGCGGTCCTTTGTTGCACTGATGAACAGAAGGTCCTCTATGCCACTTTTAAAATGATGGGAGAGGCCAAGCATTGGTGGATAACTGTGAAGCTACTTGAGGAACAAAGGCTAGTACCCGCAACTCTAACCTAGAACCATTTCAAAGAGATCTTCTTTGATCGATACTTCCCTATTTCCACTAGAGATGCTAAGGCGGAGGAGTTCATGAACCTAACCTAGGAAAACTTGACTGTGCAACAATATGCGGCCAAGTTTGTTGAAGTTTCGCCCCATATAGGGTTCCAGATGAGTCAAAGAAGGCACGGAGTTTTGAGAAAAGCCTAAGGCTGGGGATCTACGACAGGTGGTGGCATTCCAAGTGCATAATTTCTTGAAATTGGTGGATAAAGCCATTGTATTGGAAACAAGTTTGTAGAGAAGTGCAGGGATATTGAATCAGAGGAAGAGGCCAATGCCTCATGCTTTTCATGCAGGTACAAGTCAGGGTTCATGGAGGAGAAATGGTAACAGTGGGGGCCAGAGTCTGGAAATGGGGAATCAAGCGTATCAGGGTAACCCATCACACCCTACCTATCCTAAATGTAATAAGAGGCATTGGGGGGGGGGAATGTTGGAGTGGAACAGATACCTATTACCTAAGTGGTAGATCCGGCCACATTGCACGAGACTACCATGTGCCGTCGATCAATGCACACGAAGGCAGCTATTAGAGGAACACCGCCTAGACACGAGTTTATTCTCTTACTCTGGGAGATGCAGAAAATGCTGGAGACGTAGTGACAGGTAATATCTTTATGTTTTCAAATAAAGTTGTTGTATTATTTGACTTAGAGCAACAAATTCTTTCATATCTTTGGGGTATATCAAATTGTGTGGGGTAGAAACTTAGCCATTAGACGCCGAATTATCTGTGGTCACTCCGATGGGAACCGTAGTGATATGTAGAAAAGTGCTTAAAGATTATCCAGTGGGTATTCATAGAAGAATGCTAACTGTTAATTTAATAGTATTTTGCATGCATGTATTTGATGTCATTCTAGGGATGGACAGGCTAGCTTCCAAGTATGCTAGTATAGATTATCATAGGAAAGAGGTAGAGTTCAGACCTCTTGGGGAGTAGGAGTACAAGTTTGTCAGGTTGTGCGTACGCTCCCCACCAAAAATTCTATCGACTAGTCAAGCAAAGAGGCTACTCCTATATGGATGTCAGTGGTACCTAGCATGTGTAAAAGAAGCATCGAAGGAAGAACTAAAGCTAGAGCAATCCTAGTAGTGAGGGAATTCTTGGATGTATTTTCGGAGGACTTACCTGGGTTGCCTTCCGATCGTGAAGTTGAATTCATTATTGATCAACTTCGAGCTAAGGCACCAATCTCTAAGGCTCCATACAGAATGGCTCCACCAGAATTGAAAGAATTGAAGGAGCATTTGCAAGAATTACTGGATAAGGGATTCATTAGACCTAGTGTGTCACTCTAGGGAGCACCAGTGTTATTTGTTAAAAAGAAAGACGGGTTGATGAGGATGTGTATCGATTACTAGGAAATAAATAAGGTTACAACTAAGACCAAGTACCAGCTACCTTGTATTGATGATCTGTTTGACCAACTTTAGGGAACACAAGTCTTCTCTAAGGTCGATCTCCGATCTGGGTATCATCAAGTGAAAGTCAAGTCGGAAGATGTTCCAAAGGCTGCTTTTTTAACTAGGTATAGCCACTATGAGTTCTTGGTTATGCCATTCGGGCTGACTAATGCTCCTACTGAATTTATAGACCCGATGAACAAGGTATTCTATAAATATCTGGATCAATTTGTGGTGGTATTTATTGATGATATTCTGATTTATTCTAGGAATCCCGAGGAGCATGAGACACATTTGAAGTTGGTACTTCTAGTACTAAGAGAAAGAAAGTTTTATGCTAAATTCAAGAAATGTGAGTTCTAATTGGAACAAGTTGCATTTCTTGAACATGTGACATCCAAAGGTGGTATTTCAGTGGACTCGAGTAAGATAGAGGTGGTAGTGCATTGGGAGAGACCGAAGAATGCTCACGAGGTCAGGAGTTTCTTAGGTCTGACAGGTTATTATTGCCGGTTCATGGAAGGGTTTTTTAAGCTATCAGGTCATCTGACATAGTTAATGAGGAAAAATGTGAAGTATGAATGCACTGATGATTGTAAGCAGATCTTCCAAGAATTAAAACAACAACTCGTCACTGCTCCGATCCTAACCATTCCATCAAGGGATGGTGGTTTTGTGATTTACAGTTATGCATCTCAAAAAGGGCTTGGGTGTGTTTTAATGCAATAAGGGAAGGTCATTGCATATGCTTCTCGTAAACTCAAGGAGTACAAGAAGAATTATCTTACACATGATCTGGTATTGGTGGCAGTGTTATATGCATTGAAAATCTGGAGACACTACTTGTATGGTGAAAGATGCGAGCTCTTTACGGACCATAAAAGCCTTAAGTACTTCTTCATGTAGAAAAACTGAATATGAGACAAAGGAGATAGATAGAGCTTATAAAAGACTATGATTGTACCATCAGTTACCACCTGGGGAAAGCTAATGTAGTAGTTGATGCATTAAGTCAAAAGTCAATGAATGTATCAGTGTTAGCAGTTGTAACTCAACATTAAATTAGGATGGATTTTGAAAGATTTGGTGTGGAATTAGTGGAGGGGAATTGTCGGGCATTCATTGTTAGTCTGGTAATCCAACTGACCTTGGTGGAAAGGATTAAGACCGCTCAGATGAAAGATTCAGAGTTAGTGAAGATTGTGGATAAAGTATAGTGTAGACTAAGGGCGGATTTTAGCATCTCAGATGATGAGGTTTTGAGGTTTTATACTATATTATGTGTAACCAATGATGCTGAGATTAAAAGAACCATTCTGGAAGAGGCTCATTGTTCTCTTTATACAGTACATCCAAGGAGCACTAAGATATACAGGGATCTGTGAGAATCTTTCTAGTGGAACAACATGAAGAGAGAAATTGCCCGATTCGTGGAGCAGATCCTGACATGTCAACAGGTGAAGGCTGAGCATCAGAGACCAGTAGGACTATTGCAACCACTCCATATTCCTGAGTAGAAGTGGGAACACTTTTCCATGGATTTTGTCACGTGATTATAACTAGCATTTCATGGGCAAAATGCCATTTGGGTAGTTGCTGACTATCTAACTAAGACTGCTCATTTTGTTTCGATTAAAGTTAACTACTCCATGAATAGACTAGCAGAGTTGTATGTACACAAGATAGTTAGACTATATGGCGTACCACTTTCCATCATATTAAACCGAGACCCACAATTCATATCCCAGTTTTGGAAGAGTTTATGGAAAGCTTTGGGATCTCAATCGACCTTTAGCACAACATTTCACCCCCAAACTGATGGACAATCAGAGAGAATGATTCAAATATTAGAGGATATATTGTAAGCATGTGTAGTAGATTTAGGAGGTCGTTTGATTCAGTATTTTCTGCTAGTTGAGTTCACCTACAACAATAGCTATCAAGCTAGTATCGAGATGGCACCGTATAAAGCATTATATGGTTGGAGGTGCCGATCTCCATTATATTGCGATAAGGTTGGTGAACGATGAATTTTGGGACCAAAAATTATACAGCAAACTTTTGAGAAAATCAAACTCATTAGGGAATAAATTGAAAACAGTTCAGAGTCAATAGAAGAGTTATGCTGATATTCACCAACGAGAGCTAGAGTTTGAGGAAGGAGATAAGATATTTCTGAGGATTGTTCCGATGAAGGGAGTTATGAGATTTGTAAAGAAGCGTAAACTAAGACCTAGGTCTATTAGGCTATTCAAGATACTATAAAGGATTGGTCCAGTTGCTTATAGGATAGTGTTACCCTCGGCATTGTCTAGGATCCATGATGTGTTGCACGTGTCCATGTTGAAAAAGTACGTCCTAGATCCTTTCGCATGTGATTAGTTATGAGTTATTGGAAGTCATAGATACCTTATCATATGATGAAATGCCAGTTCAGATTCTAGATTGTAAGGAGTAAGAACTACATACCAAGAAGATTCCATTAGTTAAAGTACTTTGGCATAATCATGCAATTGAGGAAGCTTCATGGGAATTGGAAGAGGAAATATGTCAGAGGTACCCACTTTTATTCAGTGAGACCCAGTGCTAAGCAAGTAAGTGTCACTATTCAGGTAAGTGTTTGGTTTTTAATATAAATTTGTTTAAGTTAGGTTTGTTTAGTTTAAACTGTTTGTTTCTGGTTTTAGGTTAAGAGTGGTTTCTGGGAGAGTTTTTGACCTGCAACTTGTAATCTCCCAGAAGCTTTTATGTAACCACGATATTCCTCCGCCATAAGTGAGGGTAATTAATAAATTTGGGATGGAGCCGCTATATGGGTGGCTTTCGACTCTTTCTAGATTTGGGTAAGCATTTTAGTGATTTCTAGATGTTGGTATAAGTGTTAGTTAGCAATGTCGATGATGAAATTCTTATAAGTAGGGGAGGATGTAGGAACTAGAACCAAAAAAAAAATAAAAAAAAAAAAGAAAAAATAAAATGAAAAAATGAAAAGAAACAATTTGGTAAAAAGACCAAACCATTGGCGGTTTGAGGAATCATAGAAAAATTGTCGATGGATTTGGGTGGGCACAGTTTGGTATGAGACCAAACCGTTGATGGTTTCTGCAATCTTAGGAAAACCATCGACGGTTTCCTGGGAGCTAAGGGCCTATAAGTTAGAATCTTATAAGTTATTTTTCATTTAAACTCTCTCTCTCTCTCTTAGGGTTTTCACTCTCTTTCTCACCCTTTCCCTAAACCGAACCTCTCATTATCTCTCTAGCCTATAATTTTTATGCACGTGCTCTCTGGTCATCTCTCCCTGCTCTCGGCTTGTCGGTCCTCGCTCCTCGGCCAGATTAAGAAGCTAGGGTTTTCCTCTTAACGTTGTAGATAGATTTTTAGGATCAGGTAAGGGGATTATATTATGTCAGTTATTTTTGAAATGTGAATCAATTAAACTAAAGTTTACAGATATAAGAATACTATGTGTGATTTTGTGAATGAATCGGGCGTATGAAAATCAGGATTTTGGTTTATTATATATGTATTTAGGGAAAACTAAAGTGAGTAGGGTTATCATCTCTTTTTTCATGTAAGACATATATTTTGAATTAAAGTAAACCCTAGAGATGATTATACCCTTATTTTCAGCAAAATATACTTTTCCCTGGAAGTTTATTATATTATGATATATCACTCAAATTGTGTGGCATGAGAATGATTATTATTGCATAATTAAACTTGTTGGTTTTTAGGGTATAGAATGGTAAAAGTTATGATTTTATACTGATCTCAGGAAATGTTGAGAATAATGTGGATTTATGAAATGACAATTTGATACCGAGTTATGACATGACGATTTTATACTGACTTATGATATGACGGTTTTATACCGAGTTATGATATGATGATTTTATACTGATTTGTGAAATGATGATTTGAAATGATAGTTTGATACTGAGTTAAGAAAAATGAGATCATGTTACCATTTTTATTATGTAAATTGCAATATATGGTTTAAGAACCCTGAAGGGACTTGATGTAAATGAAGCTCAGTATCGTAGTTAGAGAAATTGTTAGTGCAGCCACACTGTAGTGGAAGTGTAGGCCATGGATAGTTGATTTGGCTTGAGAAGAGTAGGGTACCCTCCTGGGTCTAGACCAGGATGCGGTAGGCAAATTGTACTTCAAACAAGATATATTTTACTTAGCTTGGTGGTAGGCCAACCAAGGCTAAGTCGAGTCTTCGGACTGCACAACCTAATCATGGGGGTTATACTTGATGTTAGCCCAAAAATGTTGGTTCTTCTATGCATATATGTGAATTTATGTAAAATTGGCTATATTGAGCCGAAACTATGTTATGAAGTAAATTATATATTTTTAACGACATAGGTATGAGTATAGTTTACAAATTCCATTTCACTTATAGTTAAATAAATGGATGTATCTTGTTCACACTAAAACTCATGTTAGCCACACACTGATGATAATCTAATCCATCTTACTGAGAAGTGTCTAACCCCAATATCCATCTCATATTTCAGGACCTACAAGGAATTGAGCCTAGCGAGCTACAGGGCTGGGATTAGATTATATAGTTATTGCATGTGCTTGTGAGACACTGGGTTTATCATTTTTTTTTTCTATTTTGGGATGTAAAATTAAGATTTGGAGGTACATGTGTAACTATGGTGGTGTTTAGAACTCTAGTAAAGTATTGAGGTTTAATTATCTTCCGCTGCATGTTTTAAAGCCACACACTGATGATAATCTAATCTATCTTACTGAGAAGTGTCTAACCCCAATATCCATATTATATTTCAGGACCAACAAGGAATCGAGCCTAGCGAGCTACGGGGTTGGGATTAGATTATATAGTTATTGTAAGTGCTTTTGAGGCACTGGGTTTATCATGTTTTTTTTCTATTTTGGGATGTAATATTAAGATTTGGAGGTACATGTGTAACTATGGTGGTGTTTAGAACTCTGGTAAAGTATTGAGGTTTAATTATCTTCCGCTGCATGTTTTAAAGCCACACACTAATGATAATCTAATCCATCTTACTGAGAAGTGTCTAACCCCAATATTCCTCTCATATTTCAGGACCTACAAGGAATCGGGCCTAGCGAGCTACAGGGTTGGGATTAGATTATATAGTTATTGTAAGTGCTTGCGAAACACTGGGTTTATCATGTTTTTTTCTATTTTGGGATGTAATATTAAGATTTGGAGGTACATGTGTAACGATGGTGGTGTTTAGAACTCTAGTAATGTATTGAGGTTTAATTATCTTCTGCTGTATTTTTTAAGTTGAGTTATGGACAGGGATACCTGGTACCCCTTTTGGGTTCGAGTCGCTATAATTATGGTATCAAATATATATATATATATATATATATATATATATATATATATATATATATATATGTATGTATGTATGGATTATTTATGGACGAAAATGTAGCACTCTAGGCCCCACCGGGTTTGGGGTGCTATAGGAAACATACGTCAAATTTATAGTGGAAGCCCAATTGATTTGTGATTTGAAAGCCTGAAAGTGTGGTGCTAACCTTTGATGAAGACCATAGAAAAAAATAAAAGGTTAAAAGTAACCAAGTGGGAGACTAGGTAACAAGAGAAGACTTTTAGAACCAAGTTTCTTCCAAAAATGTCATAGTTGGAAGGAACAGAGGAATCATGGGATAGAGGGAAGAATGTATCTTCAAATTCAATCAATAGTAAAGCTGCTGGGAAAAACTAACTAAACTCTTGGGTTTGTCAAAATTTTACAGGTATGGTGGAGAAGTATATTATTAACGGGCCCAGGGTAGGGAAAAGCCATAAGTGTTCTTCCATTGATTTGATTTTTTAAGTTGACATTAGTGTTACGTGACATTAAAGTACTGGTAAAGTCATATATTGTTAAGTAAGCACATAAACTAGGTAAGTAGACAAGTTTGAACTTTTAAATTTTATCCCTGATGAGATTGTGCCATCTGATTGCATACTTGTTCATTTAACTTCAAAATGGTTTAAACACTAAGAGTGCAGTTCTTAAGGAGGTCACATCATCAGGAAAGTTCAGTAAAGCATTGGTTAATCAACATTCTTAAGATAAAAAGGTCAAGTTGAGTAACTTGGTCACAAGTAGCATGAGGCATATGTCATGCCAAGTTATGAAGAAAGAAGACCTAGAGGCACTCGCATTAGACAACACGAGTGGTATTTTCTACTCAAGAGTATAGTCTCCTTGAAGATTGTTAATAGGGACATCATTGGTAAAGCATGAACTTTCCTCTCTACAGATTGAAATTTGATTACTATAAAGGTGGAATTGAGATATGGCAAAAAACAAAAAAAAAAGTGGTTTTAGAGTCTTGTCTGTTGATTATGCAAGCGTTGGTTCACGAGCATACCTAAAGAGGAAATTTGTGCATCTTCATGCATTGCATGCATAACATCAATAGTGATAAGAAACATTTCATATGCATTTTGTAAAATCATTGCATGAGTAGTGTTAAGATGTCTCTTCACTTTCATATCATACAAATTTCTTTCATAGATTTTATGAATAGTTTTCACTTCTCACATCTTCAATTCATTGCCTTTCATAAATTGGAATGGTTTGTATTCTACCTAGGGTATAGGGGTTGTTAGCCTTAGTGGCTACATAATCATATTTAGTGTTTTTTGATGATATTAACCTATTTTATTGTTCCAAGTGTATCCTATCTCTACAAATCACGTTAAGTATAGGTACAAGTGACAAATACATGAAGGTGCTGGATCAAAGGCAAAGATCAACCCAAGTAGACGTTCGAGTAGAAAAGATGAAGATAAACACTCACTCAAAAAAACTCAAGCACATCCAAGGAAGCTAATGTAGAATCATATGTAATAGGGTGTAACGACCTGCTTATCTTATCATATAATAAAACATATTTAATAATAATATCACCAGAGCCCATGGGTAGCGGGGTCACAACTGACATTCACAGCGGAAACTTAAGCAGCAGTAAATATGAATCACATTTTCATAACCATAAAATACAAATACTAGAGTCAACTACATTCCCAACTGTCTGTGTTCATATACAATCTCCAAAAATACATATATACATATCTTGGAACCCACAACACAAGTCTATAGTTCCTAGATCAAAACTTACCCTCCTAGTGGGGTAGTATCGTACTATCTCAATGGCGGCCTCGATCCGCCGGTCTTTCTGGGTTTCCTAAAAATTATTTAATGTTCGAGGGTGAGACACTTCTCAGTAAGGCAAAATAAACTAAATATAGTTGTGTGGCAACATGAATATTTGATGAAATTATACATATACAGTACATTTCTTATACTTGAAAACATTCATCATATCATACTTAATAATCATATACTTTCGTATTTTCTAATAAATCATACAGTTCATAAAATGTCTGATATAACTGATAATACTGAAAACTCACCTAGGATGTATAGCTAGTGAATGTGAAATTAGGAATAGCTTCCCAAAAGGGGGGTGAATTGGCTTTTAAAACTTTCGTTTTAGTTCCTTTTAGAAATCTTAAACTTATTTTATTTCTTTTAACCAATTCGTGACTTATTTGTTTAATTTTTCAAGCACTCAAGAACTTAGTTTCTTTATTTAATCTTTAACCATACAAACATCCAATCATTCAACCAAAACAATCAACTATAATTAGAAAGTAAACAAACAAGCCAATAAACAACACTTATGTAATATAAAAACTCAAGATGTTTGTTTGTTTATATTAGCCAAATTTGAACCAAGCCCTGTAGTGAATGAGAATTTATGCTTGCTGATGTAAAGCCCTATTTAGATGAATCCAATCACTCTTTCCAAATATTTAGAACTCAAATAAACTCTTGGTAAATTTATCTTTGGGATGTTAACCAAGTAACGTACTCCCGTAAGGTTTCCGCAAGATATGGTGTAACCAACGTACTCCCTTTCAGTTTCCACAACCCAAATCAAATTTAAAACTTAAGTTTGTTTGATTTCCAAATTTATGTAGTTTATATGATTTTTAAATTTAAACCATCCATGCAATTTAAATATGCACTGAAAATAAAGAATAGGGAAAGAGAGAGTGAGACGGAGATTTTTACGAGGTTTGGCTTATACCAAGCCTACATCCTCACCTTTGGCAAACCACGAAAGGATTCACTAAACCTATTCTGTTGACGGGTGGAACAAAACATTTACAAGCGATACCCCACGCTCAAACACTCCTTCACTTAGGCTAGAGCCTGCCTCTCCAAACAATATCCCCTCGTTCGGTCACTCCTTTAGGCTAGAGCTCGCCTCTCAAAGCAATATCCCCTTGCTTAGCCAACGATCCAAACAATCCTCGGAACGTCAAAGACCTAAAAACACAAGATAAGATTTGCATACAAGTATACTCTCTCAAAGAGCAAGTTAGTACAATTTCAGCACTATATACTTCAATGTAAAATATCAATATGAAATAGAATGAAGCTTAAGTGTAGAATTCACCAATATCCTTCTTAGATGAAGATTAGCAGTAGAAATTTAGAGAAGGAAGGATTAACACTTCATAATATCTTAGCAAAAGAGTTTTGCAATGAGTGAGCAAGAGAACTTATAAGAGCAAGAGTGCTTTCAGCTTCTCAAAACAGATTTTTCAATTCTTAGATATATTTTGATTTGCAAAACCATGTATTTATAGTCTTTCAAACTTGTTTCCATGTTGCAAAAGTTTCCTTAGAGAGTTTCCCAAGTTATTAGAAAAATTGGAGTTCAAAACGGCTATATTTTAAAATATTAGAATTTAAAAATTTGCCAGTTGAATAGTGTTCAAATGTCTAAGGATTTGAGGTCAGACGTACGAAGTTCGTGAAACCCTTTAAAAACTTATTTGGACACAGGGTCAGATATCTAAAGTACGGGTTCAGACGTCTGGACAGCTACTACCTTCTTCAAATTTGTTCCAGAAAATATTCAAACGTTTAAAGTGTCGAGTTCAGACATCTGAGGTGGTTCTGTGTGCTATTCAGATAGTTGAAGTCCCTCCCGTGAACAGTGTTCAGATGTCTGACAGCAGTGACCCTGTTTCAGTGTTTTGGCCATAACTTTTTATGTAGAACTCCAAATTAGGTTTTCGTGGTGTTAAAAGAGAGATAAGAGCAAATAATACAACTTTAATGTTGGACAATTTTTAAAATAAGGAATTTTAGATAGAGAAATATTCACCTCAATGCGGATGTATAAAAACTGATAGCATTTGGAAAAACTCTTTTTGATGTTTTTCATTCCAAAAATAATTCTAACATTTTTAAAATAATTTTTGACTTTATTAAAATATTTTCTAATTATTTTAAAAGGTATCTAGGTCTAAGAAGTTAACCTAAGAGCTTCAAAATATTTCAAACGATATTTCAAACATTAAAGCACTTACATGAAAACTTCTAAAACTTTTCTCATTCGAGGTTCTTAAATCTTCATGTTTTGTCCTTGGATTGAGTCCATCTTTTCTTCAAGGTTCCATCTTTTCTTCAAGATTTCATATTCTTTGAGATTTCTCACTTTTCTTTTCTTTGGCTCTTTTGACTTTAACATTCTTTGGCTTTCAACAAATCATTCATGTCCTTATATTCTTCAAGTTTTAATATATCATCTTTAAATCCATGCTTTGACTCTTTTAAGCTTCATTTCATCCTTGTGAGCACTTTGACCTTACTTTCATCATATATGAGCCTTGAAATATCATTACTCACACAAATACATTAAATTTCACTTGTTTGTTAGCATCAAAACAAGATAACAAGATTTTAAACCTTGTAAGGCCAACAATCAAGGAGAAAAAATGTGAGTAAGCCTTAAAAAGGCTCCCCCTTTCAATAAGCTTCATCTTAATAAAATCAATCATGCTCATCACTTTCTTTTGGTTTTACAAGCTTTTTCAATCAATATTAAATACTTAAATACTTCTTTTGAATAGATATAATGTTCATGCTCAATTATGCTCAATTTTTGTTTCACAACTTCTCCCCCTTTTGACATCAATCAAAAAGAAAAGAATGATTTAAATTCAAATACAAGTCATTTTGAGCATATCAATAACCATGTATTCCAAACATATGTACACACTCAAGTTATTGTTTTTCAATATAGCATGTGTAGTGTGTAGCTCACAACATTTATTCAAGATACCAGCTGGTATTAATTTGATGGTTTTTATGATACCAATTTAAAATTTAAAATTTAATTCATGATATCAATTGATTAATGATTCATGACACTCCCCCTGAATTCAATACATTCAGTTTTGTTATTAATTTTGCTTTAATCATCCCATGTAAAATATTGAATCATATCATGTATCAAATATCAATATCATGCTAAGATCATCAGTGTCACATCATGCTCATAGACATAATCATGCTCATAAATAATTTGACTTTGTGATACCAAGTGAGCTTTTAGATTTGATATCTATTGAAATTTTTAATATGTGAAACTAAAAATACGTTATAGATACCAAAGTTTAATATCACATAATGTAAAGTTTATGGATACCAATATAACTACTATATCTTTCATAGCTCATAGATAAAAAAACAATATGTTTACCCATGTGATTCATTTAAAATCATACATGTTCAAAAATTATCCTTATATAAAAAATTTATGCTTAACCTCAATAATTTCATTCTCAATTTTCAACATAGTGAGTCATACTTTTAAATATAAATCAAGTCAAGTTAATTAATACACATATAGCATATAGCATATCAATACATCACATGGAGGCAAGTAAGCACGTAGCATGTAACATCAAGGTGCTTATATAATAAGCTCAGATTTGATATTTTCTTTATATTTTCTTAAGTTAAGACTTGTAAAAAGTCATCTTATAATTTTGGCCGACAATGCCATTTTCTATTTTATATATGTGTGAAGTCATTATTTTATTTTTGGTACCCATATTTTCTTGGGTCTAGAGGATTTTTCAAGAGAGGTTTCTTTTATTTTCCATACTTTTATGGTTTTAACACATTTCCTCTTAAACAGACATTCAAACTTTAGATGCCCTTTTTTCTTGCATTGATAGCATATGGTGTTTGTGTAGGCATTAGAAGATGTGCAAGTATAGTCTTTAGATTCTTTTGAGAAATATCCCATGTAAGAATTCTTCTTCATTTTATTTTCAATTCCATTGAAACCAATGCCTTCTTTATTTAGAGACATTCTTTGTAAGCCAATCATCTTATTAAGGTTTTCCTTTCCTTTTGTGAAGTTGTAAATAATTTTGTCCTTATCTTTGATTTGATTCTTGAGATCATTTAACTCTATGTCTTTCTTGTACTCAACCTTCTTCTGATATTTCTTTAACTCTAGAGATAATTTTCTTATGTTATCCTCTAATTCAGAAATATTCATATCTTTCTCATATATGGTAGAGGATAAGGATCGAAGGTCTTCTATCATTTGGTCATTCTTGCTTTCTAGTTTCTCAATTTTCAAGTTGTTTTCTTTTTCAGCAAGATTTTTGGATTCTATTTCTTTCATTGTTGATTCATACTTATGTTCTAATTGCTTGAGTTTTGAGTCTTTATCTATTTCAGCATTCTTTAGGGATTCTAACTCTTTCATTAAACTTTCATTCTTATTCTTCAATGAGGTTTTTTGTTTATTTGCTTTCATCAGCATCTTATGTACTTTGAATAGGTCATTTTGAAGTTCATCATAAGATGGCATACCCTCATTACTTGATTCATCACAACAAGAATTATTTGAAGATTTAGTTGAGGAGCTTTCTTCGTTATCCCATGCCATAAAGCACGTGTAAGCAACCTCTTAGTCACTTATTTCATTCTCCGAACTACTTGTACTATCCCAAGTAGTGGCTTTCATGGCCTTTTTGTTTTTATTTTTAGACTCTTTCTTTAATAGTGGACATTCTGATTTTAAATGTCCAACTTTATTGCAATTGTAGCATTTAGGAGTTTTATTCTTTGATTTCTTTTTGTTGAAATCTTTTTCTTCTGATTCGGAGTCTTGATTTCTTCTTTTGAATTTGTTTCTCCTCCTTAGTATCCTTGCTAGCTTTTTAGATATGAAGGCTTCTTCTTCTTCATCCATTTCACTACTTGAGTTTTCTTCTAAGGCTTTAAAGACTATTTTTTCTTGGACTTTGGTTTTCCCACTCTTTTCATTCATTGCCATTTCATATGTGAGAAGAGAGCCTATAAGCTCATCTAAGGAAGTGTTTTTCAAATTTCTTTCTTCGGTTATGGCAGTGGCTTTTGGTTCCCATACGGTTGGTAGCCCTCTAAGAATTTTCCTTATCATTTCATAAGTAGTGTAGGTTTTTCCTAGTGCATTTAGGGAATTTATTATGTGAGTGAACTTAGTAAACATATTTGTAATTCATTCATCCGGGTTCATCTTAAAGGCTACATACTCGCTTGTGAGCATATCAACCCTATTATCCCTAACATCCGTTGTTCCTTCATAAGTAACTTTTAGCTTATCCCATATTCCTTAGCCGATTTACAAACCATTACTCGATTAAATTCATTAGCATCCAAGGCACAATATAAAGCATTTATAGCACTTGAATTTGTTTGGAGCATTTTATAATCTTGATCGGTCATATCTTTCTTTTGTTTTGGGATTTGTTTTCCATCTACTATCTTAGTAGGAATTTGATCTCCATCTATAACAACTTCCCATACTGTTAGCTTTACCGTGATCCCAAGAGGGGGGGGGGGAGGTGAATTGGTATTTTTAAAATTTAACCCCTAGGTATTCCTCCTAACAGCAGTATGTTCACAATCCTATGGTCAATATAATGCGAATAATATAAATATATCAGAAATTAAATGAAGCAGTTTAATTAATCGCACAAGCACCAGAAAGCAGTAAATAAAGGGTGACACGCATATATGTTATCGAGGTTTGGCCAACTACCTACGTCCTTGCCTTGGCTAACCAGCACAAGGATTATCACACTAACTTGCTCACTTAATCGGGTGGAGCGGCACCTATACAAACCAGGTCAAATTATCACAGGGATGACCTCAACCTTAACCAGGTCAATTAGCACAGGGCTGACCTTAACCTTAACTAATCCTTACCGGGCTAGATTACCGCCCCCTCAGGCCACGCTTGGAATCTCTCAGATATATAAGAAAAAGGTACAATATAAGGGTGCTTTCACGTAAATCAGATTTGTACCACAAATGCGCACAATCACAAACACCACAGATGATTTAAAATGTAAGCTCAGTGTGGTCTAGATAATTCAACTCTCAAATATATTTTCTATCAGTGTTATACGTACGTGAAAGTGTCAACAAGCAATCTTTGTATTTCTAGATGTTCTCAATCAAGAAGCTCAAACAAAGATATCACGCAATATTCAAATATCCCAAATAGAAGAATATGTCAATCACGTGAATAGTGTATATGCTTTGTTTGCAAGATATATGTAATCTTTGTATTTCAGCAAATGATGTAGGCTTGAATGGATATTGCCACAAAGATTAATATAACACACACAAATATCTTTTCACAAATGTATCAATATGAAAACCACAAGATGTTTGAGTACTTTTGAAAATATTTTTGCAAGCCAAAAGCAAATACAAACCTCCTAAGCTATTGCAATGAGAATGCAACACTAGGAAGTTTAATAGAAGTCTTCTTAGGGTAGGCTTATTAGAAAGGCCACCTAAGAATACTTAGGTTATGCTCTCAAAGAAAAATCGATTCAAATACACAACAAATGAGAGAGCAAACCTTCTAAGCAATACCACTCAATACACTTACAAATAATGTAGATAGATGAAGAAGGTAAGCTTGAGTGGATTTTGAAAGATTATGAGCAATAGGAAATATTTAGCTTGAGAGAGAAATTTTGATTTTAGTTTTTGCTAATCACCTCTTAATTCTCCCAAATGAAACAGTATATATAGACATACCAAAATATTTGACCATTAGGGACCTATTAGGGATTATTGGAAAAGTTTAATTACACTTAAACCATTTTAACCCTGTTTAAAAATTATTTATTCGCGGTAAAAATTATGGCAACCCGAGAGGTCCGTTCGACCAGATTAGTTTTGGTCAACCAAGACTCATATGGTTCGGTCGACTAGGGGACTTTTGAACTAAGGGCTCGGTCGACCAGGAGAGGGCAATTTCTCAATTTTCTGAGGTTCGGTCGACCAGGCCATTCTGAACTGGTTGGTTCGGTCGACCAAAAAGTTGGGAATTCTCCCAAGGACCCTTCGGTTGACCAGGTAGTTGGAGTACAAAAAAGGTTGGTCGACCAGATGGTCAAATTTTTGACCCATGGAGGTTTTGATTGACTAGGGCCTTTTGAACTACCTGGTACGGTCGACCAGGTGGTTAAAATGTTGACCAAAAAGGGTTTCAGTCGACCGGGGCTTTTTGAACTATTCTCGTTCGGTCAACCAGGGCCTTGGTCAACTGTTGACCTAGGCCTAGTTTCGGTCGACCAGACCAAAATGAACTGAATGTGCTGGTTGACCGAAAGTGCACCATGTGTGCATTTCAATCCAATCTTGAAGCATATAAACCCTATTCAAGTGCCTAACAAACAAATGTGTATATGTGTGAGTTCTAGGGTCACTTGGGGTCCAATTTGAAGACACCGAAAAAGTTCGATGTCGGTCGACCAGGATACGCCCTAAAGTCATGCTAAGGTCATTTTGCATTATGATTTGATTTGAGCTTACAAGATAAACCATGCATGTGTTGTGTGTGCGTATTACAAACCAAATGTCCTAATTACTATTACAGACCAAATAGACCACTAAATATATTACAACTGAAAATACGAACTGGTCTTCAAGCTTTGAGCTTTCTCGTGCCATTGATGATATGCTAACATGAACCGGCACATGAGCTCAATATTTATTAAATACAGGAGTATTTGTCATTATAAAAAATGGACGTGACCTATAAGGTCAACACATACTTTCCAATTCATCGTTTGGAGATAGATTTGCATTCTCTTTTTCCAAAACATGTAGTTCAAACCACAAAAGATAGGAGGCCTAGTTGAAGATTGTCCCTCTCCAAAGGGAGCAACGCCTAAGTTAGCCATTACGATCTTTTTATAGCTTCTAGTTAAGAGTTGCTATAACCTCGGTCTGATACCAATTGAAATTAGGAATAACTTTCCAAGAGGGGGGTGAATTGGCTTTTAAAACTTTCGTTTTAGTTCCTTTTAGAATTCTTAAACTTACTATATTTCTTTTAACCAATTCGTGACTTATTTGTTTAATTTGTTAAGCACTCAAGAACTTAGTTTCTTTATTTAATATTTAACCATACAAACATTCAATCATTCAACCAAACCAATCAACTATAATTAGAAAGTAAACAAACAAGCCAATACCCAACACTTATGTAATATAAAAACTCAAGATGGTTGTTTGTTTATATTAGCCAAATTTGAACCAAGCCCTGTAGTGAATAAGAATTTATGCTTGCTGATGTAAAGTCCTGTATAGATGAATCCAATCACTCTTTCCAAATGTTTAGAACTCAAGTAAACTCTTGGTAAATTTATCTTTGGGATGTTAACCAAGTAACGTACTACCGTAAGGTTTCCATAAGACATGGTGTAACCAATGTACTCCCTTTCGGTTTTTGCAACCCAAATCAAATTTAAACCTTAAGTTTGTTTGATTTCCAAAAATACATAGCTTATATGATTTTTAAATTTAAACCATCCACGCTATCTAAATATGCACTGAAAATAAAGAATAGGGAAAGAGAGAGTGAGATGGAGATTTTTACAAGGTTCGGCTTATACCTAGCCTACGTCCATGCCTTTGGCAAACCACCACACTCAAACACTCCTTCACTTAGGCTAGAGCCTACCTCTCCAAACGATGTCCCCTCGTTCGGTCACTCCTTTAGGCTAGAGCCCGCCTTTCTAAGCAATATCCCCTTGCTTAGCCAATGATCCAAATAATCCTTGGAACATCAAAGAACTACAAGAAACACAAGATAAGATTTGCGTACAAGTATACTCTCTCAAAGAGCAAGTTAGTACAATTTCAGCACTATATACTTCAATGTAAAATATCAATATGAAATAGAATGAAGCTTAAGTGTAGAATTCACCAATATCCTTCTTAGATGAGGATTAGCAGTAGAAATTCAGAGGAGGAAGGATTAGCACTTCAGAATATCTTAGCAAAAGAGTTTTGCAATGAGTGAGCAAGAGAACTTGTAAGAACAAGAGTGCTTTCAGCTTCTCAAAACAGATTTTTCAATTCTTAGATATATTTTGATTTGAAAAACCATGTATTTATAGGCTTTCAAACTTATTTCCATGTTGCAAAAGTTTCCTTAAAGAGTTTCCCAAGTTGTTAGAAAAATTGGAGCTCAAAAAGGCTATATTTTAAAATATAAGAATTTAAAAATTTTCCCGTTGAACAGTGTTCAAATTTTTGAGGATTTGAGGTCAGACGTCTGAAGTTCGTGAAACCCTTTAAAAACTTATCTAGACACAGGGTCAAATATCTGAAGTAGGGGTTCAAACGTCTGAGGTGTTGGGTTCAGATGTCTGAAGTGCCAGGTTCAGATGTCTGGACATCTATTGCCTTCTTCAAATTTGTTCCAGAAAATCTTTAGACATCTAAAGTGTCAAGTTCAGACATCTGAGGTGGTTCTGTGTGTTGTTCAGACAGCTGAAGTCCCTCTCATGAACAGTGTTCAGATGTTTGATAGTAGTGACCCCGCTTCAGTGTTTTGGCTATAACGGTTTTTGTATAACTCCAAATTAGGTGTTCTTGGTGTCTAAATAAATCTAAGAGAAAACACTACAACTTTCATGTTGAATACTATTTAAAATAAGGATTTTTAGAGAGAGAAATATTCACCTCAATGCGGATGTATAAAAACTGACAGCATTTGGAAAAACTCTTTTTGATGCTTTTCATTCCAAAAATGATTCTAACATTTTTAAAATAACTTTTGACTTTATAAAAATATTTTCTAGGTATTTTAAAAGATATATAGGTCTAAGAAGTTAACCTAAGAGTTTCAAAATATTTCAAATGATATTTTAAACATTAAAGCACTTACATGAAAACTTCTAAAACTTTTCTCATTCTAGGTTCTTAAGTCTTCATGTTTTGTCCTTGGATTGAGTCCATCTTTTCTTCAAGCTTCCATATTTTCTTGAAGCTTTCATGTTCTTTGAGCTTTCTCACTTTGCTTTTCTTTAGCTCTTTTGACTTTAACATTCCTTGGCTTTCAACAAATCATTCATGTCCTCATATTCTTCAAGTTTTAATATATCATTTTTTTAAATCCATGCTTTGACTCTTTTAAGTTTCATTTGATCCTTGTGAGTACTTTGACCTTGATTTCATGATATCTGAGCCCTGAAATATAATTAATCACACAAATACATTAAATTTCATTTGTTTGTTAGCATCAAAACAAGATAACAAGATTTTAAGCCTTGTAAGGCCAACAGAATGTCATGTATTACCCCCTACGAGGGGTTGTGCAGCCCGAAGGCGGGACCTGACAATGGCTGGTCGACCACTGCTAAGTCAAAAAATATCTGTAAGTACGATGGGCCCACCACACCCTGGTCCGGACAGTCAGGTGGACTTCTACAACTCTACACTGAAAGCCACATCGACTATCCATCTCCCACCCCCTTGTGGGGTGGTTAGCACATATCTGAACATAATATCTTATCTGTATAGCTACAGTACCGTGCTCCTGTAACTGAACTGAACTATCATCTGGGTTCTGATAACATATAATACATGATAATATACTTGTCTAACATAAATAGATTGATAGCATTTTCTGAAGTAACATACATACATATGGCCTTGCGCTAGGTTCTTTCATATCTGCAGCCTTGCGCCAAACATTCACAAATACGACCTTACGCCGGCTATCAATCACGGCCTTATGCCAAATATTTCATACATATCATTCTGAATAAATAATTCATTTACCATGTATTCTGAAACATAATGTACTGCATTATTTTATAATTTCTAAAAACATACTTTATTCATAAAATTGTCGTATCATAATACTTCCCACGTAAAATAATATTCATGCCACACATTGTTGTATAAAACCTCACATTATATTCTAAAATCATAATTTCTGGCATTTCATACATATGTATACATTTCAACATAATAGCAGTATTTTCCACAAATATGCATTTTCTTCATAATATACAAATATTATACATGCTTTACTGAAAATTAATTTGCTGATAAATAATAATAATTTGCAAGGAAAACAACTGCTTTAGTTTATTCCCTTGCCTGATACAGAAAAGAAACTCCCTAAAATACCGGCCCAGCACTCGCAGGGTTCCCCGTTCAACTCTTTGAAAATAATAACTCAGAACTAAACTTTAGTATTTTTCCATGAATATCATTTTCTATAGCTATGGGACGACCAAAATTTTTTTTGCCTTAACCCTGGGATGAATTTTAACTCTGCCCCACTAACAATTTGCTCCGGCAGATTTGGAGAGAACTTCCCCAAAAGCATCGTGGTGGCCTCAAATCATCGATCCGGTGAACGATGGAGCCGAAATTGAAGAGAGAGGAGAGAGAAACCGTAGAGAGAGAGAGAGAGAGATTTCTACCAATTTTTTTGCATAAAATATGAGGTTTACACTATTTCTAACATGGGCTTCATCGATGAGCCACGTCACCTTGTCGACGAGGTTAAGAGGAAATTCGTCAACAAACTCTCCACTTCGTCGAAGAAATTTAGAGGCCCAAATATCCTTTCAGTATCTTCTCATCGACGAAACACACCTTCGTTGACGAGCTCATAATGCAACGTCGTCGACGAACACCCTACTGTGCCCCTTTTTTTTTGTTTCCTTTTTCCCACTCTTAATTATTATTTAAATACCATTATTTTTTGAGTCATTACATGGGGAGTGTTTGAGGTAGTGTTTATTGTAACTCTTGCAGTTTTGTTTTACACATGTTTATTGAGCAAGAGTTGAGCAAATTGCATATGTATACTAGGACATAAGAGTATATAGGATATCACCAAATCAAAAGTTCAATACTTATAAATTTTCAAAGTAATAACAAAATTTTAATAAAAATATCATTTACTCAAATATATTTTTATATGGGACAAGTTTAAAATAATATTAGTGTTATAATATTTTAAAATCTTGGTCCTAGTTGGGTTTAAAACCTTTGTTATACAACTCTCAAATTTCCTGAACACCCTCCGATATTTGGAGCATAACTTTTTCTAGAAAATTCCAAAAAGAGCGATCTTGGTATCTACGATTTGGGGTAATTCGTCAACGATTTCAGGCATAATGTAGCCTAGCTGAAACAATTGACTAATTGGGGTAATTAGTCGATGAATTAGGTAAATTAGTCAACGAATTGGGTCAAATCATCAATGATTTGCATCGGGATTCAATCCCCAATGGCTATAAATGGCTAATTTTTTTTTAAAAAAAAGAACAATTATTTTACATACCCAACGGCCATAAAACGGCTAGTACTCTATTTTAATTGTCATGTTTTGATGATAACAACCCATTAGTGGTTCTTGGTAAATTAATCTCTGTATATCAAGTTATGATAAGTACAAACTTAAATGTAAAAATTAAGTAAAATCTTAATAGGTCAGATGTCATAAAAAAATGGGAGATTATTAGCCTTAGTGGCTACATAATCATATTTAATGTGTTTTGATGATATTAACCTATTTTGTTGTTCCAAGTGTATCCTATCTTTGCAGATCACGTTAAGTACAGGTACAAGTGAAAAATACATGAAGGTATTGAATCAAAAGCAAAGATTAGACCGAGTAGGCATTCAAGTAGGAAAGATCAAGATGGACACTCACTCGGAAGAACTTAAGCACATCCAAGGAAGCTAATGTAGAATCATACGTAATGGGGAGTGCTGAAACAGTTGACTAATTGGGGTAATTAGTCAACGAATTGGGTAAATTAGTTGATGAATTGGGTCAAATAGTCAATGATTTGCATCGGGTTTCAGTCCCTAATGACTATAAACAACTACTTTTCAAAGAAAACAATTAATTTACATACCCAACGACCATAAAACAACTAGTACTCCATTTTACAAAGAGAATTTAATTTATGGTTCCTCCTTTAAATCCTATAATAATGCCTTATCAAGTAAAAATAGGATTAATTAGAAAAAACATTCACATGCAAACAAAAACTGCTTAAATTGTGAAAGGAAAGTGTTGGCCTAACTAGGCTTTTCAATCTTTTTTTTTAGGATAACAAATGAAGGATATTTTAACATGTGTTGTTCAATGACTTTATTTCAGGATTACATAAAACTACACTCATGTTTTTCATGGAAGCAAGTTGGAAATCAAAGTCAATCAAGTGAAAGCTTCTCAGAGATTTGAAGCAATAAAATACAAATGAAAAGCTTAAAGGCTAAGTGGGACTTGAAGTCAAGAATGAACCTCAAGAAACTTAAAGACTTTGTACTTAAAAATTCGTATTCAGTAAAGTCGTTTGCAAGTACTTAAAATCAAATTTAATTTAGAAATATGAATCTCATTAGGGTGCAAAGACTTAGTGACCAGTTTTTGAAAACTCTGGAAAATGATTTTGTAAAGTTACATTTGAGTCTTTTAAATTATAAGGGTTTACAAATCAAAATTGGAAGTTTTTTTTTTAAAAAAGAATGGACTTGTCAGTCGACTGACCAAATTACACTGGG
This sequence comes from Malania oleifera, assembly GCF_029873635.1. Classification (NCBI taxonomy): domain Eukaryota; kingdom Viridiplantae; phylum Streptophyta; class Magnoliopsida; order Santalales; family Ximeniaceae; genus Malania; species Malania oleifera. Next base: position 7,522,729 of record NC_080417.1, read on the forward strand.
TTTACTCAGCCAACTAACAAGAATACAATGGTTAAATAAACTGCCAGCCAACTAACCAAATGAACTGGCCTTACTTAGCCGTTTGACAATGTCCAACCGACTGACATTTTTGAACATGGTTCTGTTAGCCATCTGACAATTTACTAAATTTATTTTCTGACAAACAGAAGGGTCTCAGTTGCTTGTCCAGCCAATTGACCCTGTGAAATACACTGACTCCACAGATTTCAAAATTTTAAACTTCAACGGGAAAATTTTAAAAATTAGTTTTTCAAATATGAATGTTATAAAAACTTGGTGGACACTCCAAGTAACTTGGGGAACAAGGAAACTAATCCTAAAAGGCCTATAAATACTCCCTTAATCCCAAGAAATTAGTCACCAAGCAATCACACAACATTCTTGCATTCAAGCTCTCAATCTCTCTCAAAGTTCTAAATTGCTCACACTCCATCTAAGAGATACCTTCTGAAATTGCTACGGAATCATCAACCTACGGTTTTAACACTGAGTTTTCTCAATCACTAAAAGAACCCTTGGTGATCTCTATACTTGAGCTTCATACTTTCTATATTGTTATTTGGTTGAAGTATATTATGTGCTTTAACTTGTACAAACCTACTCTGTTTTTTAGAGTTTCATTGTACTCAGATTCTTGTAGCCTTCTCATTGTATTTTGATGGTTCAAAGCTAATTTGGATCATTGTACCAAGCATGGGTTGATCGCTTGGAGAGGTTTCTTTTCTTGAAAAGGAGGGATTATTGTAAAAGCCTTGCTCCACTCAGAAAAGAGCATACATAGTGGAATCCTTTGGTAGAATTGACTAAAAGCGAGGACGTAGGCTAGGTATAAACCGAATCTCGTAAAATTTGGTGTTCTTCTCAACCCTACTCTTTTTAATTTTTGCACTATATATATATATATATATATATATATATATATATATATTCTTGTGTTTGCTAAATGCAGGTTGCAGAGCTTAAACATTGAATTCAAAGAAGACTCTTAATCTATAGAAAGTACGTTTTAATTAACCATTTGCGGAAACCCACAAGGGAGTACGTTGGTTAATTTGCAGAAATCTTAATTAAGAGAAACGCTGTAGAATTCAATCCAAAAGCAGGGCTTGCATACAAATTACAAGGCTAACTACAAAAGCTGAAAGAAATTCAAAGAGTTGCAACTTCTTTGTTATTTTTGTTGGTATTGTGATGTTGATTGGATTGTTTAAGTTTTTAGCAAATTGTTGTGTGTTTTGATTGATTTACTTTAGTTTTTCTGTGAGTACTAAACAAGTAAGTAAAATAATTTAATAAGAACTTCAAATTTTTAAATAACCCAATTCGTCCCCCCTTTGGGATCATTATTCTAGTTTCAATTGGTATAAAAGCTATGTTATAGTAAATCTTAACTAGAAGCTATATAAAGATCAAAATGACACACTTAGGAATAGGTCCCTTCGGAGGGGTTCAATCCTCAACCCGACCACAAATCTTTTATGGACACAATTATACTTTTTGGAAACAACGTATGAGAGAATTTACCTTCAAACTATGGATTGGAAGGTTGTCACGAATGGTGACTTAATTCCTACCAAGTTAGTAGATAGAAAAGAAATCCCTAAGGAAGAAAAAGACATGACTGAAATCGATCACAAATTGCTACGAGTAAATTTAAGTGCAATTAATGCTTTATATTGTGCTTTAGACATTAATGAATTTAATAGAGTCATGGCTTGCAAAACCGCTAAAGAAATTTGGGGCAAGTTGAGAGTAACCTATAAAGGAATTGAAGATGTTAGAGATAATAGGATCAACATACTAACTAGTGAATATGAAGCTTTTAAAATGAATCCGGATGAATCAATCACTAGTGTGTATACTAGGTTTACCCACATAATAAATTCTCTCAATGCTTTAGGGAAAACATACTCTACCTATGAGATGATTTGTAAGATTATTAGAGGTCTACCTATCGAGGAATGATAGGAAGCTTATTGTATTTAACAACTAGTAGACCCGTTATTATGTTTAGTGTGTACATGTGTGCTAGATTTCAATAAGCACCTAATGAATCTCATCAAGTTGCTGTAAAAAGAATTCTAAGATACTTATTAGGCACAATTGAACTAGGATTATGGTATCCAAAAAACACCGAATTTGAAATGATTAGCTATTCGGATGCAGATTATGCTAGATGAAAAATTGATAGAAAGAGTACAAGTGGCACATGTCATTTCTTAGGAAGATCATTAGTATCTTGGTTCTCAAAGAAACAAAACTCTGTGGCCTTGTCGACTGCTAAGGCTAAATATGTAGCAGCCAGGAGTTATTGTGTGAAAATACTATACATGAAACAACAGTTAAAATATTTCAATCTAGATTATCAAAAAATACCAATTAAGTGTGACAACACAAGTACAATAAACATATCTAAAAATCCTATTTCACACTCAAGAACCAAGCATATTGACATAAGACATCATTTTCTAAGAGTTCATGTTCAAAAAAAAGACATAACTCTTGAATTTATAAATACAAATGACCAATGGGCTGATATCTTCACTAAACCTCTCTTAGAAGATAGATTTATAAACATTAAAAGAGATCTTGGTCTATTACATAGTAAAGAAATTGAGTAAAAGTCAAAATTTAAGAAAGATTAACAGTTAGCCGAATGATCATAGGCCCAACCGGCTGACTGAACAAATGCATGAGAAAGAGCGTTACAGTCAGCCGCTTGACCCAAGACCTAGCCGACTGACTGAGGTATTGTTTCTGAAATAAAGACTAGTCAGCCAACTAACCCTACAGTCAGTCGACTGATTAAGGAAAAAACCCTGGACTCGTTTTTAAAAACTTGATTCATTTGAGTGGTTAGCCAACTAACCTAGGGTTTATTCTCACCTGTGCTCTCAGTCTTTATCTCTCTCTCTCTCTCTCTCTCTCTCTCTCTCTCTCTCTCTCTCTCTCTCTCTCTCTCTCTCTCTCTCCCTCCCTTTCCTCAATTCCTCCTTTTCTAAAAATCACCAAAATCTTGTCTTTAATTTCTGAAATCTAACACTACATTATGAAAACAACCTTCATTTTTCCATAGAAAAGTTCCACAATGCCGAGGATCAAGTCTATAGGAAGTAAGAAACCCTCCACCTCATCTCAACCCACTGAAGATTCTTCGATCGAGCAGTGGCTCGTATCCCCACACGCCAAAAGCTTTTATCGAAATCATCTAAGCACGGTGGGTCACCCTTCCCTATGGAGGAATCCTAAACATGCTTTTTGCAAAACTCCACATATCCTCCTCTTCTGATTTCTTTGTGAAACACACCCATTATGACATTTTCAATTCCAAAACTCTAAAATTAATGGGTTATGAAAAGTATGAATATGGATGGATTCAAAAGGGAAGTAGAGGTCAAGTACGTCAACCCCCTGTCACCATTACTCCTGCATGGTTCAATCCATTTTACCAGCAATTCACCACCTTCAACCAAACCGTGCAAACAAGGCTCCAATCCCTTCAAACCATCTTTTCTTCCTTTCAAGCTAATTACTCTTCACTTGATGAACATTTGAGTCACATCGAGAAACACCCAGTCAATTCCTCTCGTACTGCTGATCCTATGGATATCAGTTCCACTCTTGCTAGTGATAATGGAAGCGATGATGAGGACTCCAAAAATGGAAGTCATGATGATGATAAGGAAGACACGGAAGAAGAAGAAGAAGAAGAAGAAGAAGAAGAAGAAGAAGAAGGAATGTAGCAGAATAAGAAAGGAATGCAGCAGAAGAAGAACATCAATCTGATAATGAAAACTGACGATGTTTCTTAAAAATCTGAAACTTGTAACTTTTTTATTGTATTTTGGCACGTTGTATGAAAAAAAAAAAAAAAAACTTACCTTAGTTTCTTTGCTTATGTATTATGACCTGTTTCTTTCCCTTTGTTTTGAATGATGTCCAAAGGGGGAGAGATTGTGAAAAGCAAAGATGTTATATTAATTATATAGAATATTTATGATGAACATGTTGAACAATGAACCTTATGATAAGCTATGATGAGCTATGACTATGATGAGCTATGATTGGGTCAATTATTGAATATCTTATTTTTTACTTTGAACATATTGAACATTTCCATATGCTATGCATATTTGATGTCACATGTTAAATAATGCTTATAGTAAAGGGGATTTTTTTTTTTTAAAAGAAACCCTCATCTTTACTCCTCATTTGTCATCATCAAAAAGGGGGAGATTGTTGGCCTAACTAGGCTTTTTAATCTTGTTTTGATGATAGCAAATGAAGTATATTTTAACATGTGTTGTTCAGTGACTTTATTTCAGGATTACATAAAACTACACTCATGTTTGTCATGGAAGCAAGCTGAAAATTAAAGCCAATCAAGTGAAAGCTTCTCAGAGCATTGAAACAATAAAATACAAATGAAAAGCTTAAAGGCTAAGTGGGACTCGAAGTCAAGAATGAACCTCAAAAGACTTGAAGAATTAGTACTTAAAAAGTCATATTCAGTAAAGTCTTTTGTAAATACTTCAAATCAAATATAATTTAGAAATATGAAACTCATTAGGGTGCAAAGAGTTAGAGACCAGTTTTTGAAAACTCTGGAAAATGATTTTGTAAAGTTACATTTGAGTCTTTTAAATTACAAGGGTTTACAAATCAAAATTGAAAATTTTTTTTTTTTTTTTTTAAAATGGACTAGTCAGCCGACTGACCAGATTGCACTAGCTTTACTCAACCGACTGACAAGAATACAACAGTTAAATAAATTGCCCAGCCGACTGACAAAATGAACTGACCTTACTCAACCGATTAACAATGTCCAACCGACTGACATTTTTGAACAGGGTTCAGTCAACCACCTGACAATTTACTGAATTTATTTTCTAGCAAATAGAAGGGTCTCAGCCCCCTGTCCAACCGACTGACTCCATGGATTTAGAATTTTTAAACTTCAATGAGAAAATTTTAAAAATTAGTTTTTCAAATATGAATGTTATAAAAACTTGGTGGACACTCCAAGTAACTTGGGGAACAAGGAAACTAATCCTAAAAAAACCTATAAATACTCCCTTAATCCCAAGAAATTAATCACCAAGCAATCACACAACATTCTTGCATTCAAGCTCTCAATCTCTCTCAAAGTTCTAAATTGTTCACACTCCATCTGATAGATACCTTCTGAAATTGCTGCTAAATCATCAACCTATGGTTCTAACACTGATTTTTCTCAATCGCTAAAAGAACCCTTGGTGATCTCTATACTTGAGCTTCATACTTTTTATATTGTTATTTTATTGAAGTATATTTTGTGCTCTAACTTGTACAAATTTGCTCTGTTTTTTAGAGTTTCATTGTACTCAGATTCTTGTAGCCTTCTCGTTGTATTTTGACGGTTCAAAGCTAATTTGGATCGATGTACCAAGCGTGGGTTGATTGCTTGGAGAGGCTTTTCTTCCTGAAAAAGAGGGATTATTGTAAATGGCTTGCTCCGCTCGGAAAGGAGCATACATAGTGGAATCCTTTGGTAGAATTGACCAAAGGTGAGGACGTAGGCTGGGGATAAGCCGAACCTCGTAAAATTTTGTGTTCTTCTCAACCCTACTCTTTTAATTTTAGCATAATATATATATATATATATATATATATATATATATATATATATATATATATATATGTTCTTGTGTATACTAAGTGCAGGTTGCAGGGCTTACACATTGAATTCCAAGAAGACTCTTAATCTATAGAAAGTATGTTTCAATTAACCGTTTGCGGAAACCCACAAGGGAGTACGTTGGTTAATTTGCAAAAATCTTAATTAAGAGAAACACAATAAAATTCAATCCAAAAGCAAGACTTGCTTACAAATTACAAGGCTAACTACAAAAGCTGAAAGAAATTCAAAGAGTTGCAACTTCTTGGTTATTTTTGTTGGTATTGTGTGGTTGATTGGATTGTTAACTTTTTAGCAAATTGTTGTGTGTTTTGATCGATATTTGATTGATTTACTTAAGTTTGACTGTGAGTGCTAAGTACAAGAATTTAATAAGAACTTAAAATTTTTAAATAACCCAATTCATCCCCTCTCTTGAGATCACTATTCTACTTTCAGAAAGGTCACGTTCATTATTCTTGCCCTTCTAGAGGTGCCAAAGGCAAAGTAAGGAAGCTAGAATGGGTAGTTAAGAAAACAAACCCTTTAAGACCCAAGGAAGAATGGGTACCTAAAAAAATTACCTAATCTCGTTAAACTGTTGCTTCTTTAGAACCTAGGATTAGAAAATAGGATTTAGGCAGATTTAATCATACCTAGGAAAAAAGGAATATGTGTTGGCTTATTGAATTTACATAGTGCTAAATTAGAGACACTTACTAAAATTTTTGTAGATAGTGCTCATGGTATACAATCCTAGTTTACGCATAATAACCTATGATTACTGTGTTGAGAACTTTAGAGAATCAAGCCAATATTGATGAGTTCAAATGTTAAGACCAACATGATCTTTTTAAACTACATACATTCTCGTTGATTGGTTTTATTCCTTTAAAATTATTGGCTATTGTTTATGAAATGAAATAGCATGCACACCCTCACAAGCTCTTTATTCAATGGTTGTTCTTTAGGAATAAATTTATGGGTGATAAATAGAAAAACCTTGTATTTCTGAGGTAAACAACCTAGGTCATTTACTTTCAATTAAATTCTCAAAAGCATGCCTAAGTAACCCATCTCTTATAGATAAGAGATGTTTTCCCTAGTCATATGAACAAATATTGGTAAAACTTATGAATATGCATAGTCAGCATATTTTGCATAAAATTGAATCTTAGGGAGATTAATCTTAGTTTATGGTTTCCTCCCATTAGTGGTTAATCGAGAGAACGTGTCTCCTATCACCAAAAGCTTTTTAAGCTACAATAATAGTTCCTCTCTTTTTGATGATGATCAAAAGGGGAGAAATAGGTTGGTGCTATAAGTTGGGTACTATAGGTGGGAGTATTAAGTGCAAATATGCAGTGTTGCTTAAAACGATTTTAATGGAAGTTTAGATTTGTTACTTAATTTGTTTTAATGAAAGTTCGGTTAATTTGTTGTTTTGTCTTAATATAAAATGAACTTTCTAGTTTGAATAATTGCATAGCTCCAATGAATATGAAATTGAATGATTTATTTATGCCTTATATGCATATAGTAAGGGGGAGTAAACTTTTATCTTATTCAAAAAAATGCATAAATTAATTGGGAGCTTTCAATAATATCTTGTAAGAATGCCAATGGTTTGTCATCATCAAAAAGGGGGATATTGTTAGCGTTGGTGGCTACATGATCTTAATTACCATGTTTTGATGATAACAACCCAATAGTGGTTCTAGGTAAATTAATCTCTTCATAACAAGTAATGATAAGTACAAACTCAAATGCAAAGATTAAGTAAAATTTATATATTAGATGTCATAAAAAAGGGAGAGATTATTAGCCTTAATGGCTACATAATCATATTTAATGTGTTTTGATGATATTAACATATTTTTTGTTCTAAGTGTATCCTATCTTTGCATATCACGTTAAGTATAGGTACAAGTGAAAAATATATGAAGATACTGGATCAAAGGCAAAGATCGGACTGAGTAGACGTTTGAGTAGGAAAGATCAAAATGAACACTCACTCGAAAGAACTCAAGCACATCCAAGGAAGCTAATGTAGATGCATATGTAATGGGTAGGGTTTGAGGTAGTGTTTATCGTAACTCTTGCAGTTCTATTTCACACATGTTTACTAAGCAAGAGTTAAGCAAATTGCATATGCATACTAGGACATAAGTATCATGCCCCAAACCCAGTGGGGCCTGGAGTGCTATTCTCTATACATATATCTTTGATACCATCATTTTAACAACCCAAACTCGAAGTGGGGTATCGAGTACACTTGTCCATAATTCATACTAAACATGTAGTGGAAATACATCAAACCACAAAAACTATACCAGAGTTCTAAACCAACACCATTACATCAGCATTTCCTAACGACAATATTACATTCCAAAATATACAAAAGTATATACACAGATCAGTGTCACGCAAACACTTCAACCCAAAAACTATCTAATCCCACCTCGGAGCTCCCTAAGCTCAGCTCCCTAGATTTCTTGGAATGTTAAAAGCTATTGGGGTGAGACACTTCTCAGAAGACGGAATAAATTATCATCAGTGTGTGGCAACATGAGTTTTAGTGTAGTAAAAACGTATCCATTAAATAATTAACCTTAACTGAGAAATCATGTAAAACTGTACTCACACCTATACATTTGAAAATACATACTTTCTTTTATCAAAAACATGCTTTAGTTTGATAATTTCTCTGCTTACATAAATCATCATATACACGTAAAAGAATTCCTCTGAATGGACATTCATATATCATCATGTAATAACCCTACTTGATCGGGTTGTGCAGTCCGAAGACTGGACTTAGTTATTTCTAGCCTACCACCATGCTAAGTCAAACATAATCATCTATAAGCACGATTGGCCTACGCAGCTTGGTCCGGACTCTAGGGGGTACTCTACTCTTCTCGGGCCCAATTGACTATCCAACTGCCTACACTTTCTCAACAGCGTAGCGGCACTAACATATCATACTAGCAATGGTTAGGGGGTGTTGGTTCGTGGAAATTCGGTTAATTAACCGAAAATTTTGGTTAATCGTTTCCATTAACCAAACCAACCGAATAAGGGATGTTAACTGAACCTCGCTCAACCGAATTACCTGTTTGGGTAATTCAGTCAACCAAATTTAACCAAAATGATTAAAAATTAATTATTAAAAACAAAATATAATTATACATTTTTCACCAATTCTCCAACTCACCATCGCGCCATCAGCTCCCTTGATCTCCCTTCATCCTACAGCAGCTCAAGTCCATCAACCTCTATAGTTACAGATCCCCGAAACCCACCCCACTCCCCTCTGTCGTCGAACCTACATCGGAAGTCATCAAATCGGCATCGGAAGTTGTCGAAGCCCTGGAACCAAAGGCCATCGTAGATGATATTGAAGAGGAAGAAGAAGAATGACAACAAACTATGGACGAGGTTTATGGGATGATAAAGGGCCACTGTGTCAGCAGGGTGAAGTCTGACACCCGGTCGGCATTCGGTGAATCCCCGGTGAGGCTATCGCAAAAGCTGAAGAAGTCGGCGAGTGCAAAGTCGGTGTTCGTGAATTTCAAGGAGAGCGATGTCGTTGATAGCCCCCAGATGGCCACCATGAGGGAGGGGAAGGCTGGAGCGACGGAGCATTATGGGGAGGCGGATGACGGGGTCAACACTAGGGCCGATGATTTCATCAGCAGGTTCAGGCAATAGTTACATGGCTTTTCCTTTCAATAATCAACAACTGCCAGCAGCTAGCAGGGGCGTATATTAATTTATGTTTGAAATTTAATTAATTATTCAAATTAGTTAATCAATTAACCGAATTTATATTCCCTATTCACCGAACCGAAACCCAATTCACCGAATTTTGGAGAAGCCCAACTAAACCGGTTGAACTAGTTTTTTTGCCTAAATCGAACCGACCAATTTTGATCGATTAAATCCGTTAATTCGGGTCTCCCCGAATTATGCTCACCCCTAGCAACAATATCGTGCTCTTAACATAATTGGTCCATCACAATTCTTATACCATATAGTACCATTTATAACATAAAATAGTAATATGATCTCATTTCATATCTCAATATAAAACTGTCATATCATAATCGATATAAAACTGTCATTTCATATCTCAATATAAAATTGTCATATCATAATTAGTATAAAACCGTAATTTCATATCTTAGTATAAAACTACCATATCATAATCGGTATAAAGCCATCATATCATAACTGTCCTCATGCCACACAATTTGAGTGATAATTTATAATGTAATTAACTGCCCAGGAAAAATATATTTCACTGAAAACAAGGGTATGATCATCTCCATTATTTTATATAACTCAAAATACATGTTTAATAAGAAAAATGAGATGATTACCTTATTCACTTTATTTTTTTCCCAAATACATATATATAATCAGAATCACCATATCCATATGCCTGAATATTCATAAAAATCATATATAATGTTCATGTAATCACATACTCCTTTTTAATCGGTTAAATTTATAAAAATAACTAACATAATCTATTCCCCTTACCTTATCCCTGGAGTGATGCCTAAGATGCCCAAACGACAATTCCACTCCGGTTAAAGTATTAAAGATCGGAGCTAGGATCCTACAGTGGCATTTGTTTTTCAATCTGGCCTAAAAATGAAGAGAAATTAAGTAGAGAGAGAGAGAGAGAGAGAGAGAGAGAGAGAGAGAGGATTTGTAGTCCTAGAAGAGAGAGAAATTTTATAAAAAAATGAGCTTAAGTCCTATTTGTAGGCTACTGTGCTAGAAAAAATTATCGACAGTTTGTTCTTTAACCAAATTGTTTTTACAGTGTTTTTACTTTAACGACTCTCAGTAAATCAAAACCGTTGATGATTTTTCCTGAACTCACCAAATCGTTGACGGTTTAGTCTGCACCAAACCAAATTCCTTATATATATATATATATATATATATATATATATATATATATATATATTTTCTGGGTCTCTACATCATCCTCTCCATAGAAATTTTGTCCTTGAAATTTGCTAATCAATACTCAACCCAACTCTGGAATTCCATTAAATGGTAACCCCGCACTACATAAGAGCCGACAGCTACCCACATAGCAGCCCCATCCCAATTTTATTAATAACTCTCACTTATGACAGAGGAATATCGTGGTTGCGGCAAAGGTTTCTAGGAGATTACAAGTAAAAGTTCTCCTAAAACCATTCAAAACTTTAATACCATATACAAATAGATTTAAATTAAACAAGTTTATTATAAACAACCAAATACTTACCTGCCTTGTGCTAGGCCTAGTTGAATAAGTGTGGGTACCTCTAATGCATTTTCTCCTCTAATTCCCATGAAACTTCCTCAACTGCGTGATTACGCTAGAGTACTTTCACCGATGAGATCTTTTTGGTATGAAGTTCCTACTCGTTCTGGTCTAGAATCTGAACTGGTACTTCTTCATATGATAAGGTGTCTCCAAGCTCCAACAACTTATAACTTATCATATGCGACAGATTCAAGAGGTATTTTCTCAACATAGACACATGAAACACGTCATAGATCCTCAACAATGTTGGGGGTAACGCTACCCTGTAGGCAACTAGACCAATTCTTTCCAGTATCTTGAATGGCCCAATATACCTAGGGCTTAGCTTGCCCTCCTTCCCAAATCTCATAACTCCCTTAATTAGTAGCACAATTTTCAAAAATGCATTATCCCCCACACCAAACTCTAGTTCTCATCGATAGGTATCAGCATAACTCTTCTTTTGATTTTTAGTTATTTTAATTCTTTTCCAGATGAGTTTGATTTTCTTAGAAGTTTGTTGTATGATCTCTAGCCCCAAAATTTGCCTTTCACCAACCTCATCCCAATATAGTGGAGATCGGCACCTTCGACTATATAATGCTTCATATGGTGCCATCTTGATACTAGCCTGGTAGCTATTGTTGTAAGTGAATTCAACCAATGGCAGAGTTTGATTGTCCATTAGTTCGAGGATGAAACATTGTACTAAAAGTCAGTTAAGAACCCAAGGCCCTCTACAAACTCTTCCAGAACTGGAATGTGAACTGTGGATCCCTATCTTATATGATGGACATTGGCACGTTGTGAAGTCTAACTATCTCATGAAGATATAACTCTGCCAACCTATTCATGGAGTAGTTAACCTTGATTAGAAGAAAATGGGCAGCCTTTGTTAAACGATCAACAACTACCCAAATGGCGTTTTACCCATGTAGTGCTGGTGGCAACCCCGTGACGAAGTCCATAGAGATGTGCTCCCACTTTCACTCAAGAATGTGAAGTGGTTGCAATGGTCCTGCTAGTCTCTAATGCTCGACCTTCACTTGCTGACATGTCTAGCACTGCTCCATGAACAAGACAATTTCTCTCTTCATATTATTCCACTAGTGTTAGCTTTACCGTGATCCCAAGAAGGGGGTGAATTGGTATTTTTAAATTTTAATCCCTAGGTTAATCTCCTAACACGAGTATATTCACAACCCTATGCTCAATCTAGTGCAAGTAAAGTAAATGTTTACGATAAAGTAAATAAAACAATTTAATCAAACACACATGCACTAGAAAGCAGTAAGGTAAGAGTGACACACAAAAATGTTATCGAGGTTCGGCCATGTTGGCCTAATAAGGCTTACAATTCTTATTTTGATGATAACAAATCATGATATGTTTAATGTGGTTCAAGTGAAAGTTTTTCAAGAAAAAGGCAAAGCTTAAAGGAAGTGACAAAGCTAAAGAGGATGATAAAGTCTATGGATTAAAAAGAGATCTTGCAAAGCATAAGGATTAAAGATAACTTGATGAAGGCTCAAAGAAAAGATAGAAGACTCAAAGATGATGGAAGAACAAAATTGAAGATCAAAGGATTAAATTTTTTTTAAGGATGTTCTGAATGTAAGTACTTCAAGTTAATTTTAAGTATAAATTGATTTGAAGCTCTCAAGAAACTTATAAATATATTTTTAAGAAAACTCTAAAGAATACTTTTATAATCAATGAAAATAAAAGGTTTTGAAAAAGAAATTTTTTTGAAAAACAGAAGGGTTAGGCGACTGTCCTATTGTGGTAGACGACTGCCAAATTAAGTGAAGGATTTTTCAAAGAGACAGTAGCATGACAGGCGACTGCCTAAATATGCCAGGCGCCTGGGTAGTCATGCCAAGCGACTGCCTTGGTTCTAGCAGGCGACTGCCAATGTTTTGTGTTGAGAGTTTGTTTTATGACAAGCGACTGTCACTCGAACGTTGGCTTAAAAATTCTTAATAGGAAGATTTTTTTAAATGAAGTTTTTGGATACTATTATTTTGAAAAACTTGAAAACTACTTCAAGGAAACTTTGGGGATAAGGAATTGCTTTTAAACATCTATAAATAGCCCCAAACTTCAAAGATTTTAGACACCAAGAAATTTTCAAGCAATCAAAGTTCTCAAAGGCTCTCAAACTCTCTTGTGTTCAACTACTAAATTGCTACTGATTCAAACTCCGAAGTAAAGCTTTCGAAGTCAGAATCTTTCAAATTTTGGAAGATATTTGGTGATTTATATTGAGTATTGAGCTTCAAATTCTTTTATACTTGAATTACTTTGAAGTATTATTGTGCTGAATGTTGTACTAACATACTCTGCTGTGAGAGTGTTTTCTTGTACACAAAATCTTCTTTATCTTGGTTCTTATTCATAGACGATTCAAGGTTGTAGAATCGTTGGACCAAACGAGGGAATATCGTTTGGAGAGGCAGGCTCTAGCCTAATGGAAGGAGTGTTTGTAATCGGTATTGTTCCACCCGTCAACGGAACTGAACTAGTGAATCCTTTGGTGGTTTGCCAAAGGCGAGGACGTAGGCTAGGTATAAGCCAAACCTTTTAAAATCTTGTCTCTCTCTTCTTCCTTACTCTTTACTTTTTGAACAATACTTACAACCTACGTGTATGGTTTAAATTGTTAATTCTGAGTGAATAGTTGTTAAATTGACCGGAGGATAATTTGTTTTTGGCTTGATAAGCATTGATTGCGGAAACCGAAAAGGACTACGTTGGTTGATCAACCTAAACTTATTAATCTAAAATTTTGTTTAAAAGCTAAATACAAAGAAGATTTGTAAGTTTGGAATAAACACAGGGCTTACATAAATTCAACGTACTTTACAATTCACTACAGGGCTATTAATACAAAAATTGAGTTTTGATTATCTTGATTGGTTGTGGTTGAATTTTTTTTTACTTGTTGTGATTGTTGATATAAAATAAAGAATTAAAATTAAAATAATTTTAAAATTCCAATTCACCCCCCCCCCCCTCTTGGGAAGCTATCCTAATTTCAATTGGTATCAGAGACAGGTTATAGCAAATTCCTAACAAGAAGCTATAAAAAGATCTAAATGGCTAACATAGGAGTAGCTCCTTTTGGAGAGGGTCAATCCTTAACTCATCCACCAATCTTTTGTGGACACAACTACACCTTTTGGAAAAAGAGAATGCAAATCTATCTCCAACACATGGATTGGAAAGCATGAGAAGTAGTTGTGGATGGAGACCTTGTTCCCACCAAAATAATAGATGGAAAACATATTCCAAAAGAGAAAAAGAATATGATCAATTCATATTATAAGATGCTTCAAATAAACTCAAGTGCTATTAATGCTTTGTATTGTGCTTTAGACACTAACGAATTCAATAGGGTCATGGCTTGTAAAACAGTTAAAGAAATATGGGAGAAATTAGAAGTTACATATGAAGGAACTATTGATGTTAGGGACAATAGAATAGACATGTTAACAAGCGAATATGAAGCATTCAAGATGAATTCATATGAATCCATATCAAGTATGTACACAATATTCACCTACATAATTAATTTCTTCAGTGCCATAGGAAAAACTTATACCACCTATGAAATGATTAGGAAAATTTTGAGAGGCCTTCCCTCCATATGGGAGCCTAAGGCTACAACAATTACCGAAGGAAGAAACCTTAAGATTACCTCCTTAGATGAACTCATAGGATCACTTCTTACCTATGAAATGGCTCTAAAAGAAAGAAATCTTGAACCAAAGCATAAGAAATTTATTGCACTAAAAGCATCAAGCCACGGCTCAAGCGAAGAAGAAAGTGAATTAAGTGACTTAGATCAAGATGAATTAGCATTCATCACTAAGAGACTAGGAAAGTTTTATTGAAGCAATAAAAGATTTCATAAGAAGTTCAACAAAAAAAAATTTGAAAAAGTAGAATCAAGTAGAAAAGAAAATAAAAGTAAAAATGAACCTCCTATATGCTATCATTGTAAGAAACCAGGACATATCAAACCGGACTGCCCTTTGCTTAAGAAAGACAAGAAGAAAAAAAAGGAAGCTATGAAGGCTACTTGGGATGACTCAAGCTCCAGTGAAATTGAAAACGAATCAAGCGAACAAGAGATGGAAAATGTATGCTTCATGGCAAATGATGAAGAGGTAAATTCCTACTACTCTTCAATCGAATCTAGCAATGAATCTTATGACGAGTCATGTGATCGTATGCCCTCATACAAAGATTTACAAGCTGAATTATTTTCCTTACATAAAAGATTTATAAAAATTTCCAAAAGAAATATAACCTTGAAAGATCAAAATAAAGAACTTTTGAAGCAACTTGAATCATTTAAAACCATTGAAAAAGAAAAAAGATTCTTGTATTGAGAAGTTAGAGGAAGAAGTAAGTAAAGTAACTCAAGAATTCGGCAAAACTCATAAAGAAAACTTGAATAGAAAGGATCAAGAAATAAATGAACTAAAGAAATTAGTAGAAGATAAAGAACAAATTATATATAATTTTACAAAAGGTAAAGATAATTTTGAAAAAATGATTGGACAGCAAAGGCTACATGGGAATAAAGAAGGAATAGGTTACAATGGTAAAACAAACAAAAAGAATAAGAAATTATACATGGGATATTTTTTAAGGGAAGCCAAGTGCTATGCTAGCTTTTCCTCACACAACAAACATGAACACACTACTTGCTATATGTGCAAGACCAAAGGTTATGTAATGTTTGATTGCCCACTAAAAAGGAAGTATGTTAAAATACAAGGAGAATGAAAAGTCAACAATGGAACTAACAAAAAAAAAAAGTTAAAAGGATTTAGGTTCCAAAAACTAACACAATAATTTGTTCATTGTAGGTATGTTTTAGGACAACATCATCAACGAACAAGTGGTACTTGGACAGCAGGTGTTCAAGACACATAACCGGTGATAAGACGAAGTTTTCATCACTAAAAAAAAGGATAGAGGATATGTCACCTTTGGTGATAATGCCAAAGGTAAGATCATTGGCATCGGGAGAATAGGTAAAGAACCTTCTATTACTATTGATAATGTATTATTAGTAGAAGGTTTAAAACACAATCTTTAAAGCATAAGCCAATTGAGTGACAAAGGGTTTGAAATAACCTTTAAGAAAGAAAAATGCGTTATTCAAAATCCCAAAGAAAATAAAATCTTTTTTATAGCTCTTAGGATAAATAATGTTTATTGTATAAATCTTGAGAATCTAACAAATCAAAACATAAATTGTTTGGCAGCCATGAATGACAAGAGTTGGCTATGCCATAGGAAGTTAGGACATGCTAGCATGGACTTATTATCCAAATTGTCAAAGAAAAATCTTGTAAAAGAATTAAAAAATACCAAATTCATAAAAGACAAGATATGCAACGCATGCCAAAAGGGAAAGTAAGTTAAAACCAGCTTTAAAAAGAAAAAGTATATATCTACTAAAAGACCTCTAGAACTGGCGGCAATGTGATGGTAAAATTAGATATGGCTAAGGCTTATGATAGAGTGAATTGAAATTTTCTTTTGGAGGTTCTTAAGGCTTTTGGCTTCTCTGAGAGGTTTTGCAAGCTCATAAAAAATTATGTCGAGTCCCCGTGGTTTTCCATTATGATGAACGGAACTTTTAAAAGGTTTTTTCAATCAACTAGAGGCTTGAGGCAAGGGGATCCACTTTCTCCTTATTTATTCATCATAATGGAGGAGGTTTTGACAAGGTTGATTATGAAAAACTATAAGACAGGTTGTATTGACAATTTAATCATCCGATTGGGGTCCCTTTGGTTTTGCATTTTCTTTATGCAAATGGTGGGAAAAGGTCTATTAGAAATTTGGTTTACACTCTAGAGATGTATGAGAAGTTGTCGGGTCAAAAAATCAGCAAAACAAAGTCTGGATTATTCCTTTCGAAATACATTACTCTTGCTCGGAAATGTGGGTTATTGAGAATCGCGAGTTTCATGGAAGGTAAATTCCTAGTTACGTATTTGGGTGCACCTTTGGTTTCTGGGAAATTGTCTTCCAGGATCATGGAGCCTCTTGTGGAGAAGATTAGAAAGAAAATTGCAGGGTGGAAATTGAAGTTGCTCTCGCAAGATGGAAGATTGATTTTTTTTAAGACATGTGTTGTCTAGCATGCCGATACATTTGATGTCGGTTATTAATTTTTCACAGGACACATTCTCTCGCATCAACTCTCCTCTTGCTAATTTTTTATGGGGAGAGGTGAAAGGTAAAAGGAAGATTCATTGGTGCTCTTGGGAGAAAATTTGTAAACCCACCTCGGAAGGGGGTATGGGCTTAAGAGATCTTAAAGAAGTCCAAAGATCGCTTCTTATGAAATTTACCTTCTAACTGCTTACTTCTAACAATCTATGGTCAGGTTTTTTCAGGGCTAAATATTGCAGAAATGAATATTTATTAATAAGGAAGGGGAGACCAAATGACTCTTGATTCTGGAAATCATTGATGACCACCATTCCGAAAGTTATGGATAATGTTGAAATTTTGGTGAGTAGTGGGAACTCTTCTTTTTGATTCGATAGGTGGCTTACATCAGGCCCATTAGCGATGCACATTAAGGATATTTCAAACAAGAAGCTGTGTATTAAGGATTGCTTACTGAATAACAACTAGAACTCTAATTTATTAATGGAATTGGTTGGGACCGACAGAACATTGGAAATCTTGCATAATGTGCTAGCTAGTAAAAGTGATCAGGATATATTCATCTGGAAGCCTACCCTTGATGATAAGTTCTCTACAAAAACGGCATGGGTGGCAGTGAGGAGCCGAAGTGATAATTTTGAGTGGAATGACTAGTTTTGGCACTCTCTATTGCCCAGAAGAATATCAATGTGTTTATAGAATCCTGGTTTAGATGCTTGGTAGAAGATGATAGAATTCAGGCCAAAGGAATATCGATGGCTTTGGTTTGTGATTGCTGCTGATTACGCGCTTAAACTGCATAATTAAGTGCTTTAATTCATGCATTAAGGCTTATATTTTCAATTAAATATCTAATTACTCTTAATATTTTAACATAGTGTCCTATTTATAATATTTGGATTTTATTGAGTAAATTATGAACTTTTGGTATTTTTTATCGTAGGACGATTATTGGAAGCTAAAACCGACGCTACTTTGTAATTTGTGCGTAATTTTCTCATCCGAGCTCCAATTGAGACAGTTCAAAATACTTTGAAAATATAAGAAGATTATCTACAACTTTTGTGTTAATCTCTTCGAGAGATACGGGCTCTAGGATGGTCAAAATAGCCCTTGTTTGCTAAAAAACAAAAAGAAGAAAAAAAGAAGAAGAAGAAACAAGAAATAGAAAAAAGAAAAAAAAATGTTGATTTGACCCAACCATGCAGTCGGGTCCTTGAAGGCAAGCGCTGGGTAGGGCTCTCCCCCCTCCCCCCTCTTCCATTATTTATTCCCTTCTTTCTTCTTCTCCAGTAGGTCACCCCAGCTCCTCCTCTCTTTTCCCTTCTCCTTCTTTGCCGCACCGGCCCCCTCTCTCACACTCTAACTCTCCTCTTCTCCCTCACTCTCTCGAATTCTCTCTTCCCTCTCCTCTCAAACTCCCTTTCTTCCATGCCTCCCTTTCTCTCCTCTCCCTTCTCTCCCTCTCGGTGTCCTTGCCTTTACCCATGAGTACCCACAACAGCTGTTGTTGCTGTTGCTGTGTGTTGCACTGCTACCCTCCCAGCTGAGAGACCTCCTTGCTATAGTTGTTATTTGTGGCCGCTCTTCTTATTCTTGCTTCAGCAACCAAGGCCCACTAATGCTACCTACTGCTGCCTTCTTCTCCTTC
Source organism: Malania oleifera (assembly GCF_029873635.1). Taxonomy (NCBI): domain Eukaryota; kingdom Viridiplantae; phylum Streptophyta; class Magnoliopsida; order Santalales; family Ximeniaceae; genus Malania; species Malania oleifera. The sequence goes on from NC_080417.1 coordinate 7,541,572, forward strand.
GTTCCTGCCACCACCAGCTGCTACCCAGGACTCGAGAGTCATCCCCTGTTACAGTTCCCTCCAACGGCCAACTTGCTCTCTCTCTCCCTCCCCTCCTCCCTCCCTCTCTTGCTCTCTCTCTCTCTCTCTCTCTCTCTCTCTCTCTCTCTCTCTCTCTCTCTCTCTCTCTCTCTCTTTTCTTTTCCTTTAGTTTTATTTTGTTATTGCTTTTAAAATTTTGAATAATTGTTATTTGTTTTGGTAGACTTTTAATTAAAGTGTCAATTTTTAATCTTGTTTGGGTATTATCATTGAGGTTTATTTATTACCATTAGATTTAAATTTTTTCTTGAGTTAATTTATGCTTGATTTAAGTTTGGTTTGATTTCTTGAAAAAAAAAAAAGGAAAAAATACCAAAAAGAAAAAAAAAAAATTTAGGATTTAAAGTTGTTTTTTTTGTTTTAGAATAAAATTGTGTTGGGTTTCTTTAAGTTAAGTGTATCTTAATTAAAGTTCGAATTTTATCGTGTTTCCAATTATCGTTAATTGTTAAAGAATTAAATTTTCATTCTTGGTTGTATTAAAGTTTAGGCTTTTTTATTTTTATTTTTTTATGTTCGATTGAGGTTGTTAGAGTTGCATGTTTTAATTACGTGTTAAAGTTATCATTTTTAATCTTCTTTCAAAGTTCAACGTAGGTTTCGATTTTTTCTTAAACACAGGATTTATGTTTCTCAATATCAATTTAGTGCGTGTTAAGATTTAGAATTTAATTTGCGTGCTCTTTTAATTCCTAAAAAGAATCTCAAACATCCCAAGACTTGAATCTGAACTGTGTTCAGTGACCTTTTGTTTTTCTTATTTTCTAATTGAAATTATGTGAAATTTGAGATTAAACTGCATTCTCTGAGGAGACAATCTGACCTTTGGGCTAAATATTACACGACAGAACTCCTATATTTGGGATAACTTCCGAGCTGCTCATTTTTCGAGTGAATCAAGTTTTTGACACCGTTGCCGGGGAGTGCCAGCTTTAATTTCAAAATTTGTGTTTTTTTTTATTATTTTTTTAATTGTAAAAAATAAAAATAATAATAATAAATTATTAAAAATATTTAAAAAATAAAATTAAAAAAATTGAAAAAAATTTTATCATGCTTGTTTGCTGCTATGTTGGTGAATTTCTGTTGTTTGTGTTGATGTTTGATGCCTTGGGTCTGAGTTTTTTCGAATAGACTGTCTAAAATTTCACTTAGCACTAGTAGTGACATATAGAGTACAAAATCTGATTGTTCTCCTGTTATTTTTTACGAGTGATTCTGAAATTGATTTGAGCAATCTGTTTGAACAATTCTTTGAGGAAGTCATGGCTACACCTGCACCATGTACACTTCAAGATTTTTTGCAATCCACACACACATCTACACCTTCCTGCATTGTGTTAGCACAAGATGCACCGAATTTCACAATTAAGCATGACATGTTATCTGTGATACCCCAGTTTCACGGGATGGATTCTGAGAGTCCATACCAACACTTGACAGATTTTGAGTTGGTCTGCACCACTTTCATTAATAGGGTCGGAACAGATGAGTATATCAAACTTCGCCTGTTTCCTTTTTCTTTGAAAGATAAGGCAAAAATATGGTTTAATTCTTTGCGACCTAACTCTATTACTAGTTGGGTTGAAATGAAACGTGAGTTCTTACATAAGTTCTTTCCTTTTCAGAGAACCCAGTACCTGCAAAAGCATATCAGTCAGCTCATGCAAAAAGGTGACGAGACATTCCAAGCTAGCTGGGAGAGATTCAAGGACCTGATGAATATATGTCCACATCACGGATTCGAATTTTGGAGGTTAGTGAATTATTTTTATACTGCTTTAACCCCTGAATATAAACAGTTTGTCCAAACCATGTGCAACGAGGAGTTCTTTAGTAAGGAATCAGATGAGGCTCTATCATTCTTTGATTATTTAGCTGAGAGTTCCCAATAATGGAACACACGACATGAAAGGGCACCAATGGCAGCACAACCGCTCAGAACGATTAGTGGTGGAGGTAGATACGAGGTCAAAGAGGAAACTAGTCTACAGGCTTTTTTTGCTGCGTTGTCTAAGAAACTAGAGGTTATGGAATCAAAAAAAGTGAAAGTTGAGGATTGTTCTATCTGTGAGACCTCGGACCACATAACTCAAGATTGTCATTTACTACCAGTTTGGCAAGAGAGTAGATCTGATCGGGTGCAATCAGGGAATTGGGTCAACAAATCCCAAAATCAGCCATTCTCAAACACTTATAATCCTAGATAGACGGATCACCTAAACCTCTCATGGAGGAATGATCAGCCTGATCCATCTTCCTCATGGTATCAGCAAGTTCCTCAATCTTATGCACCACCTCTACAACCGCTATATCATCTAGTTGTAGCTCCTCAACAGCGGTATCAACCGCAACAAATTTCTCAGAGCAACGCATGTAACGAACTGCTAAATTATTATTATTATTTTACAAATAAATACTATGAAATTCCACTACTCTATTATTTTCTAATTAATATAAAACCATCAACCTAAGCAAAGAGAAACTGAATCCATACAACTGAAACCATATATAAACAATACAATACCAGAGTGCTAAGATACTCCCACAGTATAAATACACAACTGTATCTCTTAAAATATACTTCATCTGAGACTAGAACTATACAAGGAAAAACCTTCCCCAAAATACTCACTCTAACAATAGGCAATACTGAAACCCTTTTATCTACAAACCTGATCTGCTCGCCTCGCTGGATCAGCTGAAAAATATAAGTTAAATGTGATGAGGCAATGCTTAGTAAGAAGAAACATGCTATTACTAGGGTGTAGCAAGTGAGTCATATACTTGGAAAATTTGATCTAAAATAATATACCATATATAACAAACTGAGAAAACCTGTATACCTGTTATCATATAAAACATGCTTCTGTAGCTTAACATAAACTAATTATTCAGTATGTTCTATTCATAATACTGATAATACTTATAAGTATAACTGTCATCTATAAATCAGATCATAATATGTATAAATAATAACTATGAAAATTCCCTAGATGGATAACTGAAGTCATGAATTAACCACTCATGACAAGGTTGTGCAGCCTGAAGGCGGGACCTAACCTAACTGACCGACCAGGGTAAGTCAACTGAGCTCCGACTGTCAGATCAGCCCCCTCAACCCATATCTGATGGGGAGCCTATCCACAACATAGGCAGAATTGGACTTTTGAATACCACCTATTATCTGAATAAGGGTTGCACTCTGAACAGAATATAGCTGTGATACCGTGCTCTACTGCTAAATATGGTCCATTAGGGTCTAACACTATATATAAATAACTGATATTTCTAAAATACTATTTTTACCATGATTTTTCAATAGCTGAAATAACCATAACATTACATATACTAAGCTGAATAAACTGTAATAACTGGATATCTAAAATGTCTACATAACTATATAATTGAAATATCTTATTAATTGTATAAATTGAACGTTATGGTTTTGAAATGGGTATGACATAATATTTTGAAAAATACTATAAAATAGAAGTTTCTGTGCGTATACTGAAAATCATGGTATTCTGAAAATTATAGAAACCGTGTACTAGGAATAATAAACTTATGCCACACAACTAAACATTAATATTATCAAGCCATGAAACTGCATAAATAATCTGAATAATAATTTGCTAAAAAACATATAATTTATACTGAATCAAAATAGTACCTAACATAGCATATTTCCCTTACCTGATTCTGGCTAAAACCCCCTACTGTATCAGGTCCTACACCCGTAGGGCTTCCCACTCAACACCCTGAAAACCATATATCCGAGAACAAAATATTACTATTTCTATGTCTACTGCATTTCCTACAACTGTTGGAAAGCCAAATTTCAACAAAAAAGGCTTACCCTGAATCTGGAATGAAATCCAACTTCGTCCTACCGACGATCTGCTCTGGTAGACTTAGGGAGAACTTCCCTAGGAGAGTCGTGATGGCCTCAGATCGTTGATCTGGCAGTATACGAGGCCAAAATCAAGGAGAGAATGAGGAGAAGTCGTAGGGAGGAGAGAAAGAGTGAGCCACGTCATCTCGTTGATGAGGTCACGAAGAAGGTTCGTCGACGAACACAATCTCCTCATCGACAAATTTCAGAATTTAGAGGACGGCCTCTGTAACGACCTGCTATTTAACTGGGGGGTTTTTTTTTTTATACTATGATATTCAACATGCTCTGGTACCATACTGGATTGAATCCAATCATTAACCTAAGTAGCAAGAAGTGGAAATCAAATAAACATATCCATATATAATTATATACAATACCAGAGTGCTAATAGGTTTCCCAAAATACACATATTTGACTATTCCCCCAATATCCTCAACCGGTGAGGGCTATACAAAAATACTCCCAAAAATATACTCACCCTCTCTAACAGGGCAGTACTGTGACCTCTCTATCTGTGAGCCTGGTTCGCTCACCCAATTGGCTCACCTAAAAAATAATTCAACATTGGGATGAGCCAAAGTTCAGTAAGACGAAATATGTTATTACTAGTGTGTGGCAATTGAGCTACAATATTGGGAAAATCTATTACTATATAGTCATGTATCACTGAATCTGTAAAGTACAGTACTAGAAATATAGTCTTCATCTTTTACCTCTTGCTTAACATTTCTGTACTTTAGATTTCTATTCAAAATACTGCTAATATATGTATATATTTTCTATTTCTGTAAAGCTGTATAAACATAATATTAACTATAAACTTCCTTGTGGATAACTGTGTGTCATGATTTAACCCCTCATGACAGGGTTGTGCGGCCCGTAGGCAGGATTTACCCTGGCTGGCAAACCAGGAATAAATCACTATACGCCATAGTCTAATCAGCCCTCCTCAACCCATATTTGATGGGGAACCTGTCCACTCGTGGGCTCTATGCTATTGACCTTTATACCACGTATTATCTGAATAGGTGGTTGCACTCTATAAACTGTATGTAGCTACGGTACCGTGCTCTGTAACTGTATGGCCCAACAGGGTTTGATACTATATAATACACCTCTATATACAGCTATTTGTTTTACCATGATTCTATAATAACTGTATAAACCATGACGCTGTGGAAAACTATATCTCTATATCAACTGTGTTTCTGTAACTAACTATGAATTTATATGTCATGGTACTATAAATCTATATAATCATGATATTTCTGTAATTGTTGAAAAATACATTGAGTGATCTGTATATTCTGTAAAACACATCTCTAAAAAATACTGTAAAGCATGTTTCTATACTAGGTACATATTCTCAAGCCACACAGTAATTTTAAAACATATTAATCATATTTGATAAATTGCATAAATCTCTGTTGTAGAACAATACTCTGGTGAAACATTTATAATTTTATACTAAAAAACATTCTCAAATAACCTAGTATAGCATATTTCCCTTACCTATTTCCTACTAAAAATCCCCTACTATAACGGGTCCAACACCCACAAGGTTCTCCACTCATCACCCTGAAAACCATAAATCCCAGAACAAAACATCAATATTTCTTGGCCTACATCATTTCCTACAACTTCCAGGAAGCCAAAAACTAAATAAAAGACCTTACCCTAGATTTGGGATGAATTCCAACTTTGTTTCACCAACGATCCGTTCCAGTAGACTTGAAGAGAACTCTGCTAGAAACGTCGTGGTGGCCTCAGATCATAGATCCGGCGATTGACGGGGCCAAAATTGAAGGAATAAGAGGGAGAGGCCGTAGGAGAGAGAGAGGGGAGGGTTTACAGCTGATTTCCTGTGATTAAAATGATTTTATGGCTATTTATATTGCAGGATTCATCGACGAGCCACGTCATCTTGTTGACGAGTCCTTAAGGAAATTCGTCGACGAATCTTACCCTTTGTCGATGAAATTCAAAATAGCACATTCTTCTCTTGGTATTTTCTTGTCGACGAGGTCCTGTTGAACCTTCATTGACGAACTCCTTTATTCGTCGACGAAGCCTGGAAATTCCTTGAAATTATATTCTCTAAAATGCAATATCGTCGATAAACACTCTGTATTCGTCGACGAAGTCTACTGCCTCCTTTTGTTACTGATTCTATTTCTCTCTCTCTTTATTATTTAAATACCATTATTTTATAGGTCGTTACATTCTCCCCCCCCCCTTATAAAATTTTGTCCTCGAAATTTATTATCTGTATATCTCTATCTTCACTCTTTCATCCAGTAAAGAAAAAGGGTCTACTTATTGTATTACCTTCCCTCACTTATGGTGAAGGAATACCGTGGTTACATGGGTAGTTCTGGGAGATTACAACCATTAAAGAAAATTTCCCAAAAACCAAAATACTACCTATCCTATACACTACATTACAATTACACTGGACTCAACAAAATAAAATTACTATTACTTTAATTATACATCATTGCTATGACCCACTAAACAAGTGGGGATATTTCTGTCTAATCTCGCTTTCAAGCTCCCAAGAAGCTTCTTCTATAGTGTGATTTCTCCACAGGACTTTTACCAACTGTATCATCTTATTGCGTAATTCCTGATCTTTTCTTTCTAAGATTTGAACTGGAGCTTCCTCATATACTAGATCATCCCAGAGTTCCAAGTTTGTATAGCTAATGATATGGGAAGGATCGGGGATGTATTTCCTTAACATAGAAACATGAAACACGTCATGAATCCTCGATAGAGATGGTGGTAAAGCTAGCCGATAGGCTACTGACCCAATCTTCTCAAGTATCTCAAATGGGCCAATGAACCTAGGGCTCAACTTACCCTTCTTCCCAAACCTCATGATTCCCTTCAATGGTGCAATTTTCAAAAATGCATGATCACCCACTTCAAATTTCAGTTCTCAGCGGCGAGTATCCACGTAGCTTTTCTGCTGACTCTGCACTGCACTGATCCTGTCTCGAATAAGTCGGACTTTATCGTACGCCTGCTATACTATTTCTAGCCCCACAACTCACCTCTCGCCCAGCTCACTCCAGTATAAAGGGGAACAACACTTCCTACCATAAAGTGCCTCATAAGGAGCCATACCTATGCTTTCCTGATAGCTATTTGTTGTAAGCAAATTCCACCAATGGCATATACTGAGTCCAACTACCCCCAAAATCCAAAACACACGCCCGCAACATATCCTCGAGTATTTGAATGGTCCTCTCTGTCTGACTGTCAGTCTGAGGATGGAAAGCGGTGCTGAATGCTAACTGAGTCCCCAAAGCCTCCTGCAGACTCTTCCAAAACCGTGAAGAAAAACGTGGATCACAGTCTGAGACTATGGATACCGATACTCCATGGGGTTGAACAATCTCCTGTATATATATCTCTGCTAACTGGTTCATAGGGTAGCTGATCTTAATGGGCAGAAAATGCGCTTTCTTCGTCAGCCTATCAACAATTACCCAGATGTCATTCTGACCATGCGGCGCCAGTGGCAGCCCAGTAAAAAAATCTATGGATACGTGGTCCCACTTCCACTCGGGAATGAAAAGTGGCTGCAATTGACCAGCCGACCTCTAGTGCTCAGCCTTAACCTGCTGGCATGTCAAACACTGCTGCATAAACTCTGTTATCTCCCTCTTCATGCCACTCCACCAGAAATACTCTCGCAAATCCCTATACATTTTTATACTATCAAGATGAACAATGTATAGAGATCTGTGTGCCTCCTCTAGAATCGTCCTCATGATGCTATCATCTTCAGGTACACACAATCTGGTGCGAAATCTCAGAGCCCCATCGTTAGAAATACTGAATTCCTCTCCCTGACCATCCTGTATCCTGGCAAGCACCTCCACTAACTCTGGATCATCTCTCTTAGGAGTTTTAATCCTTTCATATAATGTGGGTTGTACAATCAAATTGGAAATAAGCACCTGGGGATCATCTTCCACTAATTTCACACTGAGTCTGTCTAAGTCCATCAGAATCGGATGTTGAACTACCGCTGCTAGCTGTGCTGTGTCTCCTGATTTACGGCTCAGTGCATCGGCTACCACATTTGCTTTACCAGGATGGTAATTGATGTTGCAGTCGTAATATTTAATGAGTTTCAACCACCTCCTCTTCCACATATTCAACTCTTTCTGTGTAAAGAAGTACTTTAGGCTCTTGTGATCTGAAAATATTTCAAACTTCTCACCATATAAGTAATGTCTCCAAATCTTTAGTGCATGCACAACTGCAGCCAATTCCATATCGTGAGTAGGGTAGTTCTTTTCATATTCTTTCAACTCTCTGGACGCATATGCCACCACCCTACCATGCTGCATCAGCACACAACCAAGCCCTTTCAAAGACGCGTCACTGTAGATAACATAACCATCACCTCCTGATGGAATCGTTAGAACTAGTGCAATGACGAGCCACTGCTTGAATTCCTAGAAACTCTGCTTGCATTCTTCATCCCACACAAATCTGGCATTCTTCTTGGTCAAATGCGTGAGACGTCCTGACAAAGCCGAAAACCCCTCAACAAAATGACGGTAATAACCTGCCAATCTTAAGAAACTCCTAACTTCCTGCACATTCCTCAGCCTGGCCCAACTTACCACCGCATCGATCTTGCTGGGATCCACTGAAATACTGTCCCCTGAGATCACGTGGCCTAAAAATGCTACCTTCTCAAGCCAGAACTCACACTTGCTAAACTTAGCATAAAACTTCTCTTCTCTGAGAGTCTGCAACACCTGCCTCAAATGCATCTCATGCTCCTCAAAACTCTCCGAGTACACCAGTATATCATCAATAAAAACTACTATAAATCGGTCTAAATACTAGTGAAAAACTATGTTCATAAAGTCCATGAACACAGCTGGGGCATTCGTTAAACCAAACGGCATAACGATAAATTCATAGTGCCCGTACATGGTCCTGAAGGCTGTCTTATTGACGTCCTCCACTTTTACTCTCACTTGATGATACCTGGATCTGAGGTCAATCTTGGAATATACTCGTGTACCCTGGAGTTGATCAAACAAATCGTCTATACGGGGTAGAGGATATTTATTCTTAATAGTAACCTTGTTGATTTCCCTGTAATCAATACACATCCTCATGGACCCGTCTTTCTTCTTTACAAATAGCATTGGAGCTCTCCACGGCGATACACTGGGTCGCATAAACCCCTTGCTGAGCAATTCTTGCAACTGTTCCTTTAATTCTCCCAATTCAGCTGGAGCCATATGGTAAGGAACCTTAGAAATCGGCGTGGTCCCTGGAGGTAAATCTATAGGAAAATCCACCTCGCACAGGAGGCAATCCAGGTAATTCCTTTGGAAAAACATTTGGAAATTCTCGTACAACTGAGGTGCATTCAATCTTCAATTCATTTTCAGTTACTTCTTTCACAAATGCGATAAACCCCTTACCTCCGTCCAGGAGTAATCTGCTCGCCTTCACGGCTGATACCAACTGCGTTGAAGCACGTACCTGTGAACGACCAAATCTAAATTCCTGCTCTCCAGAAGGTCTTAAAATTACTTCTTTCTGACGACAATCAATGCTAGCATGATTGGCAGCCAACCAATCCATACCCAATATTATATCGAACCCACACATATCAAACACAATCAATTCTGTGGGTAGTACTTTCCCCTGAATTTCTATCGGATAGCCCCTAAGTACCCTCTGACATCTGATCACTGATCCTGATGGTGTAGCTACCGACAACGCTATATCTAATGACTGGGTCTCACTCTCAGATAATTTAACATAAGATGCAAAAATGAAATAATGAGTAGCACCCGAGTCAAAAAGAACAATAACTGGATATGATAAAATAGTAAATGTACCTGTCACCACATCCGTAGTAGTCTTTGCATCACCTAGTGTTAGAGCGTATACTCGTGCTGGGGCCACATTCCTCTACTGGCCACCATGAGGCACCTAATATCCTCCCTGAGCTTCTTGATGTCCTCCCCAATAGGGCGTATGAGCTGGGACCTGGTTTGGCGGACCTGGATATGCACGTGCCATGTGGTTGGGCCTCCCACATCGATAGCATACATTGTTTACTACCCGGCACTCCCCCGGATGACTTATCCCACACATTTGACATACTAGGATGATCGGCACACCTTGATTTCCCCGAGGTCCCGCCATCTACCTTTGGTCTCCCCTATCGTGACCTCCTCTCCATGGGCCCCTATTGGAGCTAGACTGAAAACCTTGAGGCACAAGCCTCTTCCGCTGATCGTCAAATTGCCACTCTCAATAATCGCAGCTCTGTCTACAACCTCTGTAAATGTCTGAACCCTGAAACCAATTACCTGCTCAAACAAATTCTGCCTCAGTCCCTCTTCAAACTTCCTCGCCCTCTTCTCTTCATCAAGTCCTGGCCTATCCTCCCCAGCATTCGTGCCGCTGCTTCCTGGGTCCATCCTGAAAACAAGAAACACACTTAAGTACTTTATCTCCTATACGAACCTATCCTGTACCTACTCAAAATTAATTACCCTCCTTAACCTTAACTCGATATCCAGTTCTGTCACCTAAACACACGACCCGACAATAGTTTACTATGGTTTTCCTGAAATCGTCATCCTAGGAAAAACAAAGAAACCATCACAGAAATCTTGTATCTAGACAATCGAACAAACCTAAAATCCTTTTCCTATGCTCTGGTATTGCTTCTGCTGCACTCTATAGTCTACAGAACCTAGCAACCTAGGCTCTGATACCAAATTGCAACGACCTACTATTTAACTGGGGTTTTTTTTTCTTATACTATGATATTTAACATGCTCTAATACCATACTAGATTGAACCCAATTATTAACCTAAGCATCAAAAAGCCGAAATCAAATAAACATATCCATATATAATTATATACAATACCAAAGTTCTAATAAGTTTCCTAAAATAAACATATTTGACTATTCCCCCAATATCCTCAACCGGTGAGGGCTATATAAAAATACTCCCAAAAATATACTCACTCTCTTTGACAGGGCAGTACTATGACCTCTTTATCTGTGAGCCTAGTCCACTCGCCCAACTGGCTAACCTAAAAAATAATTCAACACTAGGATGAGCCAAAGTTCAGCAAGACGAAATATGCTATTACTAGTGTGTGGAAATTGAGCTACAATACTGAGAAAATCTATTACTATATAGTCATGTATCACTCAATCTGTAAAGCACAATACTAGAAATATAGTCTTCATCTTTTACCTCTCGCTTAACATTTCTGTACTTTAGGTTTCTATTCAAAATACTGCTAATATATGTATATATTTTCTATTTTTGTAAAGCTGTATAAACATAATAATAACTATAAACTTTCCTGTGGATAACTGTGCGTCATGATTTAACCCCTCATGATAGGGTTGTGCGGCCCGTAGGTGGGATTTACCCTGACTGGCTAACCAGGAATAAATCACTATACTCCATAGTCTGATCAGCCCTCCTCAATCCATATCTAATGGGGAGCCTATCTACTCGTGGGCTCTATGCGATCGACCTTTATACCACGTATTATCTGAATAGGTGGTTGCCCTCTATAAACTGTATGTAGCTACGATACTGTGCTCTATAATTGTATGGTCCAATAGGGTCTGATACTATATAATACACCTCTATATACAGCTATCTGTTTTACTATGATTCTATAATAACTATATAAACCATGATGCTGTGGAAAATTGTATCTCTATATCAACTGTGTTTCTGTAATTAACTATGAATCTATATGTCATGGTACTGTAAAACTATATAATCATGATATTTCTATAATTGTTGAAAAATACATTCACTATCTGTATATTCTGTAAAATACATCTCTGAAAAATACTATAAAGCATGTTTCTATACTAGGTACATATTCTCAAGCCACACAGTAATTTTAAAACATATTAATCATATTTGATAAACTACATAAATCTCTGTTGTAGAACAATACTCTGGTGAAACATTTATAATTTTATACTGAAAACATTCTCAAATAACCTAGCATAGCATATTTCCCTTACCTGTTTCCTGCTAAAAATCCCCTACTATAACGGGTCCAACACCCGCAGGGTTCTCCACTCATCACCCTGAAAACCATAAATCTCATAACAAAACATCAATATTTCTTGGTCTACATCATTTCCTAGAACTTCCAGGAAGCCAAAAACTGAATAAAAGATCTTACCCTAGATTTGGGATGAATTCCAACTTCGTTTCACCAATGATTCGTTCCAGTAGACTTGAAGAGAACTCCACCAGAAACGTCATGGCGGCCTCAGATCGTCGATCCAGTGACTGACTGGGCCAGAATCGAACGAAGAAGAGGGAGAAGCCGTAGGAGAGAGAGAGAGAGAGAGAGAGAGGAGGGTTTATAGCTGATTTCCTGTGATTTAAATGATTTTAGGGCTATTTATACTACGAGATTCATCGACGAGCCACATCATCTCATCGACGAGTCCTTAAGGAAATTCATCGACGAACCTTACCCTTCGTCGACGAAATTCAGAGTAGCCCATTCTTCTCTTGGTATTTTATCATTGACGAAGCTCACCTTCGTCGACGAGGTCCTATTGAACCTTCGCCGACGAACCCCTGTATTCGTCAACGAACCCTGGAAATTCCTTGAAATTATATTCTCCAAAATGCAATGTCATCGACAAACGCGTACTGCCTCCTTCTGTTACTGATTCCATTTTTCTCTCTCTTTATTATTTAAATACCATTATTTTTCGGGTCATTACAGTCTCTTGGTATCTTTTCATCAACGAAACATACCCTCATCAACGAGACCTATGTTATCCTCATTGATGAATCCCTTGTATTCATCGACGAGTCCTGTTTAACTTCCTGGGTTATTACACCCAAAGTGGAACGTCGTCGACAGATGCGAAGTGTTCGTCGACGAAGTCTGCTACCTCCTTCTGTTCCTATTTCCATTTCCCTCCCTCTTTATTATTTAAATACCATTATTCTTCGAGTCATTATATTCTCCCCTCCTTATAAAATTTCGTCCTCGAAATTTACTATTTATATAACTCATCATCCATTAAAGGCAAAACGGTCTACTTATTTTATTACCTAACCTCACTTATAACGGAGGAATACCGTGGTTACATAGGTAGTTCTGGGAGATTACAATTATGAAAGAAAATTCCCCCAAAACCAAAATACTACCTATCCTATACACTACATTACAATTCTACTGCTAAACAAAATAAAACTACTATTACCTTAATTATACATCATTATTGTATTCACTAAACAAGTGGGGATATTTTTTTCTGATCTCATCTTCAAGCTCCCACGAGGCTTCCTCTACCGCGTGATTTTTCCATAGGATTTTTACTAGTGGTATTTTTTATTGCGCAATACTTGTTCTTTTCTATCTAAGATCTACACTAGAGCTTCTTTGTATGCTAGATCACCACTAAGTTTCAATTACGTATAGCTAATGATATGGGAAGGATCTGGGACATATTTCCTTAACATAGAGACATGAAACACATCATGAATCCTGAATAAAGATGGTGGTAGAGCTAGCTGATAGGCCACTGACCCAATTTTCTCAAGTATCTCAAATGGGCCAATAAACCTAGGGCTCAACTTACCTTTCTTCTCAAATCTCATGATACCCTTCAGTGGTGCTATTTTCAGAAACATATGATTACCCACTTCAAATTCCAGTTCCCTGACGACAAGTATCCACGTAGCTTTTCTGCTGACTCTATGCTGCACTGATTCTATCTTGAATGAATCGAACTTTATCGTATGCCTGCTGGACTATCTCTGGCCCCAAAACTCACCTCTCACCTAACTCACTCCAGTATAGAGGGGAACAACACCTCCTACCATAAAGTGCTTTATAAAGAGCCATGCCTATGCTAGTCTAGTAGTTGTTGTTGTAGGCAAATTCCACCAATGGCATATATTAGGTCCAGCTACCCCCAAAATTCAATACACAAGCTTGCAACATATCCTCAAGTACCTGAATCGTTCTCTCTGTCTGACCGTCTTTCTGAGGATGGAAAGCGGTGCTGAATGCTAGCTGAGTCCCCAATGCCTCATACAAGCTCCTCTAGAACCGCGATGTAAAACGTGGATCATGGTTTGAGACTATGGATACTAGCACTCCATGGGTCAAACAATATCTTGTATGTAAATCTCTACTAACCTGTTTATAGGGTAGCTAACTCTAATGGGCAGAAAATGGGTCGTCTTTGTCAATCCGTCAACAATCACCCAAATGGCATTCTGACCATACGGTGCCTGCGGTAGACCAGTAACAAAATCCATGGATATATTGTCCCACTTCCATTCGAGAATGAAAAGTGGCTGTAACTATCTTTCCGGCCTCTGATGCTAAGCCTTAACCTGCTTGCACATCAAGCATTGCTGCACAAATTCTACAATCTCTCTCTTCATGCCACTCCACTAGAAATACGCTCGTAGATCCCTATACATTTTCATACTGACAGAGTGGACAGTGTATAGAGATCTGTGAGCCTCCTCTAGAATTATTCCCCTAATGCTATCATCTGCAGGCACGCATAATCTAGGGCGAAATCTCAAAGTCCCATCGTTTGAAATACTGAATTCTTCCCCCTAACCATCCTGTATTCTGGCTATCATTTCTGCCAATTCTGGATCATTCCCCTACGCAGCTTTAATCTTTTCATAAAGTGTACGTTGTACAAACTGTTGACCTTATAGGTCACGCCTGGTTTTGATAATGACAAATACTCTTGTATTTGATGAATATCTAATTCTTGTGCAGGTCTACATTAGCAAATATATTGACGGCACAAAGAGAAAGTGAAGTTGAAGACCAAATCTCCTTTTGTAATGGATTTCATATCTATTTGGTGTGTAATAGTAATTAGGACACTTGGTTTGTAATAAGCTCACACACATCACATGCATGATAAATACATAAGCTCAAACAAACCGTGAGTGAGAAATGACCTGAGAAAGACCTTAGGGTTTCGGTCGACCGACACCGGACTTTTTTAGTGTCTTCAAATTGGACCTCAAGTGACCCTAGGACACACATATTTACACATATGTTTGTTAGGCACTTCATTAAGGTTTGTATGCTTCAAGATTGGACCGAAATGCACACATAGTGCACTTTCGATCGACCAGCATAGTCAGTTTATTTTGGCTTGGTCGACCAAAACCTCCCTAGGTCAACTGATTGACCAAGGCCCTGGTCGACCGAATCAGAATAGTTTAAAAAGCCCCGGTTGACCGAAACCCTCTATGGTCAACATTTTGACCACCTAGTCGACCGAACCAGGTAGTTCAAAAAGCCCTGGTCAACCGAAACCTCCCTGGGTCAAAAATTTGACCATTTAGTCGACCGACCCTTTTTGTACTCCAACAACCTAGTCGAGCGAAGGGTCCTCGGGAGAAATTTCAGCAGTCTAGTCGACCTAACCAGCCAGTTCAAAATGGCCTGGTTGACCGAACCTCAAAAAATTGAGAAATCACCCTCTCCTAGTCGACCGAGCCTTCAATTCAAAAGTCCCCTGGTCGGCCGAAGCATATGAGACTTGGTCGACCGAACTTGTTCTGGTCGACCGAACCTCTCAGGTTGCCCTAATTTTTACTGCAGTTAAATATTTTTTAAACAGGGTTAAAATGCTTTAAACATCATTAAACTTTCTTAATAATACCCAATAGGTCCAATGGTCATATTTTCTCCTTTGCCTATATATACAAGATCATTTGAGAAAATTAGAATGATTTGCTACTTTGATTAAGGGAGAATTCTCTGAAAATCCAAAAGTCTGTACTACTCATTTTTTAGCCTCATTCATTCATGCTTACATTCTATTACTGCCTACATCATTTGTAAGTAGATTGAGTGTGTGTTTGGAAGGGTTTGCTCTCCTTGTTTTATTTTCTTAACACGACTTTATTTGAGAGCAAAACCCAAGGATTCTTAGGGGACTTTGTTGATAAGTCTATCCTAAGAAGACTTTGTTAGATCTTCTAAGCTTGCACCTTCATTGCAATATCCTGAGAAAATCGTATAGTATTTTGTTTGCAAAATATTTTCAAAATCATTTTCAAATATCTATTGTGCTTTTATCTTGAAAAACATTTGAAGAGATATTTGTTTGTGTGATGAAATCTTTATTGCAATATTCATCAACTCACATATCCTTTGCTGAATACAAAGATTGAATATCTTTTGCAAACCGAACATATATATTACTAGAGCATCATATGATTGAGGAAACCTGCTCATTGAAATATACATATTGTCTGGCTAGTATCTTTGTTTGAACTATTATATTGAACATATCTTGTGATACAAAGATTGTTTGTTTGACACTCTCACGTGCGCATTACACTGATAGAAAATACCTTTGAGAGTTGAACCATCTAGACCACATTGAGCTTACATATTATATCATTTGTGGTGTCTGTAATTGCGCGTATTTGGGTACATATCTGCTTTACACGAAAGCACAATCACTGTACCATTTGATTATATACAAATTTTTTGTTTTTCCAAACATGGGCCTAAAGAGGGAGACTAGCCCTAGAATAGTCCCGGATTGGCTCAGACCCAATTAGGAAAGCTAGGTACGTCGTCCTGTTAAGGCGTGTAGGCTGAGGTCAGCCCCGCTAATTGACCTAGTTAAGGTAAAGGTCAGCCCTGTGTTAATTTGACCTGGTTGTAATCGGTGTTGCTCCACCCTTAAGTGAGCTATTAGTGGAATCCTCTGGCTTGCAAGCTAGAGGCGGGGACGTAGGCACAGTTGGCCGAACCCCGATAATATATCGTGTGTCTTGTTTATATTTATGTACTTTATATTACCGCACATGTATGTTATGGTGTGAATTATGCATTTGATTTAATTTCCACATCATCTTTATATACGCATTTGGAATTGCATAGAAAGACCCTAGGTTTGTGTAATACTGAATGTAGGAGTAGTTGAACCGAGGAAGAAAGTTTAAAATTCCAATTCACCCCCCTTCTTGGGAATACACCCTTTCTAACACAACCAGACTGGCAATAATCGCTTGAGGATCATTTGTTACTAATTCCACGTCGAGCCTTTCCAAGTTTATCTGAATTGGGTGCTGAACTATTGCTGCTAATTGTTGTATCTTCTGATTTATAGCTCAAAGCATCAGCCACCACATTCTCTTTACCCGAGTGGTAATTGATGGTGCAATCGTAATCCTTGATGAGTTCTAACCACCTTCTCTAGCGCATATTCAACTTTTTTTGTGTAAAGAAATACTTTAATTTCTTATGATAAAAAAAAAAATTCACACCTCTCACCATATAAGTAATGTCTCCAGATCTTTAATGCGTGTACTACCACAGCCAATTCCATATCCTGAGTAGGGTAGTTCTTTTCATATTCTTTCAACTGCGTGGAAGCATAAGCTACCACCCTATCATGTTGCATCAGTACACAATAGAGCCCTTTCAAAACGCGTCACTATAAATCACATACCCATCACCTCCTGATGGAATCGTCAGTACTGGTGTAGTGACGAGCCGCTACTTTAATTCCTAAAAACTCTGCTCGCATCCTTCATCTCACACAAACCTGACATTCTTCCTAGTCAAACGTGTGAAAGGCCTTGACAAAACTGAAAACCCCTCAACAAACCGACGGTAATAACTCGCCAGTCCTAAGAAACTTTTGACTTCTTGCACATTTTTTGACTTGGCCCAATTAACCACCCCATCAATCTTGCTAGGATCCACTAAAATACCGTCTCCCGAAATCACATGACCCAAAAACGCAACTTGCTCAAGCCAAAACTCACACTTACTAAACTTGGCATAGAGTTTCTCTTCCCTAAGTGTCTGCAGTACATGCCTTAAATGCACCTCATGATCCTCAGAATTCTTCGACTATACCAGTATATCATCAATAAAAACCACCACAAAATGATCTAGATACTGGTGAAAAACTCTATTCATCAAATCCATGAACACAGCTGGGGCATTCGTCAAACCAAAAGGCATAACGAGAAATTCATAGTGCTCATACCTGGTCCTGAAGGTTGTCTTTGCAACGTCCTCTGCCTTTACTCTCACCTGATGATAACCTAATTTGAGGTCGATCTTGGAATACACCCATGTACCCTGGAGCTAATCAAATAGATCGTTGATATAGGGTAGAGGATATTTATTCTTAATAGTAACCTTGTTTATTTTCCCGTAATCATTACACATCTTCAAATACCTATCCTTCTTCTTTACAAACAACACTGGAGCTCCCCATGGCGATACACTGGGTCGTATAAATCCCTTATCCAGTAAGTCTTCCAACTGATTCTTCAATTCTCCTAATTCAACTGGAGCCATACGATAAGGAACCTTAGAAATTGATGCTATACTTGGAGGTAAATCTACAGAAAAATCCACCTCGCGTTCGGGTGGCAACCCTAGTAGCTCCTATGGAAAAACATCTGGAATTCTCATATGACCGGGGTACTGTCAAGCTTCAATTCATTCTTTGATACTTCCTTTACAAAAGCCACAAACCCCTGACTTCTATCCCGGAGTAGTCGGCTTGCCTGTATAGCTGATACTATTTGCAAAGGAGCACGTACACGAGAGCCAACAAACCTGAATTCTTGCTCACCAAAGGTCTGAAAATTACTTCCTTCTAATGTCAATCAATACTAGCGTGATTAATTGCCAACCAATCCCTACCCAGTATTACATCAAACCCACATATCTCAAACACAATCAAGTCTACTAGTAGCACTCTCCCCTAAATTTCTATTGGATAACCTCTGAGCACCCTCTGACACCGTATCACTGACCCTGATGGTGTAGCTACTGACAATTCTATATCTAATGACTGGGTCTCACTTCCAGATAATTTAACGTAGGATGCAGAGACAAATGAATGTGTAGCACCTGAGTCAAATAAAACAATAACTGGATATGATAAAACAGTAAAAGTACATGTCACCACATCCATGGCAGCCTCAGCATCAAATAACGTCAATGCGTAAACTCTCACCAAGGCCACATTCCTCTGCTGACCTCCCTGAGCCACCTGATAACCTCCCCGATAGGGCCTGGGAGCTAGGACCTAGTCTGGCAAACCTGGGCATGCACGTGCCATGTGGCCGGGTCTCCCACAGCGATAGCACACATCTCTCCCTACCCGGCACTCCTTCAAATGACATCTTCGACACGTCTGACATACTAGGAAAGTCGGCATAACTTGATTCCGTGAGGTCCTGTCATCTGCCGTTGATCTCCCCTATCACGACCTCCTCTCCATGAACCCCTACTGGAGCCAGCCTAAAAATCCTGAGGCGCAGGCCTCTTCCTCTGACTCTGAGCTGCTATACCCTTCTGTATACCACTCTCAATAGTCGCAGCTCTGTCTATAACCTCCGTAAATGTTTGAGCCGTAAAACCAATCACCTACTCAAACAAGTTCTGCCTCAGTCCCTCTTCAAACTTTCTTGCCTTTTTTCTCTTCATCAAGTGCTAGATGTGGAGCAAAATGCGACAACTTGATAAACCTAGCTGCGTACTAGGATACGGTCATATGCCCCTGTAACAAATGCATAAACTCTGCTGCTTTCGTGCTCCGAACGGTAGAAGGGAAATATCACTCGAAGAAAAGCTCCTTGAATCAGTCCAATGTCACTGGTACTGGAACCGACCTCTGCTCCTCTATCAGTCGCGTTAATCTCCACCAGCACTTCACCTCTCCTATCAGTTTAAATCCTGCAAATATTACCTTTTTCTCATCTGAACATGGAAGCACTGCCAACGTCTCTTCGATGTCCTGGACCCAATTTTCAGCTACAATTGGGTCATCTCCTCTAGCAAAGAATAGGGGCTTCATCCATGTAAATTGCTCAATTATGTAGCTACACTCCCCTAAGCTCCTGGCCATCTCAGCCATCACCTGCTGGGTGATGCTGCGCAGTACTGCATCTGTATCACCACCCATGCTGGAAGTTCCTAACTTGTATCCTCCAGCATTCGTGCCACTGCTTCCTAGGTCCATCTTGAAAACAAGAACACACTTAAGAACCTTATCTCCTGCACCAACCCTATCTATTTCATTCTACTCAAATCCTAAATTTATAATTAGCTACTCTCCCCAATCTTAACTCATAATCCAGTTCTACAACCTAGACACACGACCCGACGATAGTTTACTATGGTTTTCTTGAAATCATCACCCTAGGAAAAACACAAAAACCACCACAGAAAATCTTGTACCCAGAATACAGAACAACCCTCAAATCATTTCCTATACTCTGGTATTGCTTCTATTGCATTCTAAAGTTTACAGAACCTAACAACCTAGGCTCTTATACCAAATTGTAACGACTTGCTAAATTATTATTATTATTATTATTATTATTATTATTATTATTATTATTATTATTATTATTATTACTACTACTACTACTACTACTACTACTACTACTACTACTAATAAATACTATGAAATTCCACTGCTCCGTTATTTTCTAATTAATATAAAACCATCAATCTAAGCAGCGAGAAGCTGAATCTATACAACTGAAACCATATATAAACAATACAATACCAGAGTGCTAACATACTCCTACAGTATAAATACACAACTGTATCTCTCAAAATATACTTCATATGAGACTAGAACTATACAAGGAAAAACCTTCCCTAAAATGCTCACTCTAACAATAGGCAGCACTGAAACCCCTCCATCTACGAGCCTGATCTACCCACCTCGCTGGATCACTTAAAAAATATAAGTTAAATGGGATAAGGCGACACTCAGTAAGAAGAAACATGCTATTACTAAGGTGTAGCAAGTGAGTCATATACTTGGAAAATTTGATCTAAAATAATATACCATATATAACAAACTGAGAAAACATGTATACCTATTATCATATAAAACATGCTTCTGTAACTTAACATAAACTAATTTTTCAGTATTTTCTATTCATAATACTGATAATACTTATAAGTATTACTGTCATCTATAAATCTGATCATAATATGTATAAATAATAACTGTGAAAATTCCTTGGATGGATAACTGAAGTCATGAATTAAGCCCTCATGATAGGGTTGTGCGGCCCGAAGGTGGGACCTAATGTAACGACCTGAACCCATAAACCCGGTTCCGGTGCATTACATGATAATATCCTCATAAATCATAATCCATAACATACATAGCAGAAAACATAAATATAATCTCCATACAACATATACCATAATACCGTAATACCAGAGTTTTCTATTTTCTACCTATAAATCCATAAAATCCAACCATCGCTTGCATTTCCATAAATACATAATTCCATAATATTCCAGTATGCCCACAAACATTCTTTTCTCCACAGACTTAAAACATAAAACATAAATATTTACATCTCGAAAGTATCAATATATACCCTATTTCTTATATAGTCCTCAAAAATGCTAAAAATACCCTCAAGCTCCTAAGCCCAACCTCGAGGATGTCCTGAAAAAGAAACATTCATATTCGGGTGAGACACATCTCAGTAAGGGAAAAAACATACATATTAAATAGCGTGTGGCCAACATGAGGTAAATAGACATCATTTTAATTTCATTTGCAAATCATCACGTAACATTGAAATCATTTTCTAAACCTAATCAAACACATGCAAGGATTTAGCCCACGAGATTACCCAAGGATAGGGGTGATTACCCGCCCATACAAGTAGCACTCCTCTGCTCTGATGCTTAGGTAACCATAAGGTCACGACTAAAGCATACCAGGGCACTCACCTTACTCAGTAAGCCCTCAAGTGCTAGATAATCTCGTACTCACACATTCAACAATAGTTTACCAGAAAAGGCCCTAACGATAGGGAAATCTACCCGCCCATACAAGTAGGTTCCCTCTGCCTTAATACGTTATGCAACTACTGCCACATTTGAAGCTACTAGTGCACTCGCCTTACTCAGCAAGCCCTCGGGCGAAGAGTTTGCCTCGCCCAATCATAACATGTTCTACATACATAAATACTTCTAATATCATAATATATCATTCTTTTTTGTCATTATACATTCATACACATTCATTCATGTTCATAGCTTAACTTTGCATTTCGTTTCACTTTAAGTGACTCTTTCCCATTTGTATTATTCACGTTTCACATTTCATTTCATTACATTGTCATTCCATTGTCATTTCATTGCATAACATTTCATTTCATTACTTCGTACTACAATTGGTCTTTAGCCATCATTTGTTAGTTTCCATATAGAAATGCGCTAGAATTTGCTACGGTTAGTTTCCACATAGAAATGCACTAGAATCTGGTAACATGGCTGTCTTTCAGCTGTCTTACATTTACATGGTTACATTTTACATACACAAGCGACATTGTCTATATCATATTTTATTCATAAAGCTTTACTTACTTAACCTGCATCTCTTATATCTAACATATATTTGCTCAGAATCTTATGCCACACAGTTTTAGCAATAAAATTCATATACATTTCTTACAAAATAATCCAACCCATAATTAACATCGATATACTGAAAATACATTTTATTTCTTACTTAATTTCTCAGAAAATATCTTTCACTTTCATTCGTTTACTTTCACATATGCATAACTATATAACAATCCTAGGCTCAGAAAACATAAATTTCATGGCTGACATTTTAAACCCACATATAAACATATATACATAATCCATTTAAATTCATGAAAAAAAAAAAAAAAACCTGATTTAATATATAAATTTCTCCCTTACCTGACTTTCAAACTACGCCTGTAGGATCCCCGAACTGATACCTACAACGTTCACCTGGACCCTGAATCCAAAAATCCTAACTTAATTAAAATTAATTCCAGTTAACTTAAATCTTAAATAAAATACTTATTTACTATTTCCTAGGCTCCAAATAACAACATTCCTTAAGAAAATCCCAAAATAACTTACCCTAATTTTGGGATGTTTCTCAAACCTCAGAATCCAATGATCAGCTCTTACAGCCTTGAAGAGAATGATCCTACGAACCTCGTGGTGATTCCAGATCATCAAACCGGGTCAAAATCGGCCTGAAATTGAAGAGAGAAGGTTGGAGCTTTGTTTTAGAGAGAGAGAGTTCGTGTAATTCACGCTGAAAATAAAGAACTCTTTATTTATAGGCAGGGCTTTGTCGACGAGACACATCTATTCGTCGACGAGGCTCTATAGAGACTTCGTCGACGAGAAGATACCTTCGTGGACAAAATTCAGAGTTCTAAATATACTCTCTCGGGATTCCTTCGTCGACGACAAACCGATTTCGTCGACAAGCTTAGTAGGACACTCATCAATAAAATATAGGACATTCATCGACGAGGCCTGTTATTTTCTTAAAAAATTTTCCTTTCTTCCCCTTATTTTCCTTTAATCCATTTTATTCATTATATTTTCTAGTTATTTTAATTCTGGGTCATTACACCTAACCTGATTGGCCAACCAGGAGAAGTCAACTGAACTCTGACAGTCAGATCGGCCCCCTTAACCATATTTGATGGGGAGCCTGTCCACAACATAGGCACGATCGACTTCTGAATACCACCTATTATCTGAATAGGGGTTGCACTCTGAACTGAATATATCTACGGTAGCATGCACTGCTATTGAATATGGTCCATCGGGGTCTGATACTATATATAAATAACTAATATTTCTAAAATACTGTTTTTACCATGATTTTGCAATAGTTGAAATAAACATAACATTACATATACTGAACTGAATAAACTGTAATAACTGGATATCTGAAATGTCTACATAACTGAATAACTGAAATATCTTATTAACTGTATAAACTGAACGTTATGGTTTTGAAATGAGTATAACATAATATTTTGAAAAATACTGTAAAATACAAGTTTCTGTGCGTATACTGAAAATCATGGTATTCTGAAAATTATGGAAACCGTGTACTAGGAATAATAAACTCATACCACACAACTAACCATTAATATTATCTGGCCATGAAACTACATAAATAATCTGAATAATAATTTGCTGAAAAACATATAATTTGTACTGAATCAAAATAGGTTTACCTAGCATAGCATGTTTCCCTTACCCGATTCTGGCTAAAACCCCCTATTGTAATGGGTCCTATGTAACAACCTGAATAATAATATTATTTGAATAATTAAGAGGAAGAAAATTTCCTAGGGGCCTCGTCGACGAACGCATGGAATTTCGTCGACGAAGGCATAAGAGGACCTCGTCAACAAAGACAAGTTTCATTGATGAGAAGATACCAAGAGGGGTTTGGGCAGTCTGAATTTTGTCAACGAGGAGGTAAGGTTCGTCGATGAAATTACTAAAGGACTCGTCAACAAGGTGACGTGTCTCATCGACGAATGTGGCCCTATAAATAGTGAAAAACTCATATTTTTATCTAATTTCAGTGCTCCTCTCTCTCTCATACGGTCTCTCCCACTTCTCTCTTCATTTTTGGGCCCGTTTCTTGACAAATCGAAGATCTGAGGCTACCACGACACTCCTGGCGAAGTTCTTTACAAGTATGCCGGAGTTGATCGTTGGTGGAGTTGGTTTGGATTTCGTCCCAATCTCAGGGTAAAGCATTTTATTCAGTATTTGTCTTTCCCACAGTTATAAAAAATACAATACGCAAAGAAATACTAATATTTTGTTCAAGGGAATTTTGTTTTCAGGATGTTGAGCTAGGAACCCTGCAGGTATAGAGCCAGAATTTTATTGGGGCTTTTCAAAGTTAAGGTAAGAGAAATATGCTATGCTAGGAGTTTTTATAATGTTGTCAGAGGTTTTTATATATGTATATACCAGCTTATTACCCAGTTTTATAGAATATGTGTTTTAAATGCTTGTGTGGCCTGAGTAGATAATTATTTGATGAAGAACATATACAGTTTCTACAGTATATCATACTATACGAAATACACAAATATAGACAGTATATTATAGTTTTATTCGGAACAGCATGTTATAGTTTTATACAGATCAATACATTACAGATATTCACCTAGAATAGTATATTACAATTTTGCTCAAATCAGTATATATTACAACTATATACAGAATAGTATATACAGTATTTATAGTATGTCATGTTTCCTATTACCATAACATATAGAGTATATAGATAGAGTATATAGACAGAGTATATAGACAGACATACAGAGATAACATCAAGATGCTACAGATACAGTATACAGAGTATTTACAATACAAAAAGATAGTGTTATGGTAATTTTGGAAACATGATGAAAACAGTAAAAGAGTATATATGTATATATATATATATATATATATATATATATATATATATATATAGTATCAGATCCTTGAGGAAAGAATACAGACATATACAGATAAAGAATACAGAGCATGATACCGTTACTATATACAGATAGAGTGCAACCACATATCTCAGATAGTGTGTGGGTACCGTCGACCGTGCTTGGAGGGTATGCAGCTCCCCAGTTCACTAGGTGGAGGGGGCCGATTTGACGAGGTAGTAACCAAACCCGAGCCTAGGAGTGGATGTAGTTTGGCCGGACTAAGGTAGTGTAGAGTATATTGACTTATTTGGAGGGTCGACTAGATTAAGTCCCGCCTACGGGCCGCACAACCCTGTCATAAGGGGTCAAATCATGACATATAGAGTTCTAGGGATAAAGCACAGTTATGTATATGTATACAGCTTTATAGTATATGATGATTATAGTATGATATTAGCAATATGAATAGTATAAAACACAAATGATACGGTTATATTTTAAATCGTGAAAAGAAAGATATGCTTTACAAATTTATTATTGTATTACAGTTTAGTTAATATTTAAAAAGTATTCTTAACTTAGTTGCCACACACTAGTAATAGCATATTTCCACTTACTGAGCATCGACTCACCCTATGACTTTAACATTTTTCAGGTGAGCCAGTTGGGCGAGCAGATCAAGCTCGTGGATAGAGAGTATATTGATTACCCTAGGTTAGAGGGTAAGTTTGTGTAGGGTTTTGTATTTTTGGGTAGTTGGCACTGGAGAGAGAGAAGTACTATGTAGCTATAGTTGAAAATACTGGATTATGGCATTGTATATATATATATATATATATATATATATATATATGTATATGTGGTTATGTGATTTATGTTTCCCGCTGCATAGAGGTGCCCATTAATTTCAGATATTGGAGTAATTTGTTATTATTATAAAAAAAATGGTAAAATTTTAAGGATGTTACATTTTGATATAAGAGCCTAGGTTGCTAGGTTCTGTAGACTCTACAGTGCAGCGGAAAACAATACCAGAATATAGGAAAAATATTTGAGGTTTTCTTCTGTGATCTGGATACGAGACTTCGTGATTGTTTCTGTGTTTTTCCTAGGGTGACAATTCCAGGAAAACCATAGTAAACTATCAACGAGTCACGTGTTTAGGTTGTAGGAGTGGATTTTGGGATTAGGATCAGGGTGGATGGTTAGTAGAGAATTTGTAGTGTAGTTGAATAAGTTGGGTCTATAGGGAAATAAAATTCTGAAACGGTGTTCTATGTGTTTGCTGGATGGACCTAGGAGGCAATAGCGCTCACGCTAGTGGGGATGATGGTGCTGGTCCTTTCTGGCGCAGTAGGTGGGGATTCAGATGCTGTGCTACGTAGTGTGGCTCAACAAGTTATGGCTGAGATAGTGCGGAGTTCTAGAGAGCAAGGAGGTCCATCTCCAGTTCAAGGATGCACCATAAAGAAATTCATGAAGATGAATCCGCCAGTTTTTTTGGAGCGACTGATCCTGCAGTTGCTGAGAATTGGATGCAGAAGATGGAAAAAATTCTGATAGTACTTCACTGCACTGATGAGAAGAGGGTCTTATATGCCACGTATAGGCTAGTGGGGAAGGCCGAGAGATGGTGGGCAGCCACCAGATTGTTGGAGGAGCAGAGGGCTATACCAGTGCCAATGACCTAGGCTCGTTTTAGGGACGTGTTTTTTGACAGATATTACCCTGCCTCAGTCAGAGAGGCTTGAGTACAGAAGTTTCTGAGCCTATCCTAGGGATCATTGACTGTCCAGCAGTATGCGGTGAGATTTATCGAGCTCTCGTGTTTATGCCCATATATTGTCCCTGATGAAGTGAAGAAGGCCAGAATGTTCGAGAGGAACTTGAGGCGAGACATTTACAGACAGGTGGAAGTATTGACGATCCAATATTTTGCAGAATTAGTTGATAGGGCCACTATAGCGAAGGAGAATCTATCTAGAGAGAAGAAGACACAGATTCAGAGGAAGAGGACTGTGCCCTTGAGTTTCCAGGCGGGTCCTAGCCGAGACTTTTGGAGAGGAGGTAGATCTGGTGGAGGCTAGAGGTAGATGGTAGAGCATAGGGGATTTTAGGGCAGACAACTTCCTGCCATTTGTCCTAGATGCGGACGAAGACATCTGGTAAGTGCCAACTGGGAGAAAATATTTGTTATCGATGCGGAAGGCCTGGTCATATGGCTCGATCATGTCAGATGCCATCGAATTATGCACAGGCTCCCAAACTATTTTGAGGTGGATATCAGGCACCCCTCGGTGGTCAGCAGAGGAACACTGCGCCGGCAAGGGTCTACGCATTGACACCGGAAGACGCTGAGATGGCTGGAGACGTGGTCACAGGTACTCTTACTGCTTTACCATATAAAATGATTGTTTTGTTTGATACAGGTGCCACCCACTCTTTTATATCATGGGGTATGTGAAAATAGCTAGAATAGAGACACAACCATTATATATAGAACTGTCTGTGGATACGCTGATGGGATTTGTGGTTAGATGCTGGAGGGTACTTCAGAATTTTCCAATAAGTATTCAGGAGAGTGTGCTTTTAGCCAATCTTGTGATCCTAGATATGCAGGGATTTGATGTGATACTGGGTATGGATTGGTTAGCTATTTATCATGCTAGTATTGATTGCCATTAGAAAGAAGTAATTTTCAGACCCCCGGGTGAGCCATAATTTAGATTTATGGGTTCACACGTGCATGCCTCGCCACAATTGGTGTCGTCTATTCAAGTGAGGAGACTGCTACAGGATGGTTATTAGGGGTATGTTGCATACATAAAATAATTTCCAAAAGAAGTATTGAGATAAGCTGACATACCAGTAGTGAGAGAGTTTCCAGATGTATTTCCAGAAGAATTACCTGGTTTGCCGCCTGATCATGAGATTGAGTTCACTATAGACTTGTTGCCGGGATCTGCACCAGTATCTAAAGCACCGTACCGTATGGCTCCAGTCAAGTTGAAAGAACTAAAAGATCAACTACAGGAATTACTGGATAAGGGTTTTATTAGGCCCAGTGCGTCGCCCTGGGGTGCGCCAGTTTTGTTCGTGAAAAAGAAAGATGGAACCATGAGGTTGTGCATCGATTATAGGGAGATAAACAAATTGATAGTTAAGAATAAATATCCTCTCCCTAGGATCGATGATTTATTTGATCAGCTCCAAGGGACCCAGGTTTACTCTAAAATTGATCTACGGTCAGGCTACCATCAGGTGAAAGTTAAAGCAAAGGACATTTTGAAAACCGCATTTCGTACTAGGTATGGACATTACGAGTTTTTAGTGATGTCATTTGGGTTGACTAATGCACCAACAGTATTCATGGATTTGATGAATCTGGTGTTCCACCAGTATTTGGACCAGTTTTTGGTTGTGTTTATTGATGATATACTGGTCTATTCGAGAAGTTTTGAGGACCACGAGCATCATTTGAGACTGGTGTTGCAGGTATTAAGGGAAAGGAAATTATATGCAAAATTCAAGAAATGTGAGTTCTGGTTAAGGCAGGTTATTTTTCTCCGCCATGTGATCTCAGAAGGAGTATCAGTTGATCCGAGTAAAATAGAGGCAGTGGTGAGTTGGGAAAGGCCGAGAAATGTTTAGGAAGTCAGGAGTTTTCTGGGATTAGTAGGTTATTACTGGCATTTTATAGATGGTTTCTCCAAACTATCAGGTCCATTAACACGACTTACGAGGAAAAATGTAAAAGTTGAATGGACTGATGACTGTGAGCAGAGTTTTCAAGAGTTAAATCGGTGGTTAGTATCAGCTTCGATATTAGCTATTCCTTCAGAGGAGGATGGGTTCGTAATATACAGTGATGCCTCTTTGAAGGGTCTTGGATGCTCGTTGATGCAGTATGACAGGGTCATTGCATATGCGTCCAAATAGCTTAAGGAATATGAGAAGAATTATCTTGTCCATGATTTAGAGCTCGTTGCAGTGGTGTATGCTCTCAAGATCTGGAGGCATTGTTTATATGGTGGAAAGTGCGAAATTTTCACAGATCATAAGAGTTTGAAATATTTCTTTACCGAGTTGAATATGAGGCAAAGAAGGTGGCTAGAGCTTATTAAAAACTATGATTGCACGATTAGTTACCACCCAAGAAAAGAAAATGTAGTGGCAGATGCTCTAAGCAGGAAATCATGGGGACCCATACCGGCAGCTATGGAGATTTAGCATGCAATTCTGATGGATTTGGAGAGGCTCAGTATATAATTGGTAGAGAAGAGTCCTCAGGCAGTTATTGCTAGTCTAGTTGTAATAACCCCAAAAAGGGTTATAAAAGATTAGTGGAATGATTACGAAAAAATAAAAAAAATAAAATAAAAATTAATTAATTAATTAATCGAATTTTAAAAAAAAGAAAAAAAATTATTTAATGAAAAAAAAAATTTTATTTTATTAATAAAATATATTATTATTAATATTAATTAATTATTATTATTATTTTTATTATTATAATTATTATTATTATTTTACTTTATCCTGAAGGTTCAGGATAGTTTTTTTTTTTCTCTTCTTCTTTTTCTTCTTCTTCTTCTTCTTCTTCTTCTTCTTCGTCTTCTTCTTCTTTTCTTATCTTTTCCTAAACTCTTAGGAACTCATTCTCTCTCCTCACGTTCTCTCTCCCTCTCTCCTTGATTTTGTGGTGGATTTTCGCCCGATCAAAAATCCGAAGATACCACTGGACTGCATTCGCTGCTGCCTTCATTTCTATCGGAGCGGATCGGTGGTAGGAGCGGCGTAGTCATATTCCCTGGGGTAAGCCATTTTCCCCTTTTTCTTTAATTTCTTACAAAATATAAGTCTAATTGATGAACAAACACCACCACGAGAATCTAGAGATGATTCTCTACAAGTCTCGTAGAATGGAATTCTCGTGGGGGTGTTGGGCCAAAACCCCAAATTTGGGGTGCGGGGGTTATTAAGGGGCTTATTTTTAATTAATTAGCATTAATTTAGAAATGCTAAAATATTGAGCATTTTGGGTTGAAGTAGGATTTCTGGAATTTAGGGCCAGGGTGAGCACCGCGGGTGTAATTTTGGGACCCGCATGAAAAATTTAGAAAATTAAGTGGATGTTTTAAATAATAGTTTAAATATTAATTTGAGGTATATGAGGCCTAAGGAAGGCTAGATGGGTATTATTTTGGAGAAATAAATTAATTAATTTGGAAAAAATGTAAATTGTAGGAGTTAAATTTTGGGCGCCAAGGGCGTGAAATTTTGGATTCTAGGGAGACTCTCAGTAAGTCAGGTAAGGGGAATAAATTATAGCAGTGTTTTTAGAATTATTATTTGAATGAATACGTGAAATTGAGCATATGATATTTTTTCTGAAAATTATTATGATATAAATATCAAATAAATTGTGTGGCATTTGAGTAACTGTAAATTGTGATATTTTGGAGTGTAAAATATAATAATGTGTACTTTTTGAGAAAATATTGAAATGAGAATTACTAATTTGATTAGTGAAAAATAATGTAATATGGTAATATTATATGAGTAGAAATGTTTTTCCTGGAAAATGGGATTTTGTGAATTATTGATATTGGAAAATAATGAAATGTGGCATTTATTTGTGAGTGGAAATTATTTGCATGGGAAATGAGTATTTTGGGAAAATGTGAAAAATACATGAAATATGATATATGATATTATGAGATGAAGAAATGTGCACAGAAAATGATGAGAATATTTATATTGAATTGAATTATGATATACTGGAATATAATTGATAAAATGCCAATACCGCATAATGATTGCGGGTATGTGGTGGTAAACCCTATTGGATGGTTATGATATTCAGCACGATACCATTGCGAGTGGTGTTAGTGCAACCACACGGACTCTTGGAGTGTGTGGCGTGACAGTCGACTGTGCCATTGTGTAGGGTTGTTGGGCCCCCTGAGTCCGGATCAGGGTATTAGGCCGGCCAGTCGTACTACGGACACGATATGTGATATGATATTTAATCCAACTGGGTCGACCAACCGCGGTTAGATCCAACCTTCGGGCCACACAACCTTGAAAATGGGGGGAAGCATGGTGTGTATTGAAAGATCCTCAGGGTGGCCATGAGTTACAGACGCGATGTTGGTATTTGATACCGAGGATACTCATGAGCCGGAAAGTAAAGTGTAAATGAAAAGTGAAAGAATGATAAAATTGGCTAAAATAAGGAATGAAAGAAAGAATGGAAATTGAGAAAAAAAGAATGATAAAATTGAGAAATGGAACAGTGTGAGTTAATAATATAAATAATTAAGGCGAAGTGAAACTCTCCACCTGAGGGCTTACTAAGTAAGGTGAGTGCCCTGATGGGTATCAGATGTGGCCATACCTGGCTACATAACATGTTAGGGCAGAGGGAAGCTACCTGTATAGGCGGGTAATCTTCCCTATTCTCAGGAACTTCGCGGGTAAATATGTGTTGGAAATCATTGAATTTGATAAATGATTTTAAAGCTTATAAAAGCTTGTGTTGTATATTTATATGATTATGTGTATGTGAATATCAGTGTATTTTATCAGATGAAATGGTGATTTGAAAAGTAAAATGTATTATAATTGTACTCATTTGGCCACACACTGTAAATAATTTATTCCTTCTTAATGAGATGTGTCTCACCTAATTTATCTAAATTTTTCAGGGAACAGAGACCGACCGGGTGATAGAGCTCCGTGATAGTAGGGAGCTGAGACCCTGATACACAGGGTGAGTTTTTGGACTAGGGGAGATGTAATTCCCCTAGAGTTGAATAGTAATTTTTAGTATGGGAAGGTAGTGTGAATATTTGTATGTATGTTGATACTCTGGGTATTGTATTCTGACTAATATGTGTATATTGTCTTCTGCTATTAGGTTGAATATAATAAAATACTTTTTACCCAGTACCCAATGTGAGTCGGGTTGTATGAATGGTAGTAGGATTGTTGACGTGGCCGATTTGTGGATGTTGTGGATTTATGACGTGATTATTTATTTATTTATTAAAAAAATTATACGAAAATCGGGCCGTCACACTAGTGGTTCAGCCTACACTATACGAGAGGATTAAAGCAGCTCAGGGCAATGATGCAGAGTTGTCAGAGATGATGGCTAGAGTACGGGATGGTCGGGGAGAGGAGTTCAGCATATCAAATGACGGAGCTCTGTGATTTCGTACTAGGCTATGTGTTCCTGCAGATACTGAGATCAGGAGAACTATACTGGAGGAGGCTCACAGATCCCTATACATGGTCCATCCTAGCAGTACTAAAATGTACAGACCTATGAGAGTATTTCTGGTGGAGTGGAATGAAAAGGGAGATAGCCGAATTTGTTCAGCAATGCTTGATGTGTCAGCAAGTTAAAGATGAGCACCAAAGACCGACAGGACAGTTGCAACCACTGTTCATTCCCGAATGGAAATGGGACCCCATTTCGATGGACTTTGTTACAGGGCTACCATCAGTACGACAGGGACTGAATGCGATTTGGGTGGTTGTGGATCGTTTGACGAAAACCGCTCATTTCATCCCTATTAAAATAAGTTATTCCATGGATAGGTTAGTAGATATATTTGTTTAGGAGATAGTTCGCGTCCATGAAAACCGCTCAATTTACTTCACGATTATGGAAAAGTTTTCAAGAGGCTATGTGTAC
Source organism: Malania oleifera (assembly GCF_029873635.1). Lineage (NCBI taxonomy): Eukaryota > Viridiplantae > Streptophyta > Magnoliopsida > Santalales > Ximeniaceae > Malania > Malania oleifera. Next base: position 7,574,571 of record NC_080417.1, read on the forward strand.
ACAGTTAGCTTTTAGCACTGCTTTTCATCCCCAGACAGGTGGTCAGACTGAGAGGATGATTCAAACATTAAAGGATATGCTTCGTGCTTGTGTGCTTGATTTTGGAGGCAGTTGGATTCAGTTTATGCCATTAGTTGAATTTGCTTATAATAATAGCTATCAGGCTAGCATCGGCATGGCACCTTACGAGGCATTATATGGCAGGAGACATCGTTCTCCTCTTTTATGGGATGAAGTAGGTGAAAGATGAGTTTTGGGTCCCGAGATAATACAACAGGCGTCCAACAATGTCCGATTAATTAGAGAAAGAATCAGTATAGCACAAAGTCCATAGAAAATCTACGCAAACACTCGTCGCTAAGAGTTGGAATTTGATGTGGGAGATTGAGTATTTTTGAAGATAGCTCCTTTGAAAGGAGTTATGAGGTTTGGAAAGAAGGGCAAGTTGAGCCCTAGGTATATTGGTCTTTTTGAGATACTTGAGAGAATAGAGTCAGTTTCCTATAGGCTAGCTTTGCCGCTAGCTTTGGCTAGAATTCATGACGTGTTCCATGTTGCCATGTTAAGGAAATACGTCCCAAATCCATCCCACATCATTAGCTATGCAGAGATAGAGCTTAAGGATTCATTGGCATATGAAGAATTACTAGTACAGATTTTAGACAGGAAGGTTTAGATTTTACGCACTAAAGAAATACAGTTAGTTAAAGTTTTGTGGAGGAATCATGCCATAGAGGAAGCTTCTTGGGAACTCGAGGAGCAGATTAGACAGAGATACCCACAGTTGTTCCAAGAGGTATAGAGGTACTCAGGTAAAGTGTAATAGATAAATAAGTTTCTTTTGTAGGTACATGTATTGATTTTAGTTAATGGATAGTTTTTAGTTTTATATGTGTAATTTCCCAGAACATAAATGTAACCATGGTATTCCTCTGCCACAAGTGAGGGCGGGAAATAAAATAAGTACACCTTTTTCTTGTATGGAATGATGGAGTGTATAGATGGAGATATTGACAGTAAATTTTAAGGATGAAATTTTATAAGGAGGGGAGAATGTAACAACCTAAATAATAATATTATTTGAATAATTAAGAGGAAGAAAATTTTCCAGGGGCCTCGTCGACGAACATAGAGAATTTCGTCAACGAAGGCATAAGAGGACCTCGTCAACGAAGACAAGTTTCATCGACAAGAAGATACCAAGAGGGGTTTGGGCAGTCTGAATTTCATCGACGAGGAGGTAAGGTTCGTCGACGAAATTACTAAAGGACTCGTCGACGAGGTGACATGTCTTGTCAACGAATCTGGCCCTATAAATAGTGAAAAACTCAGATTTTTATCTAATTTCAATGCTCCTCTCTCTCTCTCTCTCTCTCTCTCTCTCATAAGGTCTCTCCCACTTCTCTCTTCGTTTTTGGGCCCATTTCTTGCCGGATCGAAGATTTGAGGCTACCACGATGCTCCTGACGAAGTTCTTTGCAAGTCTGCTGGAGCTGATCGTTGGTGGAGTTGGTTTGGATTCCATCCCAATCTCAAGGTAAGGCATTTTATTTAGTATTTGTCTTTCCCTCAGTTATAAAAAATACAATACATGAAGAAATACTGATATTTTATTCTGGGGGATTTTGTTTTCAGGATGTTGAGTTAGGAACCTTGCGGGTATAGAGCCAGAATTTTATTGGGCTTTTCAAAGTTAAGGTAAGGGAAATCTGTTATGCTAGGAGTTTTTATAATGTTATCAGAGATTTTTATATATGTATATTCCAGCTTATTACCCAGTTTTATAGAATATGTGTTTTAAATGCTTGTGTGGCCTGAGTAGATAATTATTTGATGAAGAACATATACAGTTTCTACAGTATATCATACTATACGAAATACACAAATATAGACAGTATATTACAGTTTTATTCGGAACAGCATGTTATAGTTTTATACAGATCAGTACATTACAGATTTTCACCCAGAATAGTATATTACAGTTTTGCTCATATCAGTATATATTACAGCTCTATACAGAACAGTATATACAGTATTTATAGTATACCCTGTTTTCTATTACCATAACATACAGAGTATATAGACAGAGTATACAGACAGACATACAGAGATAGCATCAAGATGCTACAGATACTGTATACAGAGATTACAGTATTTATAGTACAGAAAGATAGCTTTATGGTAATTTTGGAAACATGATGAAAACAGTAAAAGAGTATATATGTATATATATAGTATCGGATCCCTAAAGAAAGAATACATACAGATACAGATAAAGAATACAGAGCACGGTACCGTTGCTATACACAGATAAAGTGCAACCACATATCTCAGATAGTGTGTGGGTACCGTCGACCGGGCTCGGAGAGTATGCAGTTCCCCAATTCACTGGGTGGAGAGGGCCGGTTTGACGAGGTAGTAGCCAGTCCCGAGCCTAGGAGTGGATGCAGTTTGACTGGGTTGAGTTCGTGTAGAGTATATTGACTTATCTGGAGGGCCGACCAGATTAAGTCCCGCCTACGGGCCGCACAACCCTATCATGAGGGGTCAAATCATGACATACGGAGTTCTAAGGATAAAGCACAGTTATGTATATGTATACAGCTTTATAGTATATGATGAGTATAGTATGATATTAGCAGTATGAATAGTAGAAAACACAGTTGATATGGTTAAATTTTAAATCGTGAAAAGAAAGATATGCTTTATAGATTTATTATTGTATTACAGTTCAGTTGATATTTAAAAATTATTCTTAACTTAGTTACCACACACTAGTAATAGCATATTTCCACTTACTGAGCGTCGACTCACCCTATCACTTTAACATTTTTCAGGTGAGCCAGCTAGGCAAGTAGATCAGGCTCGCTGATAGAGAGTATATTGATTACCCTGGGTTAGAGGGTAAGTTTGTGTAGGATTTTGTATTTTTGGGTAGTTGGCACTAAAGAGAGAGAAGTACTATGTAGTTGTAGTTGAAAATACTGGATTCTGGTATTGTGTGTGTGTATATATGGTTATGTGATTTATGTTTCCCACTGCATAGAGGTGCCCATTAATTTCAAATATTGGAGTAATTTGTTATTATTATAAAAAGAAAATGGTAAAATTTTGAGGATGTTAAATCCTACACCCGCAGGGCTTCCCACTCAACACCCTGAAAACCATATATCTCAGAACAAAATATTACTATTTCTACGTCTACTGCATTTCCTATAACTGTTGGAAAGCCAAATTTCAACAAAAAAAGCTTACCCTGAATCTGGGATGAAATCCAACTTCGTCCTACTGACAATCCGCTCCGTCAGACTTAGGGAGAACTTCCCCAGGAGCATCGTGGTGGCCTCAGATCATCGATTTGGTGGTAGACGGGGCCAAAATCATGGAAAGAGGGAGGAAAAGTCGTAGGGAGGAGAGAGAGAGAGAGTTCGGTGGATTTCCTATGAGAAAACTAAGTTTAACACTATTTATACTGCAACCTTCGCCGATGAGCCACGTCATCTTGTCGACAAGGTCACGAAGAAGGTTCGTCAACGAACATAATCTCCTCATCGACAAATTTCAGAATTTAGAGAACAGTCTCTCAGTATTTTTTTGTCGATGAAACATACCCTCGTTGACGATACCCTATGTTATCCTTGTCGACAAATCCCCTGTATTCATCAATGAGTCCTGTTTAAATTCCTGGGTTATTACACCTAAAGTGCAACATCGTCGACGAACGCAAAACATTCGTCTACAAAGTATGTTGCCTCCTTTTGTTCCTATTTCCATTTCCCTCCCTCTTTATTATTTAAATACCATTATTCTTCGGGTCATTACAATGCACCTCCAGGATTTCAACCAAATTTAGCTCCTATACCCTCAAAGAAACCTTCTAATGACAGCATGACACAAATGGCGAACATGTTTCAGCAATTCATACAGATTCACGTCACGACCAATACTCAGAATACTCAAGACTTCAGTGAACTGAGAAACACCATGAATAAGATAAGTACACAGCTGAATACCTCAAAAAAAAGGGAAATTTCCTGCACAGCCTCAGCTTAATCCCCAGGTATATCGATGACAATAGCAACCAGTGCATATTGTTTCAGGGGATTCTATTGAAATGGAAAAGGCGGTTATTACCTTAAGGAGCAAAAAATAAGTTTCTCGTCTTGAAACACCTATTGATCCACAAAAAATTACTCCAACACTTGAAGTGGCAACTAACACATATGAGGGAAATGAAAAATCAGATGAAGTAGGCTCAGATTCAAAGAAGTCAGATAATAATGAGAATGAGACTATTAAGGAGTATCAACCTGTGGTACCCTATCCTTAGAGGTTGACATCTGGTTAGAAGAATAAGTATCACACTGAGATTCAAGAAATCTTCAAATAGGTGAAAATCAACATTCCACTTTTGGATGCCATACAACAAGTTCCTGCATACGCAAAATTTTTAAAGGATCTATGCACAGTGACAAGGAAATTGAATGTGAAGAAGAAAGCTTTCTTGACCGAGCAAATTAGGATATTGAGTTAGACTCCTCAAAAGCTCAAAGATCCTGGTTCCCCCACTATTTCTATCATGATTGGTAAATCTTATATCGGGAGAGCCTTACTTGATTTGGGGAGTAGTGTGAACTTGCTCCCATTTTCAATCTACGAGTAGTTGGGTTTAGGAGAGCTAAAGAAAACACCCATGATGCTATAGTTGGTAGATAGATCACTAAAAGTTCTACGAGGTGTTATTGAAGATGTGTTAGTACAAGTTGACAAATTTTATTATCCAATGGACTTTGTGGTTTTAGATATGCAGCAGCCTATCTCCAACATCTACTAGACACCTATTATTATTAGGCGACCATTCCTTGTTACCTCTAAATGCTTGATTAATTGTCGAAGCGGAGTACTTAAGCTCACGTTTGGAAATATGACACTAGAGATGAACGTGTTTAATAAGACACCAACTGGGTGTGATGATTCAGAGGTACGCATAGTAGATGTGGAAGATGACTTGGATATGTTAGAACTGTTGTCAGCATTTGGTTCTGATGGTGCATTTGAGAATGAAGCACCCGAGCAACCTGAGGTATTCGATGAAAAAGTTCCCTTGATTAGAGAGTTACTTGAATCAGAGGGGTAGTCCACAAAGATAGATGCAATACCGGTCTGTGATGCACGATGGAGACTGACCCAACCACGATGGAGGTGGTAAAGAAAGAAGTGCTGAAGATGTTAGACATCATCTATCCTATCACCTACATGTCATGCGGCCCTTGGTTTGATGATATAGTGAACTACCTTGCCATTGATCGAGTGCTAGAACATGGGATAATGCAAGATAAGCGTCAGTTCTTTGTAGAGATCAAAATCATATTTGAGAATATAAGTTGTCCTAATCGAAATGCCTAGTTCAAGGAATTGGTTGATGTGCTCTGGGCCTACCGAACTGCATTCAAGAAAAGTTCAAGGATGACTCCTTATAGGTTGATTTACGGTAAGACATGTTATGTACCTATTAAGATTCAGAATTATGCATTATGGATTATAAAATAGATTAACTTTTCACTTGATGATACCATAGGCTTGAGAAAGTTGCAGGTGCGTGAGCTCAAAGAATCCAAGAGGACAGTTTATGACAAGGACCGCTTAGCGAAGAAGCGGATGAAGTTGTTGCATAAAATCAAGGATAAACAACTTTTCCTGAATCAGTAAGATCTTCTCTGCAACTCTAGAATACATCTATTCTGTTGGAAACTGCGGTCGCGATGGGGTGGCTCGTACATCGTTGAACACATTCATTCCCACAATGTAGTAGAACTTGTGGATCCAATGAATGATAATAGCTTCATGGTCAATGAACAGTAGCTCAAGCCGCTTACGACCCCCTTCGATCCAAATAAAGAGGTCTTACTTTTAGAAGACCCTAGGGGAGTTTTCTGACCTCTCTCTCATTACTTTTTTTTTTTTTATTTGTTTTCTTTATTTGCATTTCTCTTTTCTTTTTCTGTTGCATTAGTTGGAAATGATTTTCTCTATTTTTTTCTATTAGTTTGTTCACCCGTGCACAATTTTTCTAATTCCCCTATGCTTTCACATTGAGGACAATGTTCCACTTTAGCTGGGGTGGGGGGGGTGAGAATTTGCATGTGACACTGTGCACGTCTACTTGTTAAGTTTTGTATAAAATAAATAAATAAATAATAAAAAAGAAAAAAAAAGAAAAAAAAAAGAAAGAAAGAAAGAAAAAAAGAAAGGGTATTGAGGATAAATGATTATGGCATGATTAACACTAACATATACCCTTCACATACTTGCATATAACCTAAGAATTACACACTTGAGTCATTTATGGGTAGTTTCTCTTTATATGACTTTGTAACTCCATGACGGTTGATTGGTAGTTCATTTGTGTTAATTTGGCTATATAAACACTTATATTTACATGATATCTCATGAGGCTGAATGGACACATTCACGTGATTCCTTGCATTTAGGGTTCCTTGTGAACACTGAGAGAACACCTGTGGCGACTATGACACCTTGTGAGGTATCCTTGAGTTATTTATCGTTCTTTTGAGTGTTTACATCAAATCAGAGTTCACGAAACTCAATTTTCTTTTCTTCTGGACGATTCTTTGTACACTAGTCTCTGTTTTTGGCTTACTAGCCTAGAGGTGGCATCTAGTGGGGAGATAGAAACCTAGGTCTTGTAGCCTACTCAAGATGTGAAGGCTGAACCACTCCTAGAGATAGACTTAGTTCATGGACTATTGTTTGAGCTTAATTCTCATTGGTGGTATGAAGATAATAAAAGAAGTGTAATGATTGTCCTAATTGACAATGAAAAGGCAAAAATTAAAGAATGAGTAGAAGAAATAATAAGAAAAATAGAAAGGCACATGAAATGAAAGGTTAATACCTGCTCCATATAAATACCACAAAGAGTTAGGGACACGACACATGTTCTCCAGGTATGAATATTCTTCAACCGCTTAATGCCTCAAATGCATTCATGCCAGGTGTGTGAATAAGTTGATCTAGGGTGGTTTTGGTTGGACATGACGAGTAGGTGAGAAGATGCTAGGGTGAAGGACCCGACACCTCACAGATAGGTTAGATCCTTTTCAGACTAGTCCACTCTATACATTTAGCGTTTGTTCCTTGCAACATGTGGGATGTTTGATCGCGACACTCCTCCTCACATATGATGAGTGAACCTATCTTTTTTTAGTATTTTTTATGATATACTAGTTAGGCCGAGTCAAAACGACCATTCTGTAGGTGTCCACTGGTATCCTGGGTGTGATGAGTCATACACATTGCACATACTTTGAGATTTCGCCTGTTTATAATTGGATTTATATGACTACATTAACTCTGAAATGTACTACTAGTTAACTTCATGAGATTATATTGTTCTTAACAGCCATATAACGATGAGACTTGCATGAATGACTTACTTCAGAGTTGCGTGCATTATATATGATGAGCTTATGTGAAATTTGGTTATATTCCTGCATGTGAAATGGTATGATTGTGTCGCATGTGCAGTTGTTTCATGTTTATTGAAGTTAGTATTTGTGGGTATCGCCCTAGAATTCATTCACGTGAGTTGGGGGGTGTGATTACGCACTTAAACTGCGTAATTAGGTGCTTTAATTCATGTATTTTTAATTAAATACCTTTTTACTCTCAATATTTTAACATTGTGTCCTATTTATAATATTTGGATTTTACTGAGTAAATTATGAATTTTTGGTATCTTTTATCACAGCGCGATTATTAGAAGCTAAAACTGACGCTACTTCGTAATTTGTGCTTAATGTTCTCATCCAAGCTCTGATCGAGACAATTCAAAATGATGTGAAAAGATGAGAAGATTATATACAACTTTCATGTTTTAAACTTCGAGAGATATGGGCTCTAGGATGGTCAAAATCACCCTTGTTCGCTAAGAAACAAAAAAAGAAGAAAAAGAAACAAGAAATAGAAGAAAGAAAAAAAAATGTTGATTTAACTCGGCCATGCAGCCGGGTCCTTGAAGGCGTGCGCTGGGTAGGGCTCTCCCCCCTCTCTTCCATTATCTTTTCCCTTCTTTCTTCTTCTTTAGTAGGCCGCCCCAGCTCCTCCTCTCTTTTCCCTTCTCCTTCTTTGCCGCACCGACCCCCTCTCTCTCACTTTAACTCTCCTTCTCCTTTTTATTCTCTTCCCTCTCTTCTCTTTTCCTTTCCTTTCTCTTGCTGTCTGCTGCTACTCAAGGCCCCTTCCTTTCTCTAACTCTCCTCTTCTCCCTCACTCTCTCGAATTCTATCTTCCCTCTCCTCTCTAACTCCCTCTCTTCCTTGCCTCCCTTTCTCTCCTCTCCCTTCTCTCCCTCTCGGCGTCCTTGCCTCTACCTGTGAGTACCCACAGCAACTGCTGTTGCTGTGTGCTGTGCTGCTGCCCTCCCAACCGAGAGACCACTTTGTTGTAGTTGTTACCTGCGACTGCTCTTCTGCTTCGTGCTGCAGCAACCGAGGCCTACTATTGCTGCCTTCTTCTTCTTCGTTCTTGCCACCACCAGCTACTGCCAAGGACCCGAGAGTCACCCCCTGCTATAGTCCCTCTAACGGCCAGCTTGCTCTCTATCTCTCTCTGTGTTTCTCTCTTTTCTTTCTTTTCTTTTCCTTTAATTTTCTTTTGTTATTGCTTTTAAAAATTTGAATAATTGTTATTTATTTTGGTAGACTTTTAATTAAAGTGTCAAATTTTAATCTTGTTTGGGTATTATCATTGAGGTTTATTTATTATCATTAGATTTAAATTTTTTCTTGAGTTAATTTCTACTTGATTTAAGTTTGGTTTGATTTCTTGAAAAAAAAAAGGAAAAAAATACCAAAAATAAAAAAAAAACCTTTTTAGGATTTAAAGTTGTGTTTTTTGTTTTAGAATTAAATTGTGTTGGGTTTCTTTAAGTTAAGTGTATCTTAATTAAAGTTCGAATTTTATCGTGTTTCTGGTTATCGTTAATTGTTAAAGAATCAAATTTTCGTTCTTGGTTGCATTAAAGTTTAGTTCTTTTTGTGTTCGATTGAGATTATTCGAGTTACATGTTTTAATTACTTGTTAAAGTTATTGTTCTTAATCTTATTTCGAAGTTCAACGTAGGTTTCGATTTTTGCTTAGCTATTAAACGTAGGATTTTTGTTTCTCATTGTCAATTTAGTGCGTGTTAGAATTTAGAATTTAATTTGCATGCTCTTTTAATTCGTAAAAAGAATCTCAAACATCCCAACACTTGAATCTGAACTGTGTTCAGTGACCTTTTGTTTTTCTTATTTTCTGATTGGAATTACGTGATATTTGAGATTAAACTGCATTCCCTGAGGAGATGATCAGGCCTTTGGGTTAAATATTACACGACAAAACTCCTATACTTGAAATAGCTTTCGAACTACTCATTTTTTGAGTGAGTCAGCTGTGTGGAGAGAAGTTAGGAAAACACTAATCACATTCTTTCTTTAGGCGAGGTGGCTTCATAGGTTTGGTGTTGGTCTAGTGTGTTGTTGGGGATTCCTTTCCAACGATTCCTTCCCTAGAAAAATAGAATTGCAAACTGGTTCCATTATACTCGAAAATCATCTATTAAAGGTATTTTAATCGGTCTGATTTCGTGTTTGATTACATGGTGCCTCTAGAATCGAAGATGCAAAGTAAGAATAGAAGGAGTTTATCAAAGTGCAGATCAGACATGGAGAAGTGTTTGATACTAGGTTAGTTTTTTAGTTGAGAGCTCTAATTCTTTTCAAAACTTGAAGATATCGAACATTACGATTTTGAAAGAGTTTCAAATTCAGTATCGAGGATTTTGCACCAAGCTTGGAAAAATTATTTCATGGGTTAAACCCCCAGCAGAGTGAATAAAACTTAATTGTGATGGGAGCTATAGGGGCAATCCGGGTACTTCGGGAGGTGGAGGAATTATTCGGGTCTGCCACGGCATGGTGAAAGCGGCTTTTTCAAGCTATTTTGGTAATGGTACGAACAATAGTGCGGAATTAAAAGCAATTCTTTAAGGAATTCGTTTATGTAAACGACTTCATTATTTAAATGTGATTATTGAAAGTGACTCACAAATTGTTGTTGATTGGTTTCGAAAAGGTCAATGTACCTTGTGGTATCTTTAGGATTTTTGGGAGGACCTCTTGGCGGACCTAAAAGGAGTGAACTTCATGGTGATCCATCAATATAGGGAAGGCAATAGTGTGACTAATTTTGTAAAGACCCAAAGAATTATTGTATTTAAATAATAAAAGAGGGAGAAAAAGGAAATAGTAAAGGAGTCACAACAGGACCTCGTCGACGAACGCTTCACGTTTGTCGACGAAGTGGCTTATTGGGATTGTCGATGGGGACACTCGTCTCGGCGATGAGAAGATACTGAAAGGCTATTTTCAGCTTTGAATTTTGTCGACGAGGAATAGGTTTTCGTCGACAAACTTCCTTCGTGGGCTCGTCGATGAAGTGACGTGGCTCGTCAATGAATGCAGGTGTATAAATAGCTCAAACTCGATTTTCTGCGCAGAATTTTCACGCTAAATTTCCCTCTCTCTCTCTCTCTCCTGTTCATCCCCTTTCCCTTCTCTCTATGATTTTGGGCTGGTTTCTTGCCGGTTTGACGATCCGAGGCCACCACGACACTCTTGGAAAAGTTCTCTTCAAGTCTACTGGAGTGGATCGTTGGTAGGGCTAACTTGGACTCCATCCCATATTCAAGGTAAGACTTTTTATTTAATATTTGACTTTCCTATAGTTGTAGAAAATGTAGTAGTCGAAGAAATACTGAAGTTTTGTTCAGGGAGATGTTGTTTTCAGGATGTTGAAAGGGGAACCCTACGGGTGTAAGACTAGTCATTTTAGGGGCTTTCTAGTAGTCAGGTAAGGGGATAAACTAAATCAGGATTTCATGAAAATGTATTTGTTATTTTATAGCATTTAATTTTAGATAAATATGTATAATGTAGAATTATGCTAGAAATAATGTTGTTGAACAGAAATATGTTTAATACCTCTTTTGTGTGGCATGAGTAAAATTTATCATGGAATATTATGATGATTGAATATTATGTTTACAAAATAAGTATGGTTTTACTGCTTCCAGGAAAATGTTCAATGATACAAGGATTTTTCAAAGTAAGGATTTTATATGATATGTCTACGTATAGGCCAAAGGTTTTTATATGATATGTCGGCGTACGGGCCGAGGGTTTTTATATGATATGTCGGCGTACTGGCTGAGGGTTTTTATCTGATATGCTGACGTACGGGCCGTGATTTACAAAATACGAAATGCTGGTGTAAGAGTCGTAAATTTTATATATGATATGCTATGCAAAGAAGTATGAAAATATTAACATGACAGAAATGGTTATGAAATAGACATGTATCATTATTTGGAAATATATTATATGTTATCAGAACCTGGTAGGCTTGGTTTAAGCTTTCACGAAGCACAGTATCGTAACTATATGATCACGATCATGATTATGTTAGTGATATCGCTTGCCGTATAAGGCAGTGGGAGATCAGCAGTCGATGTGGTTTATTGTAGCACAGGTGTCCCTCTGGTGTCTGGATTAGGAGGGGCAGACTCATCGTACTTACAAACTTTTGTTTGATCCAGCGTGATCAGCCAGCCATTGCTAGGTCCCGTCTTCGGGCCGCACAACCCAGTCATGTGGGGGTAAGACATGACACCAGCCAGCTATCCATACAGGGTGTTTTCTATGTACAATTATATGAGATAATTTATATGTATAGAAATCCAGTATGTTATGCCATGATATGATAAAATATGTTTTCCATGGATATGATACGGATAGATTTACCAAGTATGATTTTTATACTGTTATATGTATATCACGGAATTACTCATATTGCCACACACTTTTATTAGTTTATTTCCCTTACTGAGAGGTATCTCACCTCAGATATATAAAAATTTCAAGAGCCTCAAATAGAAGAGTGGATAAAACTCCGCAGCGTTAGAGTTCAGCTGTTTTGCCTTATTTGAAGGGTAAGTATTTGCTAAGGTCAAACAAATTTTTGGGTGGTGACCCTAGACCACTTTTGGATGTTTTGGGATAAGTGTATGTATATGACAGTTGTAGTAAAACTATGGTATTGTGTTGGTTGGACAATTTGATATGTATATGATTTTACGTTTCCTGCTGCCTAGGAATCTGTGTTGTGTTTTAGGTATTTCCTTGGTACTCATGGGTCCAGGTTGATTACAATTTTCTAGGAATATTATATTGGATATTATTATGAAAAAAAAATATGGTAAAATAAGCAGGTCGTTACAGATTTTCTCACTAGAGAATGAGTAATGGGAAACAATGTCATCTACGAAGAACAACATCTTTTACCACGTTCTCTGAAAGGTATCTTTTGGATGAATAGGTTGGGTCTCACTTCCTTTCGTCATTAGTTCATCCTCTCGATTTTTGTTTGTTTGGTTTAGATCTTTTGATTGTAGTTTATTTTATTATTTTTGTTTTTGATAGGCCTATTTAGATTTGTTTCTTATTTAGCTTTGTCTAGATTTGTAGTCCTGTTTTGGTTGGTTGTTGGTGCTATTTTTGGGAGGCTCTTAATGTTTTTTTATCTGTAAATTCTCAATGTTTGTCTTGTAACTACGGTATTCCTCTGCCAAAAGTGAGGGTATATTAATAAATAATTGGAGGTGCTGCCCTCCTTTAAAAAAATGGTATATATATATATATATATATATATATATATAGATGTGCAATTTACTGGGAAATAATGAAATGTGGTATATTGATAAGTTCTATTGAGAAATATTGAAATACGTGAAATGAGATATACACAGTTATAAGAATGAAATGTCTACAGAAGATGATGAGAATACTACTGATGTGATGAGATGAATGTGAATACTGAATTGTAAATACTGAAATGTGAATACTGAATTGAGAATATTGAAATATGAATATGGAAATGTTGAAATGAGTACCTTGATGGACTGTTGTTGATAGAGAGCACGATACCGTTGCTAGTGAGGTGATAATGCAACCACACGGTCTCGTGGAGAGTGTGGCGAGACAATCGAATGGGCCTGTGAAGGGTTATGATGCCCTCCTAGGGCTCGGACCAGGATTGGGTAGGTCATTCGTACTACAGACACGTTCTCCCTTGATTTAACCAGGTAGGCCAACCGCGATTAGGTCCAGCCTTCAGGTCGCACAACCCAATCATGGGGGGAAGTATGACGATGAGATAAGAATATCCTCAGGGCAACCATGAGTTTCAAAACACCTTAGGGAATTTCTTACTGGCGCGAAACTCATGGTTGGAGTGATATCATTACAAACATGATAATGAACAGTCACGGGTTACAGACACGTGTGATACATACTAGAGGTAACCATGGGGTAGATGTGAAAATGGAAAGAGAAAGAAAAGCTTATGAAAGTTATGAAATATCAATGCGAGAAGAGAAAAAATTATGCAAGGAACACTGTGAATATGATTTTGAGAAATAAGAAAGTACGTGTATGATTATGAAAATGATAAGAGAGCTTTTGAAAAATATGTTTTACACACATATATATGATTATAAGTACACATCTATATATTTTCTCTCAGCTGTTATATGTACTAAAATGGAATGTAATAAGATGTAATTGAACTCATACTGTCACACACTGTGTATAATTTATTCCGTCTTCCTGAGAGGTGTCTCACTCAAATATTTTAATATTTCAGGGAACCATAACAGATGAGGAGATAGAGCTTCGAAATAGAGGCGGCGGGGGGGGGGGGGGGGGGGGGGGGGGTGGTACCCTGATAGACAGGGTAAGCATTTTGGTGTTGGGGAATGTGTTTGTGTAATCCCCTAGGGTATGTTATGGACTTTTGGGGATGTATATAGATGTATAAAACTCTAGTTATTTGTATTTTGGATGGTATGTAAATATGGACTTCCGTTGTTAGGTATGTTCTTGTATGATGGACTGATTACCCGGTATCCCACTTCAGGTCAAATCATAATGATATATCATATCAGGGTTTTGATAAGTCAAATGATGATAATTATTATTGTTTATTTAATTTTAAAAAAATGGTGGAAAAATCGGGTCATGACACATAAGCTGTGCACCAAAGCAGATTGTATCTGGTCACAAGATTCGCTATGCTAGCTTCACAACAATGGTCACCGCTCATTAGCCATGCTAGCTTTACAACAACCGTCGCCACTTTGGGTAGCTCTTCTTTTCAACAAAGTTCACCTTAAGTATATATATTAAGTTATGATTTGAATAAATAGATAATCATACCATTAATTGGCCAGATTTGGACTTCAGTTTATTAATCATTTGAAGAAGGTACTAATAAACAGTAATTGCTAAGGCCTTCAATGAAATTCCTAATGCTTTTTTTATTGTTGTGAGGACTCAGAAAAAAATAGATCGAGTTTCCAACATTAAATGGATTGGGAATTGGAGTAATTACCATGGGGTTCTATCAACATTCAATCTTTTCCTTTTCTTACCATTTCTCAAAAATTAACCAGAGGGAGCATGCATTAAACATTCAAAATGCATTAAGTGGAAATGGAAAATGGCTAAAACAGAATAAGGCAGAGATGATATATAAATATATGATGGTCCTTAATTACAGCAATGGCACTGTAGTTGTAGGGGACAATTCACATTACAATGAAGAGGGCGTGGGTCAATTAGTCATGACTGATGACAGGCCCATCAAAAGCAGACAAAGGAGAAGAGAAGAGGCTCCACAATCCCTTCCCCCTCTGCTTCCCACCAAAAAGTGAAGTGAAAATGAAAGGGCAGCAGCGACCTCCTTTAGCTAAGCCAAGCACTATTTCTGGCAAATTCTCACTGGCATCAATTTTGGTGGATTTACTCATCATTACAACAATCAAAAGAGACTCTACACACCCCCCCCCCTCCCTCTACATTCTCCCCTTCCTTGCCGCATGATCTTTCTTTCCTCTATATACATAAATATATATTATGACAGCGCCCACCCCCCCTCCTCCAACTTTTCTTTTTCCCAAACCAAATGATTTCCCCTAGAAAATCTGTCTCCATGAACTTTCTCATGCAATTTGCATGCAACGTAGGAAGATTTATTCTTTCAAGGCTAATATGGGTTAATTGAAACTCTATATTCACAATGGGGTATCCTCTCTTTCTTAAGTTCATAGGGATTAATGTCAAAATTCCCTATTAGTTTCCTCTTTGCCTGAATTAATTGGGAAACAGGATCCTAAAACAGGGTAAAGCTAATAATCTTTGAAATTTTTATTTACTAGCATCCAGAAAATGCCAGGGAGACATTCATTAAACAGCTAAGAGACACTCAAGATTTCTAAAACTGCATATAATATTTCAATATCTGAAAAATTGGAGCCTAGTGTCAGTTCTTTTTTTGGGGTTGGTGGGGTGAGGGGTGTAGGTTGCTAATGGTGTTGTAAATAATGTCCCATTTTTCTATTGAAGGAGGATGCTCTTGTCGCAGCAACTAAGATATTATTCAAAGCTCTTTGAATATATTTGATCCAAGTTTGAACATGGTTGCAAATTTTTAAATGAAGACCTAGAAGATGCTACACTGCTATGGGTTGTCATGGTCAATTCAATTTCAGTCCTGTTTGAACTTTGAACAATTTCATGAGCAGGCTAACCTTAAACTAATGCATAAACTAATTCCTAAAACTAGAGATGCCACCAATCCCAGAGGCAAAGGTCTAGGAAGGTCAGATGGTATATCGAAAGTTCCAAGTCCTAAAATCACCAGGCGTTTTGGTGCTGTCTGCACCCAGCCTGTAGCTTCCTAATTATATAATTTATCGTTATCGGATTCTAATCTGCTTTCCAGTTCACAAAGATCAGAGCAATGAATTAAAAATCTGAAAATCTTGGCACTATGCTGATAGAGTTCTGCTCATCTTTTAGTAATATAGTATGATACAAAATGCGTATTTTTCTTTGAGAGTATATATAAATATTGCATATCCCGCAAAAAGTATGTTCCCTAAGGGCCCTTGGCTCATCATTCTTGGAATATTTCCAGCCTGAGCAAGAGGGAGCAGAGGGCACCTCTCTGGTCCTTTCTTGAGGATTGATTTCCTTCAATTCACAAAGCTTTTTCCCCCCAAGTTTACAGAGTTAGAATTGAAGCACATTCCGTGAGAAGTGGGTGAAACTGAAAGTGTGTATTGAATTTCAATGGTAATATTCCAATCTCAGAGTTGAAAACTTGAGTTCATGTCTCTTAGGGTGAGGTCTCCTCTTCTTAGCGGACCCTAATTGAGGTTTATCACAGTGACCCACTTCTCACTTTTTTGTCTGGGAGCAGGTGTTGACTACATACATACAAGGGCCTTAATAAATCAGACACTAAAGATTTCGCACTGTATCTTTCATGTTGATAATATAGATTTTGTTCCCCATCTGCATGTGGTTACATAAAAACAGCAAATCTACTGATATCTTATGTCACGTGTTACAATAATTTTAATGCATTAGAGTCTAATGGCATCTCTCACCACCCTGGGCAAGTATTTAATTTGTTTGAACAAATGGTTCATTCAAGCATATTTTAAAAAATATTCAACTTAGTGTCTTTGTCCCATTCAAGACACTGGAGAGTGAGCTAAAGGAACAATTTTACCCACTGAAAAATAAAAAAAGAAAAAGAAAAAGATGAAGGAAGCCAAGTGGTGTTCATAAGAATGATCGAGATCAAGACAGAAAGAATGAATCTCTTTTCTTAAACACACTCTGCATTGGTTGATGACTGCTTTTACATATATATAAATATGACAGATATTCTAGTTGTAGGGACTTTTGTTGTTATTTTTTTTCATTGAGCTCATCTTCACTTTTCCATTTAAAAGGCTACACCGGCTAAGTACAAGCATTAAATTGTAAAAGTATTTGAATGTTTTAACTATGATGATTGGGTTTAATGCCACTCTTGAAACTGGTTTTGTGTAGAAGCATGCATGTATGATGGGAGGAAATATATATATAAAATCATGATAAAAACAAAGAGAAAGTGGGGAAAAAATGAAAAGATAAAGTGGTTTAAGTGGGATTGTGATCACCTTAGGTATGAGTCCCACCACCCTTCTTTTCTTTTTTGTAGTTGGAATTAAGCTTAATAGAGTTGACTTGATTTTTGTATAAGAGTTCTGTAACTCCTTTTTTTTTTTTCTTTTAAAACCATATTATTTTTAAGGCAAAAGGCATTTACCTCCCTTGAAGTTTGGGGAAAAAATAATAACCTCCCTAAGACTTCAAAAATATTGTAAACTTTACTTGAAGTTTGTTAAAAAGAAATATTTTTTTAAAGGAAGTCTTGTGTCTTTTTGACAAAGTTTAGGGAAGGTCTTTGGAATTTTTAAGCAAAACGCGTCTCAATAGGAAAAGAAAATGGAAAAATAAAAGAATGGGCCTGAAATAAATATCAATGGTGAGTGATGAATTAGAGTTTGAGAGTTTGAGTCTTGGTTTAGTTAAAATTTTGTTTGATTAAAAGAAATGAAAAAAAAAAAGGTTTTTTTTTTTATAGTTTACTTTTTACTTCTTTGATAACTAAATTTAGAAAAGTGAATTTTTTTTTTTTTTTTCTCTTTTTTCTTCCTAATATTTTCTAAGTCCCAAATGAGACTTGGGAATATTATAGATATTTTTTTCAAAATTATGCCAATGTAGGATTCTACCTTGCACCAGTAGTTGAATCCTTAGCAACAGCAACTTCTCATCAGCTGTTCTTTTTTCTTTTCTTTGGGTGATGAAAACCAGTTATAGAAATGGGGATTTAATAAATTTTTTTTTAAAAAAAAAAAAAAGCTTACAAATATACACAAAGGCTTTCAAGCCCTGGCAGATTTCCAAAACGGCGTCGTGTAGCATCGTTCACAAGACACCTTGCACTGCAGGATGGCTGGTGCCTATCCTGAGCTGCAAGCCAAGTTGGTCCAGCACATACGCTGTGGACTGTTGAAGTGACTAGAGAGACAGCTTGTCCTCTGCCCCTAATATCTATATCCCCCCAGGGGCTAAGACTGTAAAAAAGCTAAACCAGGTATTGGTTAATGGTTATATAACGTTAATGTGGTCATTCTTATTTTCCATGCGGCACTACGGCACCCCTGCTTCACTCTCCCTAACCGTAGTCAATAAATTTAAAGTGGGGGAGGAGACTTTGATTATTTATACCTAGAGGCCCAGTCTCTGCAGTTCAGCTGAGAAATGTGATTTTTTGCTTGATTTCTTTGTCCTTGCTTGCTTATATGTAAACTCATTCTAATCAGAGTTTTGCATTTTTTTTTATTTTTATTTGATAAGGTCTGAGGGTGGGGGTTAAGGAGAGGAGAAATAAAAAGGGGAGGGGAGGGGAGGGGAGGGAGCGGGAGGATAAGCAAAAGAAGCTGTCTTTCTCATACACAGATCCCTATGGAATGCAGGAAGGATGCCCAGCATTGCATGCTGGAGCTCATTCTTTTTGTTTAGTTTAAAGGAACCTGCTTTGTTCTCTTTAGAAATCTTTCAGAGGGAGAGAGAGAGAGAGAGAGAGAGACTGGGGGCTGGGGAATGCATGGATTCAGGAGTTGGATTTGTTTAGATAGATGGTTAGATTTGTTCCCATGGGATTCTGCAGCTAGAAAACAAAAAACAAATGGAGGGAAGCAAGATGTGTTGGAATTATTTGTTTAATGGTTTCCCAATGATTGAGTTGGCCTGCAGTTAGTGAAACTTGCTGAGAGCTAGCCTCTCTCTGCTAAGTGAGAAAGAGGAGAGACAGAGAGCAAAGATGAAGTCCATGGATAATGATAACAACTGGTTGGGTTTCTCTCTATCCCCACACATTAACATGGAGGTTTCTTCAAATCCTCATGACCATCATCAAACTCAGCCTCCTCCTGCCGCTGCTGTTTCTGCTGCCCATCCAACAAGCTTTTTCCATTCTCCCACTCAACTCAACTACCCTGGAATCTACTATGGAGTTGAGGGTGATCAGAATGGGGGCTTTAATTACTCTTCCTTATCTGTCATGCCACTCAAGTCTGATGGGTCTCTTTGTATAATGGAAGCTCTCGGCAGGTCACAATCACAAGGTTAGCTCAAGCTACTTCTGTATTTCTTCCTATGGGGTTTTCCTCATTTCTTTGAAAATGTTAAAGAAGAAAAAATCACTTTCTTAAATAAACTCCTGGAGTTGTCTTTCTTTGACTTTTTATTTGAAGGAATGGTGCCAACTTCAACTCCAAAACTGGAGGACTTCTTCGGTGGTGGAACAATGGGGACCCATCACTATGATCATCAAAGCAGTGACAGAGAAGCTATGGCTCTGAGCTTAGACAGCATGTATTACCACCAAAACCCAGCTGCCGAGCCCAACAATCAGGCTTGTCCCTATTACTCTTCTGGGTTTAGAAGCCATGAGATGTTTCAGGCACCAGTAGAGGAGCAGAGTAAAGAAACCCACCTGCACCTTCCAGATTGCAGTCTTCAGTTCCCTGCAATGGCGCATGATGGGATCACTGGCATGAAGAACTGGATTTCAAGGAACTACTCAACTAGTCATGCATTGGAGCAGAAGATGATGGGTTGCATGGGCGAGGAAGCGGAAGAAACTGGGTCTATTAGTGCCATTGGGTATGGGGATTTGCAGTCTCTGAGCCTTTCCATGAGCCCTGGCTCTCAGTCAAGCTGTGTTACAGGTTCTCAGCAGATTTCACCTGCAGTCACCGAGTGTGTGGCCATGGAAACAAAGAAAAGAGGGCCTGAAAAGGTGGATCAGAGGCAAATCGTTCATAGGAAGTCCATAGACACATTTGGGCAGAGAACCTCGCAGTATAGAGGTGTTACAAGGTTTGTCATTTCCTGATCCTTTAATCCCGATGTTCTCTTTTAAACTTGCTTTCCCTGTGCATTATTTTGCCTGTTCTTTCTTGCACGCACCGCATGATTGTCTTTGGCAGCGTTTTTCTTTTCTTTCTCTTTTTTAAATTTATTTTAATTCCATACGTTCTTCTGGCTTTCTTCTATATTATTCTGATTTTCTTGAAGGGGTTTATGTCCATTAGGCATAGATGGACTGGTAGATATGAAGCTCATCTATGGGACAACAGTTGCAAGAAGGAAGGCCAAAGCAGGAAAGGAAGGCAAGGTTAGTGAGGAAATAAATAAAATCCATCTAAAATATGCCCTGAATATTTTTCTTTGATGGCTCTTCTGTTTTGGATATCTTATATTATTGCCCTACTCATGTTACTGATACCTCATGTTCTTGCTGATTGGTGGTTCGTTCCTTCGATGAAATGATAATTTTCAGTTTATCTGGGTAAGCTTTCTTATTTACCTCATCAGACATTTGAGCGTGTCCTGTTCTTTAATATTCATCAAGTCATTTCCAAATATTGATTTGCAGGGGGTTATGACATGGAAGAAAAGGCTGCAAGAGCTTATGACCTAGCAGCGCTTAAGTATTGGGGTGCTTCCACCCATATCAATTTCCCAGTAATGTTTCAACTCCTATTGCTTCTGCTGTTCTACCAATCCATCTGCTTATCTATTGTTACTGAACTGCTATTGTAACTTTGTTTTGGCAGTTGGAAAATTATCAACAAGAACTTGAAGAAATGAAGAACATGACCAGACAGGAGTATGTTGCTCACTTAAGAAGGTATAACTTTCACTCAGTTTGTGTTCCAGTGCCTGCCTTCATTTGTGCAAAATCTCACTTCGTCTTAACTTCCTTGCAGGAAAAGTAGTGGATTCTCAAGGGGGGCTTCAATGTACAGAGGAGTTACAAGGTCTTGCTGTTCTGATTAGTAGTAGATAGTAGTTTAATTGATGTGACATGATTTCTCATTCTATCAGAAAAATTATTGCTCTGACATTTTGGTTTCTCTTTCAATGTCGAGCAGACATCATCAGCATGGGCGTTGGCAAGCTCGGATAGGCAGAGTTGCAGGGAACAAGGACCTTTATCTTGGGACTTTCAGTAAGTTATTTTGAATTTGAGTTCATAAAATATAGTTTTTGCACTCTTTGATCATCTTCTGTATTCTAAGCTGTGATACTTTATAATCTTCAAACGGCCCGACTTTGATGCACTCTTTGATCCTTTGTGCTCTTTTTAGCCATTGGCATTATTTCCATGAGACTGATCTTGAGCCACTTTATGGTTCAGAGCTGATACACAGCAAGACTTAGCTTTTTTAAGAATGCCACTTAATTGATTAATGCCCAGTTGAGGTTAATATGGGGATTTGTTCGGCACCTTATGAACATGATCACTGTCCACTCTTTTTTGGCAAAAGCCATTCCCAGTTCTTATTGAAATGAGACTTCAGGTACGCAAGAAGAAGCAGCTGAAGCCTACGACATTGCAGCTATTAAATTTCGTGGTGTAAATGCTGTAACCAACTTTGACATTACGAGATACGATGTGGAGCGTATAATGGCGAGCAGTACACTTCTGGCTGGGGAATTCGCTAGGCGAAACAAGGAGATTGAGCCAAGTACTGAGGCTTCCAATCACAATCCACAATGCCATGGCAACAGGGAAGCCCTCCTTCCACCGCAGAACAATGGAAGTGAAGCAAACTGGAAAATGGTCCTCTACCAGTCCTCGCAACAGCCAAGCACCTCCCTAAAACAGCTTGATCAGAAACAGCAAGGAAGTCTTGAAAATTATAGAAGCCCATCATTCCCAGTGGCACCGCACGACCTGATCGGGATGGATGCCTTGAGCTCAGCTCAGCAAGAGGTGGAAGACTCGGGCAAGATGGGTGCAGCCCACTTGTCAAATGCTTCCTCGCTGGTGACGAGCTTGAGCAGCTCAAGAGAAGGCAGCCCTGATAAAACCAGCCAACCAATGCTCTTTGCCATGCCCCCAGCTGCATCCAAGATGTTCAATGGTACCACGAGTACTGTGAATTCTTGGATCCCTCCACCTCAGCTGAGGCCTGCACTCTCCATGCCTCACATGCCAGTCTTTGCTGCTTGGACGGATGCATAAACCTATTGCCATTTTTAACTGTCTAGTTTTTGCATGAACACGCGGAGAGAGAGAGAAACAAGAGGCACAGACAGGACAGAAAGACGTTGGTTTCATGCAAGTTTAATGAATTAGGTGAATGTAATTTTTGGGGCGTTAATGGAGGTATGGGTGGGGCCTGTAAACTGTTGGTAAGCAAGGATTCATAGTTTTTGAAACTCATCTTTTTAGCCCATCTTATGAAGATCTTGAAATGGTGGAAGGAAGCTTTAAAGGGGATGATGATATGATTTAACTCTTTGAAATGATTTTGGCAATATGGGATGACCTTATTCATAATTAGATCCAGCTTTATTGGTCCTATGAAGTACAGAACCAGCTCAGTGTCCTGCAATAATGCAAATATGGTCTTTGCTTTGAGCCTTTTGACCACAAAATCTCTGAGCTCTTCACCATTTAGTTCAGTGTCTCCTTGACAACATCATTACAATTTGCTTTTTTCATTTGAGCTTTCTCCAAAGGTGACAGACGTTCCATCCCCATTATTCAAAAAAGGGGGAAGAGTGGTGGAAAGAGATTCCCACATTAAGCCCCTTTTTAACTTAATGGCCATAATTAGTTTGAAATTATCTGCCAATTCATGCTAAACACTTTTCTGTTAATTACCTTTCAGATCTTTTCTAAACCTCATCACTGTGAATCCATGATGCCAAAGCTTAAAAGCAATTTCATGTCTTAATGCAGCCTCCCCTGCTGGCTAATCAAAGCTTTGAAGTGTGTTTGCACGTGATTCTATTGATGCCAACCGTGTGGCTGGGTGCAAAATCATATCTTAAACCATTATATGAGATATGAACTACCGTGCGACTATCTACACGTACCCCAAAAGGGGAAACTAATAAATCCACTCATAATCCCTCCTTGTAAAACATATCCTTTAGACATACACTCGTAGCAAATTCTCTTTAAAAAATATTACTTGATTTTTCAATGTGTTTACATTCACCGAATCTCCGTAGAATTTTCATTACATTCTCAATAAAATTTATTTTAGCATTCCAACTCTTGACTATAAAGCATATGCATAGGTTCACTTAATATTCATGCATTCATTAATGTTTATGCAGACATGTTTAATAGCCAAAAAAAAATAAAAATGGAGAACATCTCTTTAATATTGAAATTAAACGACAGTTCATAACAATGCAAGCTCATGAAGCTTAATTAAATGCCCAAGAGTCATTTCTTGGCCAGTACCCTAACATAACTACAGAAGAGCCCACGGCTACCACACGCAGCTATACTGCAATACTAGTGAGACGAGCGTCTTGAATACCAGTAACTAGTAAGCAAGACAAATGATAAAATCAAATATCAAGGAGCGCAGACAGAACAAAAAACTAGCTTGCAGGGCAAGCGGGTATTCATGAATGAGATGAGATTGAGTCAAACTCGCTAAAGTCCCCCACATTGAATGCCTTCTTTAAGCTTAAACTGAGAATATTAAACAACCCAAGCGCTTTTTCACTTACTATTACAGTATCTGAGTACAGTCCAAGCTTGTTGTTACGGTGCTTAGCAGTAGCCCTCTGGCGCTAATTCCTTTTCAATTTTAGTTCTGCCCATATGGAGGAATGCCTCAACTGTATTCTGCAGACTGTAGGATTAGGAAATTGAGGTTTAAACCATGCGCAGTGCAACCACTAAAACCAACAAAATCTGCCCCCCCGCCCCCTTGATTACAAGATTTCATTTGCACGTCAAAATACCGATGCAGAGTGGAAGCTAGCTGGCAAATGCTTTTTAGGTCACTTTGCTTGCTTCACTACTGTTTCTTTCTCACTGGCTAAAACATGGTGGCCCATGCTTGCTCTGGTGTTTCAACATGGCAAGAGCAAAATGCATGGCCGGAAAATGAGGTTTGAACAAACCCAGCACCGTCTCATCCCTGTGAAAATTTGGTAAAACTAAACCTCAAGAGTTGAAAAAATGGCACCCTATGTAATCAATCCCTTAAAAACGGCACCCTATGGAGCTACACATAGCTAGCATTTATTTGATGAGAGAAATATGTGCATTATCTCCGTAAACTTTGCTGCTAAAATTCCCCATTCCCCAAACCCCTTGCATATGGTCCAAAATTCTTCAATCGCAGACTGAATTGCAGAAATGCAGCAGGGGACATTTCACAGAACATCTGAAATATTAAGATACCACTAGTAGATTGACTTTTTATCGTGTCGGTTTGCACAAATTTTCATTCTACTGTACTGATCTTGCCAAAGCTTCTTTTAAATTATATTTAGCACTTTTCAGGCTGTGAGTAATTTCCATGGTGATTAACAAAGCTACCACCTGTGAAGCAATATGCGTGCCTTCCCCTCATTGTCTAGGTAGTGATATGCACACACGGTCACTTAATTGGGGACATGCAAGTATGCATGCAACCATCTTATTAGCTATTTGGTGAATTCTTCTGCTGTACAGCTTGCAGAAATGTGTTTAGCTCACAACACCCACCCTTGGTGCAAAAACTAATGGCACCCTCTGTCTCCCCTCTCTGTCCGGTGCGGAACCTCTTCGAACCCATAGCTGTTGAATTTTTACTAGCAAAATTCAACACATACGGGTGCATGAGACAGAAAACAGCACAATGAAGGAGACAAAAGATCTATCGATCTCCGTAAAATCCGAACCTTCCCTACTAAAATTTAAAATGGACATCCTAGCTAGCTCAACTAATTCAAAACACCTGGTATAAGTTTAACTCAACCCCAGAGGACAAAGCAGAGAGAGAGAGAGAGAGAGAGAGAGAGAGAGAAGGGAGAGAGAGGAGAGAGAAGGAGGACCCCGAGAGAGAGCACCCACCCAGACGAGACAGAGAGGAGGAGAGAGAGAGAGAGAGAGAGAGAGAGAGAGAGAGGGAGAGAGGGCATGCGTAATATGAAAAGTTACAAACAGCTAGCTGTGGGGAGGGTATAGCCAGAAAAGGATAAAAAGAGAACAGGAAGTGATTAGCAAGGTCAAAAAGGATAACAACTACTCGTAGAAAAGATTGCGAAGGAGAGAGGGACAGAGACAATTGTCTCCCTAATTAATTTACGGAAAGGGGGTAGGAGGTTGAATTTAGATTCTTCAATATTTTGACTGTCGTGTCAAACGATAACCCATTATTATTATTATTATAATAACTACTCCCATCACCATGGCACACATGGACACTATAATGCCATTATTATTATAACTACATTTGTCTTGATCTCCCCTACTGCCTGATATTGGGTGGTCTTGGATCTTTTCAACCCCAAAAATTAGAACAAGTGAAACTGTCCCTCATACTTAAAAATAAGTGACCATCAAGCTCCTTTCACAACCGATGTGAGACAATCCCAACACTCATAAGGCATGGCACCACCGAATAATATGAAACTTCATGTAAAACTTCTCTCGTTGGAAAAGGAATATATATATATATATAGATGGGTCTCCCGTCTCACTCACCATGGTTGTGCTCGAGCGAGCTAGCTGTAATATTGAAGGATCAGCTGTACTGGTGGCACTAGCTAGCATTGTTATTGATTGATTGAAAGCTTCTTAAATCATGAAAAAGTCGGTGGAACTGTGGAGCTGTGGAACTGTGGAACTTGTAATTGATTTGGTGTTTGCACAACTAGATAGCACACAAACAGTATTTGTGAGGGGAAATGACATCTAACTGCGCCCAAGCAGACCATACTGATGTAAATAGTTGCTTTGAACAGTTTCCTCCAGTGGTGAAAAGGAAAGTTGGCTCATGCTGTTCATCAAGTCATTTCTAAATTTCATTTGGCAATAGTTTATTTTCGGTTACTTGCCAAGCTCTGTAATTTAAATCAACGTTAGGTACTTGATCTAGGAAGTGCATGTGTTCATTGAAAAGGTTTCTCATATGCATTGATGCATGTTCTAGTTTATATATATGACTTTGGTTTCGATTGATATAGCTTGCTCTCTGTTATTTTATTTTATTTTATTTTTTTATCACTTGCGAGTGTGCAAGTGCTTACCATTTCCAGCAAAGTGATTTGGGTCCTTTCACTTGTACTTCAGTGCAAATAGTGTGATTTGGAATTCTAATTTCCAACTATTGAAAGATCATCTTGTTGATGTGAAGTATTATCCACTTTGATTTATAGATTTTACAATTTTGTTCTTCAAAAACATCTGGTATAGTTGGGATTAACCCCCAACCCTACAAGTCAAGGTTAGTGGCCAAAACTAAAGCCCTTCCTCCTCATTCTTTAGGCCCCGTGGGGCCTGCCAAACGTGTACCAATCACCTATTTATTTTTTATCTAAAAATTATAATTATAAATCAAATGGATATGTACAGAATCGCTGGACATACCCAATAAAGGAAGAATTAACTCCCAAACAAGGATTTGCTAAGCAGACATCCAAAAGCCTAACACAACGGAGAATAACTACAACTCAATACATCAAAACTTGGGCATCCCTAGGAGCAAAAGCTAGGATGTCAAAACAAACAAACAAACTCAATCAACCATTTTGTAAGTTGATTCAGAATTGTATTTCTATTTCATGGTTTTTTGTCATGATGTATGACACTTATAGATGTTTCTTCAAGTCAAAAAGGGGCTTGAGGTAAGGGGATCCGTTGTCGTCATATATTTTCATCATCATGGAAGAAGTTCTTTCTAAATTTCAAAAAAAGTTGTCTGAGAAGCAGATTTTATCGTTTGCGCATCCATGTAGTGTACCTTTTATATCGCATTTAATGTATGCGGATGATGTTGTTATATTTGCTAATGTTGGAAAAAAATCTGTTAGACAGTTAGTGGAGGTGATTAAGGAGTATGAAAACTTGATTGGCCAAAGGATGAATAAAGATAAATCAGTTATTTTTTTCTCAAAGAAGTTGGGTGTTTAGAGGAAGGGAGAGATTCTTCAAGAGACTGGTTTTATTGAAGGTAAATTTCCTTTTACGTATTTGGGTGTGCCAATAGTGGATGGTAAATTGAAGAGCTATCATTTTGACCCTTTAATTAAAAAAATTAGTAAGAGAGTCAAGGGTTGGAAAAGTAGATTATTGTCTCAAGGAGGTCGTCTAGTTTTGTTGAGACATGTGCTTTCGAGTATGTCATATCATCTGTTAACTGTTCTAAATGCCCTAAAACTGGTGATAAAAAAGATATAAGGCATGTTTGCTTCTTTTTTCTAGGGATTTAAGGATGGAAAGAAAATGAAAGAAGGGCCTGAAGGACTTGTGTGTTCTTGTG
The DNA here is from genome assembly GCF_029873635.1 of Malania oleifera. Taxonomy (NCBI): domain Eukaryota; kingdom Viridiplantae; phylum Streptophyta; class Magnoliopsida; order Santalales; family Ximeniaceae; genus Malania; species Malania oleifera. Next base: position 7,601,890 of record NC_080417.1, read on the forward strand.
GAGGAGGGGGCATAGGCGTAAGGGACATTTCGGAAGTGAACGGCCTGTTTCATGAAATTTGGTGGACATTTATTAACTAAAATTCTGATGGGCTAGATTTTTTAAAGCTAAATATGAGAAAGGAGGGACATATGCTTGTGTAGATCTCAGCGATCGGATTTCCTTGGAGGAAAAGTTGCAGGGTATGCCTGAACTGTAAGTGAATCCTAAGTGGAAGGTGTAGAGAAGGAGATGTAAAATTAGGTATGATAAATTTCTAGATTCGAGACCTTGTTTGCAATTATCCAGATGGTGCACAGTCATATTATTAGATTAAAGATTGGTTACATAATGCGTGGATTAGAAAAATTGAGAGGATGCTGGGGTTTAATAAAGCGGAAAGAAGTGGTGGAAACGGTGGGAAATCTTAGAAACTCTCGGACATACTGTTATGGCTCCTGGAAAAGGATGGTTGCTTTGATACAAGTCAGATGGATGTTATCAGGAGTTAGAACTCCAAAATTTGATTGGTAAAGTGGATTTGAAAAACTGGTACGAAGAAATTGTTATCGTATGTGGAAGGACGACTTTTGAGTGTTAAGCGTGATGAAATGCAAAAGGTGAGAAGGGTGGGGGTTTCAACTTGCTTTGGCCGTGTAATTGTTGTGAGATGAGGCAGCCAGAAGATATGGAGATGTGGTAATAAGGAACCTTACTACTGAGGTTGGAGGAAGGGTAGGTGGAGGTAGGGGTACCTTTTCCTTAAAGCAACAAAGTTGGAAAGAAAGAGTCCAAATGTGGTTTAATAGGGCTTAGTTCTGTCAATTAGGATCCATGATGGCTTGATTCCTTGTTTAGTAGTTGGAGGCTGGGAGAGAGAGTACTATGTTAAAATGGAGGGAAAAATTGGAGAGTAGTACAGATGATGGGTTGTCCATTAAGTATGGGTGGGGGTTTTCATGCAGTGAAAAAGACTAGGGGAATGGCTCAGTAAAGGTGGGATGATGATTTTAGATATGTAGAATTTGGAAGTACAAATTGGAATAAAGAATTAAAACTATGCAAGTGTGAGATGGCTAAACCGAGGCAAGGGAGGTTGAAACTAAATTGGACGGGAGTAGCTTGGGGAAAACCAGGGCGGCGGGTGGTGTGACATCTTAGAGACCAGGACAGGTTCTTTTGTTTTTTCGGTTTCTTTTTTTTCCCCAAAATATTTTGGTTTTGTTTCAATAATAAGCTGAATTGAGAGCTGTCTTCCTGCTTGTGTTAGAAGGATAAAGATTTGCAAACATTTGGGTGATACCAGATTGATATTGAATGTGATTCGAATATTGTAGTAAATTGGATAAGATCCAGTAAGTGCTCATTGTGGTATTTGTTGGATTTTGAGGAGCAACGTAGTGGTTTATTGGAGGAGAGTGACTTTTTAGATAAATCATTTGTTGACCTGAGTGGTCCAGTCCCTGTTGATAATGACAAATACTCTTGTACTAATGGTTGACTAAGAACTGATGCAGGTTCACCTTTTGTGCGAGCTCAGGACTAAAGACTTATATGATGGCGTGCGGTGTACGGACGTATTGTGAATGAAGAACCTTGTGCTGCATTTTATTTATTTTTCAATTCTTTCATTCTGTGATGTAATTTTATTATGGACTGTACATTCTATGGCTTGTAATAATTTGCATCATGCATGATATGTACATATGCTCAAATTGACCTTAGATTGACCATAGGACCTCCAAATATAACATGAAAAAATTTTTTGTTCCTAAAATGGCCTAACTTATACAAGGTTTTTAAATGTTTATAAAGTTAAAAAGAAGCAAAAACTAAATTTTCAAAGGGGTTCGGGTCAACCGACTAGTCGTTTGGGGGGTTTGGGTTTTTGTTTTTTGATCCCGAATGTAGAAATGAACAATTTTTCTTACCAATTGGATGTCATATCAATTCAGGTTCAAAATGAAAAATTGTGGCATTTTACCATAGCTTGAGTTTGATCCCAAGAACGTTTTTTCCAAATTAGAGTTACATAGAAAAAGTTTATGGCCAAAATACTGGAAACGTGGTCGCGTTAAGAGAAAAAAACTCCCTTCATGTTTCTTTCGTTCTCATTGATGGACATTTTTCTAAATCCAAAAGTAATTTCTTAAAATGTGTTGCACATGAAAGTTGTGGGATTTTATCTTACCTTTCTATTGGTATCAAGAACATCCAATTTGAAATTTTATAGGAAAAGTTATGGCCAAAACACTGAACAGTGTCTGTGTAGAAAAGTAGAGGCCGGTCGACCGAGCCTTCACTACGGTCCACCGAAACTCGTTGATTTCAGCCCCGGTCGACCGAGCCTTCACTACGGTCGACCAAAACTCCTTTTTTTCAACATTTTAACTACCCGGTCTACCGAAACTTGTAGTTCAAAAGGCCCTGGTCAACTAAAACCCTTTTGGGTCAACAGTTGACCATCCGGTCGACCGAGAACTTTTGAACTACAACTACCTGGTCGACCGGAAGGTACTCGAGAGAATTTCCAGCGGTCTGGTCGACTGAACCAGGCAATTCAAAATGACCTAGTCGACCGAAACTCGGAAATTTGGGAAATCGCCCTCTTCGGTCGACCGAGCCTTTCAGTTCAAAAGTCTCCTGGTCGACCGAGCCATTTGAATCCTGGTCGACCGAACCATTTCTGGTCGACCGGACCTCTCGGGTTGCCCTGATTTTTACCGTGGATAAACATATTTTAAATAGGGTTAATTATTTTAAAATGATTTAAAACTTTCTTAATAATGCCCAATAGGTCCCCAACGGTCAAAAATACCTCCTTGCCTATATATACCCATTCATTTATCATTATTAGCGGGGATTAGCAAACTTGATTAGGGCAAAACTCTCTCAACTCTTAAAACCCTATATTAGCCAAAAACTTCTTCCAAACACTCACATACTCTTCAATCTTTATTTCTCTAAGCATTGTGAGTATTTCTATAAGGCTATTGTGCGTAATCTTTCTAGCTATACTCTCTTGTGGTATAAAGGTTGATTGATTTTATTTGAGAGTATAACCTAAAGTTCTTCCACGGATTTCATTTGATAAATCTTGTGTGGGAAGACTTTGAGGGTTGTGGTTCTTGCATTGTTGTTGCAAGATACCTAAACCTAGATTTTGTGTGCAAAAATCCTTTTGTGAAAAGCTAATCTTTCAAACAACTCCATTGTGCTTTAGAAATTGAAATATCATATTGAGTTTGTTTGATCTATCTTGCTTAGCATATTTGAAACCCTAATATGATTTTGTGATATTCGAATAGTGTTTCAAATCTTGCTTAGATACACACTCTAGATCTTGATTGATTATCATACTTGATTGAGTGTTTAGCACACATTAGAGCACTGAGCATATCTACATATCATTCGTGCTTGCTTTATTGATTGAGCTGTATTGGTGCACACATCTGCTTTTCTATAAGCATATTTTCGTGTACAAATTTTATACACATTTGTTGTATTTCCAGGCACGGGCTTGAAGAGGGAGACTAGCCCTGGAATAGTCCCGGATTGGCTTAGACCCAGTTAGGAAAGTTAGGTGCGTCGTCCTGTTAAGGCGTGTAGGTTAAGGTCAGCCCCGCTAATTGACCTGGTTAAGGTTGAGGTCAGCCCTGTGTTAATTTGACCTGGTTGTAAACGATGCCGCTCCACCCTTAAGTGAGCTATTAGTGGAATCCTCCTGCTTGCGAGCTAGAGGTGGGGACGTAGGCACAGTTGGCCGAACCCCGATAACAAATCGTGCGTGTTCTTTACATTTCCGCAATTTACTTACTGCACGTGTATGTTATATTGTAAATGATTAGATTTACATTTGCATAGACAGACCCTAGGTTAAGTAATACTGCTTATCTGGTTTAACCTAGGTGATAATTTTTAAATACCCAATTCACCCCCCCTCTTGGAATTGCACCAAAGCTAACAATTGGTATTAGAGCCTCGTAACTTAGACTTTGACGTTATTTAGTAAAAGATCATGATGGCTCATGTTAGTGCATCCCCTTCATGTGAGGGAAGATTGGTCACACACCCACCTGTATTCTATGGTAATGATTATGCTATATGGAAATTTAGAATGACTGTGTATGTGAAAGCTTTAAATTGGAAATTTTGGAGAGTCATGGATCAGGGTGATTGTGTGCCTACGAAATCTATTGGGTGTACCGCTGTTCCTAAATCTAAGTGTGAAATGAATGACCATGATAGGAACTTAGTACAGGTAAATTCTGATGCCATGAATACCTTACTGCATGCTTTATATTCTAATGTTTTATGTGAGGTTATGGCTTGTAGTAGTGCTAAGCAGATATGGGAAGAACTTGAGAGGAGATATGGAGCACCCATGCAAAACAATGTGATCTCTCCATGTGACTCAAGCCCTACTAATCCTGAAGGAGGTAACCAGTGCTTTGTTGCCTTAATAGATAATGAGGTTATCTCTGTTCCTTCTGCTTTAGTAGATAAACTTGGTAATGATTCATGTGATGAATTGAATGATGCATCTGATACTGAATCATGTAATAGTACTGATAGTGAAAGCATGCCTACTTATGAGGAATTGCAAGTTGAATATATTAGAACTCATAAGTCACTTGTTAAAGCTAATAAAAGATATGTTGCTTTGAAAAACAAGTATGAGGCATGTGAGAAAGAATGTGAATCAAAAGTTCTTGTTGAAAGAGAAAAAGACTTTAAAATCAAACAATTAGTAAACAAGAATGAAAAATTGGAAAAAAAATTGAGTGTAGTAAGATCCCAACTTACAATTGAAAATGAAAAGGATCTTCATATCCATGATCTTGAGAATAAAGCAAACAATATGTCAAAAGAACTTATGAAACTTCAAAGTGTTTGCAAGGATCTGAAAAACTCAAAAATTCAAGATCTAGAGAAGAAAATAGAAGACCTATCTAAGATCATCTACACATTCACTAGAGGCAAAGAAAATTTTGATAAATTGCTTGGCTCACAAAAGATGACCTTAGATAAGGAAGGTATAGGTTTTAATGGAATTGAAAATAAGAAAAAGAAGAACCTATACATGGGGTACTTTGTAAAAGAATCAAAACATTATGCTAGTACCTCCTCCGGTCCATACACTCACAAAATATGCATTCTATGTAAAAATAAGGGGCACACAAAATTTGATTGCCCATTTAAAAGAAAAGGTGTGAAACCCAAACAAGTCTGGAGAGTCAAAGTACCACCTAGTCCTAACCCATCGAGAATAAAAGGTAGAAAAATGATATGGGTTGTTAAGAAAGAAAACCCCTTGATATTCAAGGAAGAATTTGCTCAAACAGGAATTACATGAACACATAATTCATCCTTAGCATTTAGGATTAGCCATAGGGGGTAGTACCTTCTAAAAGCTTAGGAAATGGTTCGGGACTGAAAATGTAAAATCTTAGTATATACCAACTATTTAAAATCTTACATACTAAGTATTTTGAAAAATCAAGTCAATTTGCAAATCCAAGCATATAATCTGAACTCAATGCATACATCCCTTGGTTGAAATATGAAATTATTGGCTACTTGAATGAAAATCCACTTCCAAATGGACATGACATTTTTGCCTTGTATTAAAATTTCAAATTGCTTAACTCATGTGTAAATATGAATATCTAAAGTTAAGCATCTATTTTTTCCATTGCCTAGCTTGTGGTTTAGGGAATCCATCTCACACTATATATCATTTAATCCCAAACCCATCATTGAACTTAAATGCCTAATAAAATGTTTAGTCATCACTCTAGGCTTGAAGCACTATTAATCATCAACTCCAAATATTTATAGTGCTTATTAAAAGATATCCTTCCATAATTAAAATTAGAGGCAATCACTAAGGGATTCAAGTTTCACTGTTAAATCAAAATTCCCTTTGAGCTTATATTATAAATCCTCTAATTTTGGTTTATGTCCTCCATAGGAAATCTTTACCTTACCACGATCATATCAGGTAAAGATCCATCCTTCTCATTGGTTCGTATCCTTGCTCTAAAATTATGATCATATCTAAAGGATACATTCCAATCACCAAAGAGCATCAGTTCCTAGTTATTCATATCCTCCACAATGCTCTTTGCCAAAATAAGTTAGGACATATTCTTTAAAATGCCTATCTTGTACAATGTCCTACTTTTGAATACTCTATTAAACTTAAATAAAACGTTTAATCTTTAAGAGTATTCAATTTTCTTCCAAGTTCTCAAACTTTATATAAAATCATTTAAGAGCTTCATCCTCATAAATTAAGTTAAAATGGCTAATTTAATTGATATAGGTTTCAATCTAGATGATAGAACAAAAATTCAAAGAAACCTATGCATGAACCTTAAAATGAAAAGTCATTTAAACTTGAGCCTCTCACATATTGTAAACCATAAGAAAAGAGGCAAATATTGGCTTAACTTATTTAAAGATATATATCTTTTGACCTTTTGGTCCTCTAAGCCTATTCATCCAAAGCCAAGCACATAACACTGAAAATCTTAATATACTTGGCCTAAAGAACCTGAAAAATAAGGAAAGGCATAAAATGAATTAGCGCATAATTAAAGGGGAGCATATATTCTTTCATGATTATATAAATTAAAATGCTCTCATATATTTATTTCATGCCTAAATGTCCATATGGGTATTGCACTGAATTTCTAACTATCCATGGTTATTTATTGTTCATAGTATCTAGTTGGATGGTTTACATTTTATATGGACAGTTGATTATACTACCTGATTGCATGCTTAGTTTAGAATGCCTCCTGCATGGCGGATGCAGTTGATGTGAATTGCATGCTGGTAATGGATTATAGGTTCTCGTATGCCTTGAACTGAAATATAAATTGCTTGTTTGAACCTATTAGGTAACATTTGTATAGGAAAATGTCCTATATACAAACGGCATGCTGCCGAATTTTTGCTAGGACTTTCCCATACAAAACCTTGTGTTAAAGATGATTATAATAAAATTAAAGTTAAAATATTTTTGAAAGGATGAGTGAAAACTAATTGAAAATTAAATGTCATCCTTGTATAATCATCAAACACTTAAAAAGCTGAGCACCTATCCTATAGAAAGAACTTATAGGACTCACATGCATCACTATTGTTTATTGAAATATTGAGGCTCTTCCTATATCCCTGAACATTGTATCTTGCACGTAAAGTCCCATGTTTTGATATGAAATGTTTTTGGATCATGAGTTGCACTGAATGCCTTAATATCTGTTTTTGATGCACTTGTTGTCTATAGGTATGACTATACTAATTTAAGATGAATGTTGTTAATAGACATCAAGTATAGTTGTTGAAGAATGGTTTTTGTGCTCACTTATACTTTGGCATATTCAATGAAATCAATCACTTGCAAAGTATAAGTAATTTATAATATCTAAGCAATAATTCAAATTGATAGGGGGAGCATCTAAAATTGAAATGCCTATCACATTATGCTTACCAACCTTTTAGCTTAGATATGGTGTTGAATCAAATGTGGCATGTGCTTAACTGATATGTTGTTGTTAAAAATCTTACATTGACTTATAGTCCTTTGCCACATGTTGTTTGTGTTTGCCATATGATCCCGCATATGAATTATTAAATCTTTAGGATCATCATGGTTGTGATTTTCTGGTTATACTTTTGTATGTACTTAATTGACAAATCAGAAAATTTATGCTTGCTTGTTTTAAATTAAAGCTTCCTTTCTGCAAGCTACCCCCAGCACCATCTTGCAAACATCATAAGGGGGATATATATTTATTACTTTATAGCAAGAACTAATTTCAAAACTCAAACTTTTTCTCTTGCCTCATTATTATTATTATTACATATATTGTTTTAAAGTCGCATAACTGGTTCTATACCTACACATAAAAATGCATGCGAACTAATTAGATTGTGTTTATGCTCAAACTTCCTGTTTGGTATCATATGCCGTGTTTTTTTTAATTCAAATCTTTCACGGGTCTTATGATATGTGTCAATTGAAATGGTCGGTGCATATCTACAATCTAACTTTGTTTTTCATGACATTTAAAATATTTAAATGACCAGTTGTATTACTTGTGTGCTTAATTGTTGAGGTTATTTTCGTCATTCTGTTTGCATTGTATGACTATTATATTTCTTGAATGTCTAAAAGTTATACCTCTATTTTTGTGTGTTGAAAATACTGTATTAGTTGAGTTACGTGATGAATATGTGCTATATGCTATTGATTGGAACTCAACACAGGTCACTTAGGTACAAAGTTATGATTGGGAATGGTTTATTTTCAAACGGCATGCTGCTGAATTTTTCAAAAATTCCTCCCAATATCCCTTTTGTATCTAAATGACATCCTTTGCCTTCGAGTTTTATTGTTTAAACCCTTTTTGTTGTTGCCAAAAGGGGGAGAAAAGGCAAAAGTGGGTAAAATAATGCTTAATCATGCTTAATCTTTAATTACCCATTACTTTAATTATCTTTATGCACAAAGTCAGGGGGAGCCTTTCTTGGCTGTACCCACTTTTGCATAAAGTATTTGTCATCATCAAAAAAGGGGAGAATGTTGACCTGATTGGTCACGCCCTGTTTTGATAATGACAAATACTCTTGGTACTAATGGTTGTACTAAGAACTGCATGCAGGTTCACCTTGTGCGCGCTTCAGAACTAAAAGACTTATTATGATGGCGTGCGGTGTTCGTGCCGATGAATGAAGAACCTTGTGCTGCATTTATATTTATTTTTCAGTTTCTTCATTCTGGGATGTAATTTTATTATGGACTGTACACTCATATGGCTTGTAATAATTTGCATCATGCATGATAGGTAGATATGCTCAAATTGACCTTAGATTGACCATATGACCTCCAAATAACATGAAAAACTTTTTTCATAAAATGCCTAACTTATACAAAGGTTTTTAAATGGTTTTAAAGTTAAAAGAAGGCAAAAACTAAAATTTTCAAAGGGGTCGGTCAACCGGCTAGTCGACCGAATGTTAGAAATGAATAATTTTCTTACTCAATTGGATGTCATATCAAATCATGTTCAACATAAAAATTGTGGCATTTTACCATATCTTGAGTTTGATACCAAGAACGTCCAAATTGGAGTTCCATAGAAAAAGTTATGGCCAAAACACTGAAATGTATCCGTAAGAGAAAAACTCCCTTCATGTTTCTTCCGTCTCATTGATGGATATTTTTCTCAATCCAAAAGTCATTTGCTTAAAATTTGTTCAACATGAAAGTTGTGGGATTGTCTCTTACCTTTCTATTGGTATCAATAAAATTCAATTTGGAGTTGTATAGAAAAAGTTATGGCCGAAACACTAAACAGTGTGTGTGTAGAAAAGTAGAGGCCGGTCGATCGAGCCTTCACTACGGTCGACCGAAACTCGTTGATTTCAGCCCCGGTCGACCGAGCCTTCACTACGGTCGACCAAAACTCCTTTTTTTCAACATTTTAACTACCTGGTCAACCGAAACTTGTAGTTCAAAAGGCCCTGGTCGACCGAAACCCTCCTGGGTCAACAGTTGACCATCCGGTCGACCGAGAACTTTTGAACTACAACTACCTGGTCGACCGAAAGGTACTCGGGAGAATTTCCAGCGGTCTGGTCGACCGAACCAGACAGTTCAAAATGCTCTGGTCGACTGAAACTCAAAAATTTGGGAAATCGCCCTCTTCGGCCGACCGAGCCTTTCAGTTCAAAAGTCTCCTGGTCGACCGAGCCATTTGAGTCCTGGTCGACCGAACCATTTCTAGTCGACCGGACCTCTCGGGTTGCCCTGATTTTTACCATGGATAAACATATTTTAAATAGGGTTAATTATTTTAAAATGATTTAAAACTTTCTTAATAATGCCCAATAGGTCCCCAACGGTCAAAAATACCTCCTTGCCTATATATACCCATTCATTTATCATTATTAGCGGAGATTAGCAAACTTGATTAGGGCAAAACTCTCTCAACTCTTAAAACCCTATATTAGCCAAAAACTTCTTGCAAACACTCACATACTCTTCAATCTTTATTTCTCTAAGCATTGTGAGTATTTCTATAAGGCTATTGTGCATAATCTTTCTAGCTAATACTCTCTTTTAGTATAAAGGTTGATTGATTTTATTTTAGAGTATAGCCTAAAGTTCTTCCACGGATTTCATTTGATAAATCTTGTGTGGGAAGACTTTGAGGGTTGTGGTTCTTGCATTGTTGTTGCAAGATACCTAAACCTAGATTTTGTGTGCAAAAATCCTTTTGTGAAAAGCTAATCTTTCAAATAACTCCATTGTGCTTTAGAAATTGAAATATCATAATGAGTTTGTTTGATCTATCTTGCTCAGCATATTTGAAACCCTAATATGATTTTGTGATATTCGAATAGTGTTTCAAATCTTGCTTAGATACACACTCTAGATCTTGATTGATTATCATACTTGATTGAGTGTTTAGCACACATTAGAGCACTGAGCATATCTACATATCATTCGTGCTTGCTTTATTGATTGAGCTGTATTGGTGCACACATCTGCTTTTCTATAAGCATATTTCCGTGTACAAATTTTATACACATTTGTTGTATTTTCAGGCACGGGCCTGAAGAGGGAGACTAGCCCTGGAATAGTCCCGGATTGGCTTAGACCCGATTAGGAAAGCTAGGTGCGTCGTCTTGTTAAGGCGTATAGGTTGAGGTCAGCCCCGCTAATTGACCTGGTTAAGGTTGAGGTCAGCCCTGTGTTAATTTGACCTAGTTGTAAACGGTGTCGCTCCACCCTTAAGTGAGCTATTAGTGGAATCCTCCTGCTTGCGAGCTAGAGGCGGGGACGTAGGCACAGTTGGCCGAACCCCGATAACATATCGTGCGTGTTCTTTACATTTCCGCAATTTACTTACTGCACGTGTATGTTATATTGTAAATGATTAGATTTACATTTGCATAGACAGACCCTAGGTTAAGTAATACTGCTTATCTGGTTTAACCTAGGTGATAATTTTTAAATACCCAATTCACCCCCCCTCTTGGGATTGCACCAAAGCTAACATCATTAGTATAGAGAAGGGAACAAAGTGGCAAGTGCCTTAGCTCGACAAAGTGCTATAGGGAGGAATAGTTTGTTTACTAATAGTGGTCAACTCCCTAGAGTTATCAATGATTTGTATAACCTAAAGAATATGGGTACGACTTATATGATGTATGTTTAACTGAAAAAAAAAAAAAAAAGGAGCACTCCCTCCAAAGCAATCAACAACCCAAACAAGGCTAGAATAACTACTACTCAAGCTGTAATGCCCACAAAATAATATGCATGTAGATATAAATAAATAAATAAATAAATTTTAATTTAAAATTAATTAATTAAATTAATTAAATAATTTTTATTATTTATTAAATAATATAATATATTAATATAATTCAATATAATACAATATAATATAATAATATTCTTCCTTCCTGGGATTCCAATTAGAATTGGAATCTAGAGAGTTCTTCCCCCCCCCCCCCTCACGCCACACTCTCTCTCTTTCTCTCTCCTCCGCCCATCCCTTTCTCTCTCTAGATTTCTCCCTCATTTCTCGGCCAAAACAAAAACGAACACCACCACAGGGTCCTAGCTTCAATTCTCGTCATTTTAATCTGAGTAGATTTTTTACTTGGGGATCCTAGGCACCACTCCAAGGTTAAGGTAAAGAGTACAAATTATGTCAGTTATTTTAGGAATTCACCTGATTAAATCATGGTATATAATTATTGGAATATTGCATATGGTTTTCTGAGTAATTTTATGGGTATGAAAATTATAGTTTATTTATTAAATTGGGAATATTTTGGAATCAAGTTAAACTGCAGGGATTTGATTAAATTAGATTTCTGACAATATTTTGGAATTAGATTAAACTGCGGGGATTTGATCATATTGATGTTTTTAAATATGTTAGAAATTAAATTTAATTTTGGGAAGTGGATCATACATGCGTTTTTAGAATTTAACCGGTTAACGGGAGTGTGTGAGCCTAGGGGCGTTAGGATAGTAATTATTTTGGGATTTAACTGATTCAGCTAAAATGTGACGCCTTGATTTTTCATACCATTTTTTTTCCTCTTCAATAAATAATAAATATTAATCAAACATCGATCACGTCACAAACTCTAATACCATATCAACATAACCTGACTCGAAATAGGGTACCGGGCAATCAGTTCATCATATGCACACATTCCTAACAGCTGAAGTCAATATTTACATACTATCCAGAATACAAATAACCAAAGTTCTATACATCCATACACAACCCAAAAATCCATAACATTCTCTAGGGGATTACACAAACAGATCCCCAACACAAAACATTTACCCTGACTATCAGGGTACTAGCAACCCTCTATTACGGAGCTCTGTCTCCTGGTATGTTATAGTTCCCTAAAATATTTAAATATTTGGGGTGAGACACCTCTTAGTAAGACGGAATAAATTATTTACACTGTGTGGCACATGAGTTTAGTTATATCATAATACACTCATTTTAATGATTATATATTTTGAGAAAATATACAGATATGTACTCATAATCATATAATTATAAAACATAATTTTATAAGCTTTGATACCACTTCTCATACTTAGACATATGTAACCAATATTTATCAACGAAATTCTTGAGGATAGGGGAGATTACACGCCCATACATGTAACGCCCCTATGCTGTAATATCGTTTGTAACCTTATCCGATAAATTTGGGTGCGGTTACAACTGATACTTATCAGAGCACTCACCTTACTTAGTAAGCCCTCAAGCAGAGAGTTTTACTCCACCCTAATTATTTATGTAATTAAACTCACACCCTTTTACTCCTCATATTCATTTCACATATTCATATTTCAATAACTTTCATAAGCTTTCATTTCTCAAATTCACATTCAATAGCTTTCATTCTCAAGAACATGTTCTAGCTCAATAAATATTCATGTATACGTAAATCCACATATATGTACTTTACATAATACAACAGATCACACAATTTTATTTCTTAACACATACTTACTTTCCATACTGAGCATTCCTCCCCAATGGCATCAGTAGGAACTTCACAATATGGTTCCCATAATGAGCATACCTCCCCCAACGGCATCAGTAGGAACATCACCCACATAATTTCCATACTAAGCATGCCTCACCATCAACATCAGTAGAAACTACACATACAAAATTTCCATACTGAGCATACCTCCCCAACGGCATCAGTAGGAACTTCACAATATGGTTCCCATACTAAGCATACCTCCCCAACGACATCAGTAGGAACATCACCCACACAATTTCCATACTGAGCATACCTCTCCATCGGCATCAGTAGGAACTACACACACAATATCCATAATGAGCATACCTCCCCATCGGCATCAGTAGGAACCACACACACAATATCCATACTGAGCATACCTCCCCATCGGCATCAGTAGGAACTCATTTCCACAGTTCAGTATTCGCATTTCAGTATTCACATTTTTGTATTCACATTTCAATATGTTGGTACATTTCATCACATCAATAATAATCTCATCATTTTCTGTATCATTTTCATCATTTCAGTACATATTTCATCTTATATCAATATACAACTCAATTCATTATTTCTGTATAAAACATTTCTATATCAACATAACTTTCTTTCACATATTCCATCCTTTCAATAAAAACACATATGTATCTCATATTTTATCATATCACTATAAACATATATGTATATCATATTTCATCATTTCCCAGTAAAAACATATCTATGTTTCTCATTTCATCAATTCGGTATATAAATCTCATATCATCATACTTATATATATGCAAACATTACTGGGTTTCCATTTCTTCATATCTGTATAAAATATTTTAATATAATCATGTCATAGTCTCATTTCCCAGTACAATTCACATATTTAAATTTCAATCACATTCCTATTATTACACAATCATTTCATATTTCCTCATGCCACTCAATTTTTCACTTGATATTCATAATATAATAACCACCGTGAACATATCATATTTTCATTTTCACATATTTACTCAACCAGTAATTTTCAAAAATAAAAGTTAATTTATTCTCCTTTTCTGACTTACTGAGAGGCCTGCTAAAATACTCAATCTCACGCCCGCGGTGTTCAAAACTCAAAACCCTGAAATTCACATTTTCTCCAAATCAATTAATTCAATTCCCAAAATAATAATTATTTTTAACATTCGTAATCTCACACACTCCCATTAATCGGTTAAATTATTAAAATGCGGGTTTGATCTGCTTCCTATATTTAAATTTAATTTCTAACATATTAAAAATATCAATAGGATCAAATCCCCGCAGTTAATCTAATTTCAAAATATTCCCAAAAATCTAATTTAATCTAACTTAATTCCAAAATATTCCCCAAAAATCTACTATAATCCAACACTCCAATTTAATAATCCCATATTATAATTTAACCAATTAAATTTCTAAAATAATTGACATAACTTGTGCTCCTCACCTTAGCCTTGGAGTAGTGCCTAAGACCTCTAAATCAAAAATCTGCTCCGACGAACGTGACAAGGATCGAACCTAGGATCCTGTGGTGGTGTCCGATTGTCAATTTGACTGAAGATTTAAGGAAAATTTGAGGATAGAGTGAGAGGTTAACCCCAGGAGTGGTGCCTACGACGCCCTAATCATGAATTCACTCCAGTAAAAATGTTGGTGGCCGAGAATGGAACCCAGTGGTATTTTCTATTCTTCAATCGGTCGAGTATCGGGGAAGAAATTGAAAAGAGAGAAAGAGAGAGCGTGGAGAGAGAGAGAGAGAGAGAGAGAGAGAGAGAGAGAGAGAGAGAGAGAGAGAGAGAGAGAGAGAGAGAGAGCGTGCAAGCCTCTATTCTTCAATTTCCTGAGGAAATTTTACTTCCTCAGGAAGTTACTTACATACATACATACATACATATATATATATATATATATACATAAAATTTAATTTAATTAATAATTATTACTAATTAATTAATTAATTTATTATTATTATTTTTGAAATCACTACATCTGTAACGACCTGCTTATTTTACAACATAATCAATCACATTAAACACCCTAATACCATTAACTAATGATATAGCGAAGTCGACCCGAACCTAAGGGTAACAGAGACACACCTGTCATACACAGCGGACACCTAAGCAGCGGTAAATATAAAATTCGTCCATAATAACAATATCGGAGCTATTCACAATCCACAATATTTCTGCAAAGGCATATATACAATCCCCAAAAATCTAAAAGATAAAACTAGGATTATACATCAAAAACCAACTGACGCTAGTTCAAAACTCACCCTCCTAGTAGGGTAGTATAAACTACCCCTAACGACGCGAAGCTCGGTCTGCCTGTCTGTCTAGGTTTCCTAAAATATTTTTAAAGTGGGGTGAGACACCTCTTAGTAAAGGAAATAAACTAAATACAGTTGTGTGACAACATGAATATTTTTGTATTATGATAAATAAACAGTACGTGATACATGCCTAGTAAACATTGGTAATATAATAACTGAGTAATAGATATATGATCATAAGCATATTGAATCATACTGATTATCTGTTATTACTATGACTGATAATATTGAATTATACTTAGGATGGATAGCTAGTCGACGTCATGTATTACCCCCATGACGGGTTGTGCGGCCCAAAGGCAGGACCTGACAATGGCTGGCCGACCACTGCCAAGTCAAATGTGTCTGTAAGTATGATGGGCTCGCCCCACCCTAATTCGAACTGCTAGGGGAAGGTCTACAACACTACACTGAAGCCTCATCGACTATCCACCTCCCACCCCCCTTTACTGGTAGGGGTGGTAGCACAAGTCTGAACTAAACTGAATAGCTATGGTATCGAGCCCTGAATATTGATCTAAACTACCATCCAGGTTCTGAAAATATATAATACATATACATATATTGGTTTAACATGAAACTAGATTGATAGCATTTCTTTAATTTCTGACATATCATAATAATCACAGCCTTGCGCCGGATAACATGTACAAATACAGCCTTACGGCAGCTATCAATCATTGCCTTGCGTCAAGTATTGCATACATACCGAACTGAATACATGTATTGTTTATCACAAGTGCTGAAACCATAATTTTCTGCAATACCCGTGATTTTCCTGAAAATAATGGTCAGCATGCCTTTACTGTAAATATGAATTAACATAATACAATATACGTGAAATAATATTCATGCCACACAAATTGATTAAAATCATGAAATTTGTTCTAAAATTACATTTTTCGACATTATATATTAAAAACATAATCCTGTTCAACAGTAGTATTTTCTCAAATATACTCATACATAATACAGGCTTTCTAAAAATTAATCTGCTATTAAATAATAATAATTTTCATGAAAAATTATTGCTTTAGTTTATTCCCTTACCTGACTACTGAAAAGCCCCAAAAACAACTAACCCTACACCTGTAAGGTTCTCAGCTCAACACCCTAAAAACAATATTTCCCCTAACAAAACTTCAGTATTTCTCCAAATACTACTTTTCTACAACTCCAGAAATGCCAAATATTCATTAAAAAGCCTAAGATAACCAACTTACCCTGAATCTGAGATGGTGTCCAAGTTGGCCCTACCAACGATCTACTCCAGCAGAATTGAAGAGAAACTTCCCAGGAGTAGCGTGGCGGCTTTGGATTGTTGACCCGACGAATAATAGGGCCAGAAACCTAGAGAGAAAGCAGAGGGAACGAACAGAAGAGAGAAAGTCTAATTTTCTTGAAAATCTACACTGCAATCAGAGTTTCGGACTTTTATACACCTGCCCTCGTCCACGAGACATGTCACCTCGTCGACGAGGCCATGAAGGGATTTCTTTGATGACCACTTACTCCTCGTCGACAAAATTCAGGCCTAAAAGTAGCCCTCTCAGTAACTTCTTATTGACGAAATGCATGTCCACGTCAACGAGCCCAATAAGCCTGTTCGTCGACGAACGCAATGACCCTGCTGCATTTCCTCCTTACACTTTTCTTTTTTTCTCTTCTTTCCCTTATTATTAAATTACTGTAATTCTTCGGGTCTCTACAACATCCTTCTGTAATAATTATTTTTTTAGGGGATTACATTCTCCCCTCCTTATAAAAATTTCGTTCTCGAAATTTGTTAAATATAACCCCAAGTAAAATCCATCATTAACTTAATAAGTTTTGAGTTAATCTTTTAAAAAACTCTATTAGAACTGGTAACTAACCTAAATCGTTGGATTATACATCTTGTTCTAATACAGCTTGCTTCAGCACCAACACTCAACAACTTCAATTTTCATCACCTATGAGTAAAGAAGTTTGGAATTCGTTAACTCGTATATTTCTTTCATTGTTGTTACAACCCTAGACATTTGCCCAAATTCTATCCTTTCACAAGCACTCAAGATATCAAATATGAGAGCTTGTTAGTTGAAAAGAAACCATCACTCCATTTGGATCTTTGAGTATAACTTTCTTTTGAAAACAATCAACTAGGTGTATGATAAATAGATAACCACCAATAGTTAGCCTCATCTTTAAATAGAGAACTTGCAATGATGACTCATACTCATCAAGGACTGTACCTGCTAGGACATCTCAGACCAGGATGTGTAATCATTTGCCTGTCAAATCAATTGTATAAAAGGCACTTCAAAACTCTCATCATAGCTTTGCAGTTCATTTAAGTAAAAATTATATGAGTCTCTAGAATTCTAATCATTCAATTCCTTTTCAATGCCAAACTAATGCACAGGCTTACACTTTTAAATCAGGGTAAAGTATTATTTTCCTACCAAATTGGTTTCTAGATATTTTTTTTTTTTACTTTAAACAGTTTTTAAGGTCCAACTTCTAACCTATGGTGGCACACGTTGAATATCAAAATATAGATGGAAAATATCCTCAATGAAAAACATGGATTGCAATTATGGCAAGTCTATGTTCTAGTATACTGACTTCAAGTCAACCATGATCTTGCTTCAATGACTGGACAAATATGCAATAAACACATGTCTTGGTTTTTCAGTATAAAATACAATACAAATGAAGTTGTTTAGTTAGTTATGATCAATGATTAGACATTTTATGGCAGCATAAATCTTGTATGAAATAGACCAGGAAAAGGGTAATATTTATTTGTGCTAGAGAATTGCTAATGATAGAAGGATTAGATTCTGAAGATGGCTTCAAAAGCCACAATCAATTGCAGACAACAATAGAAGCTTTCACATTAAGTTGTATACAATTCAAATCCCAATCGAGCCAATGCCTAAGAGGTTAATTGGTGTCCCATTGCCAAGTAGGATTCGCACAGGATAGAGCAAAAAGATAAAACTCCAGGTCCCTAGCATGTATGGTTTTCCTTCTGGATAGCAGATTGCTAAAGGTCCGAGTATCATTATGATTTTTCTTCTAGGTAAGTTGCTAAAGATGAATTTTGTTAGGTGTTATTTAGGTCACATGATCCTTCGGGATACTTGGCAATGTGATGCCCATGACATCTTATTCTCATATTTGTTTTCAGGTTATGGTGATAACATCACTTCCTAGGGAATAAAGAATTTTCACAAAACGTAGGAGTCCAATTGTTGCCCACTTAGTATCTTACATTCTTATGGGCATCTTAATTTTGGGATTGAATTGTCCCAACTATTTTGGTCGACCTATGGAAATATGAAAATATGTAGTCAATGCACATTTTCATCGACCCTTCTTTCTTTTTAACAAACAATACCAGCGTTCCCTAGGGTGACACACTGGGCCTGATAGACCCCTTATCTAATAATTCTCGTATCTGTTCCTTTAACTTTTTTTAAAAAAAATTTGTTGGTGCCATTCCATACGGCGCTTTAGAAATCAGCAATGTCCCCGAAACTAGATCAATAGCAAATTCTACCTCACGATCAGGAGGTAGTCCTAAAAAATTCTTGGAAAATATATCAGGAAAATCCCTCACTATCATAATATCCTCTAACTTTAACTCCCCTTCCAACACTTCTTTTACACAGGCCAGATACCCCTGACAACCCTGCAGCAACAACCTCCTCGCCTGAATGGCAGATAACATCTGTGGTGGGGTGCGCACACATAACCCCACAAATTTGTACTCATGTCCTCCTAGAGGTATGAATACCACCTCTCTTTGATAACAGTCTATACTGGCATAGTCAGTAGCTAGCCAGTCCATCATCCCCAGAATTACCTCGAACCCATGCATATCTAAAATCACTAGGTCAGCTGGTAAAGACCTCCTCTGAAGACAAACTGGACAGTTCCTGAGTACCTTCCTACGCAACACTACTGCCCCAGTCGGCATAGACACTAATAGACTGATATCTAACGTGTGATGACCCAAAAAAAAATTCATACCATATATATATATGCTCTAAAACTATATTACTTCGATACCCCTAATAAAATCTGCTATAACATCTCGATCCCAAAGCGGGCATCGAGGAATTCCTGTTCATAAGATAACACACCTATGCAGCGAAAAACATAAAATCATATAACCATAATTACAATACCAAAATTCAGTATTTTCTCAAAACTTGTATATACACATCTCTCTAGTATTCTCTACTAGATTATCTAGGATTTTCGCAAAAGTACGTCTCCTAGCATTCACTTACCCTACGTATAGGGCAGTACAAGATCCCCTCTATCTTCGAGCTTGATATGCTCGTCCAATTGGAACACCTGAAATGTTTAAATTACTAAGATGAGACAACTCTCAATAAAATGAAATATGCTATTACTAGTGTGTGGCAACTGAGTTTACATGAATAGTATACTTTTAATCAATTGAAACTGAGATAACATGTAAAATAAAATATAATAATAACTCACACCTATGTGGCTTAAAATACAACTATTTCAGAACTTTCTATTTAATCATACTTTTAGTATCTATAGGTATATCTGTTGTATTCTATAAAACTATGTATATACATAACTGTGAAAAATTCCCTGGATCGATAATTGTAAGTCATGATTTGACTCTTCATGACAGAGTTGTGCAGCACGTAGGCGAGACTTAACACCGGTTGGCCTACCAGGATAAGTCAACCGAAACCTCTGTCTTCAGATCAGCCGCCTCAACCCAAACTACCGGGGAGCCCCAAGACACAATCAACTACTCATAAAATCCACACACTATCTGAGATATGTGGTTGCACTTTGAACTGAAATAGCTACGGTAACGTGCTCTAAAATCTGATCTAGTCCATCAGGGTCTAATACTATATAATACTATTGCATATATATTTTATTGTTTACCATGATTCTGCTTCAATTAAATTAACTATAACACTGTAATAACTTATCTGAATAAACTGTAATATCTAAATAAACTGTAATAACTGAATAAACTGTAATATCTGCATAAACTATAATATTTGAATGTTATGGTTCTGTAATTTGTATATCATGGTATTCTGTAAATTCTATAAAACATCTTTCTTTATATATACTCATGATACTTTGAAAGCTGTGTAAATTTTGTACTGAACTGATATTTACTCATGCCACACAATTAAATAAATAAGACCCATGTACTGTAATCTGTAAAACTGTATAATTTTTACTCTAAAAACCCCTATTCTTATACTATATTTCACTGGTAAAAACCTCTAGTTTAGCTGGCATAACATATTTCTCTTACCTAACTGACTGGGAGGCCTAACTCCAACTCTATCCTCAATCCCGCGGCGTACCAAACTCAAAATCCTAAAATAATTTACATTTTCTAATTCAATTAACCCAAACTCAGAATAATAACTATACTCATCTTTTCCCCAGGCTCACATATCTCTTTTATCCATAGAATTCTAAACTACTAATTATTTATCAATGTTACCTAATTTCTTGTGGAAACAACAGCTGGGATCCTCAACCCATGCATGTGGTGTTCGAAAACCCAAACCCTGAAATCACAGCACCCTAGTTTAATCAACTCAACCTTCAGTATATTTTCATCTAACACAAAATCTGGGTTCAAAAAAGCCTGATAACCATGAAAATCCTAAAACAACCTACTTACCCTGATTTTGGGATGGTGCCCAAGGACTTCAAATCAACATTCTGCTCCGGCAATCTTGTAGAGTATTACCCCAGGATCAATGTGGTAACTTCTAATCATCAAAAAGGGGAGAATCGGAGCGAGAAATGAAGAGAGAAGGAGGAAGATCCGAAATGTACAGAGAGAAAATAGAGAGAGTGATTTTCTTGCCAAAATCTGACTTTTTGCGTATTTATAGATGGCTGGCCACATGGCTTCGTCGATGAGACACATGGACTCATCGACGAACTTATGAAGGGAGTTCCTTGACGAAGATGATGAGTTTGTTGACGAACCAAAGGGTCTGAATTTCCCCTCTCGGTATCTTTTCGTCAACGAGATATTGAAGCTCGTCCACGAACTATATAAGGGAGTTCGTCGACAAAACTAGGTGGTTCATCAACGAACCCTAACTTTGCCATTTTTGAGTTTTCCTTTTCCTCCCATTTATCTCTTTTTCTCTTTATTATTTAATTGCTATTATTTTCTGGGTTTCTACATTCTCCCCTCTTATAAAATTTCATCCTCAAAATTTGCTATCTATCCTATACACCATCCACATGAGGAAAAATTTTCTAATTATTTTATTAATTATCCTCACTTATGGCGGAGGAATACCGCGGTTATAATTAAGGTTATGGGAGATTATAAATATAGACATAAAAGAAAGTCCTACCAAAACCATGGATAACCTAAAAACAAAACACTGCCTATCCTCTAATCTAAAACACATCCTTATACATTAATTACCATGCACTGTATGTAACACAATTGATACAATACTTACCTTACCTAAATTGATTAATGTTGATCCCCACTAAACAAATGTGGGTGCTTCTGTCGTATCTCTTCCTTGAGCTCCCACGAAGCTTCCTCAATTGCATGATTCCTCCACAAGACTTTTACTAGTGGTATTTTCTTGGTGCGCAACTCCTGTTCTTTTCTATCTAGAATCTACACTGGTATTTCCTTATATGTTAAAGTATCTCTAAGATCCAACTCCTTATAGTTGATCACGTGGGAGGAATCTGGGACATATTTCCTCAACATAGAAACATGGAATACGTCGTGTATCCTAGATAATGCTGGTGGTAAAGCTAACCTGTAAGCAACTAGACCCACTCTTTCAAGTATCTCGAATGGGCCTATTTACCTAGGGCTCGGCTTACCATTCCTCCAAAACCTCATAGCTCCTCTCAGCGGTGCTACTCTCAAGAATACCTAGTCTCCGACATCAAACTCCAACTTTTGGCGATGAGTATCTACGTAGCTTTTCTGCCGACTCTAAGCTGTAATGATTCTGCCTTTAATAAGTTGAACTTTATCATACGCCTGCTGCACCAACTCTAGTCCCAAAACTCACCTTTCACCTATTTCATCCCAGTATAGTGGAGAACGACACCTTCTACCATATAATAACTCGTAAGGCACCATCCCGATGCTAGCTTGATAGCTGTTATTATATGCGAACTCGACCAGTAGCATAAACTGGGTCCAACTACCACCGAGATCTAGCACACATGCTCGTAGCATATCCTCAAGTATCTGGATCGTCCTCTCCATTTGCCTATCAATTTTAGGATGAAATTTCATGCTAAAAGATAATTGAGACCCCAAGGCTTCCTGCAAACTCATCCAAAACTGGGACGTGAAACGTGAGTCTCGGTTTGAAACTATGGATACTAGCACACTATAGGATCGAACTACCTCCTGAATGTATAACTCTTTCCACCTGTTCATAAAGTAATTGACTTTAATAGGGAGAAAATGAGCAATCTTTGTCAATTGGTCTACTACCACCCAAATAGTGTTCTGCCTATGCAATTCCGGTTGTAACCCTGTAATGAAATCCATGGATATATGGGCCCATTTCCACTTAGGGATGTGGAGTGGCTGCAACTTTCCCACCGGTCTTTGGTGCTCAACCTTTACCTATTATCACATCAAACACTGCTCCACAAACTCAGCTATCTCCCTCTTTATGCCGCTTCAGCAGAATGACTCCCGGAGGTCCCAATACATTTTAGTGCTGCCAAGATGCACTGTATAAAGGGATCTGTGTGCCTCCTCTAGGATAGCCTTCCTAATCTCAGCATTTGCAGGTACGCACAGTCTGGTACGGAACCTCAGAGCTCCATCATCTAAAAACTGAACTCC
The DNA here is from genome assembly GCF_029873635.1 of Malania oleifera. Classification (NCBI taxonomy): domain Eukaryota; kingdom Viridiplantae; phylum Streptophyta; class Magnoliopsida; order Santalales; family Ximeniaceae; genus Malania; species Malania oleifera. The sequence goes on from NC_080417.1 coordinate 7,625,178, forward strand.
TCCCCCTGTCCGTACTGCACTTTATCTATCAGCACTACTAATTCTGCGTCATTTCTCTAAGCAGCTTTAATCCCCTCTTGCAAGATAGGCTATAATAACCCGAGGAATTTTCAACGCCTCGCCGATGAAGACAGGGGTTTCGTCGATGAGGGTTCTTGAGTGTTTTGTCGACGAGAAGATACCGAAAGGGGGTTTTGGATGTCAGAAATTTGTTGACGAGGAGAGAAGATTTGTCAACGAACTTTCTTCAAGACTCGTCAACTAGGTGACGTGTCTCGTCGACGAATCCAGCTCTATAAATAGTGAAAACCCATATTTTTCAGCAGAAAATTGGTGTAAATCTTCCCCTCTCTCTTTCTCTCTCTCTCTCCCTCTCTCTCTCTCTCTCTCTCTAAAATGCCTCCCACTCCTTCTTTCTTCGATTTCGGGTCTGTTTCTCGTCGGATTGAAGATCTAAGGCCACCACGACGCTCCTGGGGAAGTTCTCCGCAAATCTACCAGAGCGGATCATCGGTGGAAGTGGTTTGAAATTTATCCTAAATTCATGGTAAGGTGTTTTATTCAGAATATGCTTTCCCTGCAATTATAAGAAATGTTGTATGTAGGAAAATACTGATGTTTTGTTCTAGGGGATGTCGTTTTTAGGGTGTTGAGTGGAGAACCCTGCGGGTGTAGGGCCAGAGTACAATAGGGGCTTTTCAAAAACTAGGTAAGGGAAATATGCTATGCTAGGAATTTTACAATAATAGTAGAGATTTTATATATATACCAGTTTATTATCCAACTTTTACAGAAGAAGAGTTTTCAACGCTTGTGTGGCTTGAGTAGATAGTATTTGATATAGAACTTATATAGCTTTTTACAGCATATCATACTATACACTGTTTACAGATAAAGATTGATGTATATCACAGTATATTTCAAAACAGTTTATTATAGATGTTTATTCAGATCAATATACATATACCGAGTTTATTCAGATTAGTATATTACAGTTTATTTAGAATCAGTACATTACAGTTATACATATTAGTTTATACAGTATTTACAGTATGCCATGTTTTTCTAAATGCCATAACACTCCGTGTATACAGACAGATTCTACAAACAGATGATATAGACAGATTATACAGTATAGCATCAAAATGTTACAGTTATACAGATATTACAGGATTTCACAGTACAGAGTTATAGTGTTATGGTTATTTTAGAAACATAATGAAAAAAGTAAAAGAGTATATATATATGGTTATTTTAGAAACATAATGAAAAAAGTAAAAGAGTATATATGTATATATATATATATATATATATATATATATATATATATATAGTATCAGATCCCAGTGAAAAGATTACAGACAGATACAGATACAGATACAGATACAGATACAGATGCAGAATACAGAGCACGGTACCATTGCTACTATAGATAGAGTGCAACCACATATCTCAGATAGTGTGTGGGTACCATCAAACTATGCTCGGAGAGGATGCAGCTCCCCAGTTCGTTGGATTGAAAGGGCCAGTTTGACGAGGTAGCAACCAGTTCTGTGCCTAGGAGTGGATGCAATTTGGTCGGGCTAAGGTAGAGTAGAGTATAGTGACTTACCTGGAGGGTCGACCTGGTTAAGTCCCGCCTACGGGCCGCACAACCCTGTCATGAGGGGTCAAATTATGACATACAGAGTTCCAGGGATAAAGCACAGTTATGTATATGTATATAGTTTTAGAGTAATTGATAAATATAGTATGATATTAGCAGTATGAAAAATAGAAAACTCAGATGATACAGTTATGTTTTAAACTACGAAAAATGTAAGATATGCTTTACAGATCTATCCTTTATTGCAGCTCAGATGTTATTTAAAGTATATATATGACTTAGTCACCACACACTAGTAATATCATATTTCCACTTACTGAGCGCCAACTCACCCCATGACTTTAACATTTTTCAGGTGAGCCAGGTAGGCGAGTAGATCAGGCTTGCGGATAGAGAGTTTACTTGGTTACTCTGGTTATAGGGTAAGTTTGTATAGGGTTTTGTATTTTTGGGATAGATATTACTGGAGAGAGATGTATTATTATAGATGTAGTTTATAAATACAGATTCCTGGTATTGTATGGTATTTACGGTTGTATGACTTATATTTCCGCTGCGTAGGTATGATTATTGTATACACAATTACCCTGGTGCCTTCTAAGGCCCGAGTTTCATAGCAGGGGGTATCAGGACAGGTCATATGAAAAAAAAAATGATATAAATTTTGAGGTCGTTACATAGGCTATAACACTAGGTTGGTAATAAATACCTGGTGATCATCCTCTACTAGCTCCACACCAAGCCTCTCTAAATCCATCTGAATTGAATGTTGAATCTCTACTACTGACAATGCTGCTCTCACTGATTTCTGGCTCAGAGCATTAGTCACAACATTTGCTTACCCTAGGTGGTAGCTGATAGTGCAATTATAATCTTTAATGAGCTCCAACCATCTTCTCTGCCTCATATTCAATTCTTTCTCGGTGAAGAAATACTTCAAACATTTATGGTCAGTGAAGATCTCACATCTCCCACCATAAAGATAATGCCTCTAGATCTTTAGAGCATATACCACTGCAGCTAACTCTAAATCATGTACCGTGTAGTTCTTTTCATACTCCATAAGTCGTTGAGAAGCATAAGCAATAACCCTCCCGTGCTGCATCAACACACACCCGAGTCCCTTCTGGGACGCATCACTATATATAACAAATCCATCCTCTTGATGGAATAGATAATACCGATGCAGTGATCAGACGCTACTTCAACTCCTGGAAGCTCTGCTCACATTCATCGGTCCATTCAAATCTCACATTTTTCCTCGTGATCCATGTCAGTGGAACCGATAATTTGGAAAAGCCATCCACAAAACGCCAGTTGTACCCTACCAGACCTAGGAAGCTTCTGATCTCCTAAACATTCACCAGTCTCACCCAATTCACCACTGCTTCTATCTTGCTCGGATCTACTAATATGTCATCCCCAAAGATCACATGCCTGAGAAAAGTGACTTGCCTCAACCAGAATTCACATTTCTTGAATTTAGCGTATAGCTTCTTTTCCCCTAATACCTAGAATACTAGCCTAAGACGATCCTCGTGCTCCTCAAAACTCTTTGAGTATACCAGTATATCATCAATAAATACCACAACAAACTAGTCCCAGTACTGATGGAACACCCGATTCATTAGGTTTATAAATGATGTCGATGCATTAGTCAATCGGAATGGCATTACCAAGAACTCGTAGTTCCCATACCTAGTTTGGATAGCTGTCTTCAAAACGTCCTCTACTTTAACTTTCACCTGGTGATATCCCGACCGAAGGTCAATCTTGGAGTAGACCTAGGTCCCCTGGAGCTGATCAAATAAATCATCAATTCTGGAAAGAGGATATTTATTCTTGATTGTCACTTTATTTATCTCTCTATAATCAATACACATCCTTATAGTCCCGTTTTTCTTCTTCACTAATACGACTGGTGCTCCCCAAGGCGACACACTGGGCCTAATAAATCCTTTATCCAACAACTCCTGCAACTGGTCTTTCAATTCTTTTAGTTCAGCTAGATCCATTCTGTAGGGCACTTTAAATATCGGTGCTGACCTTGGTAGTAAATCCATGGCAAATTCAATCTCTCGATCTGGTGGTAAACCAGGTAACTCTTCTGGAAAAACATCTGAAAATTCTCTGACTACTGGAATGTCAACTTGTTTCAATTCTTCCTTTGACATCTTCTTTATATAAGCAACGTACCCCTGGAAACTACCTTGAAGTAGCCTCCTCACCTGAATAGCCGACACTAACTGTGGCAAGGCGTGCACACGTGATCCCACGAATTTGAATTCCTACTCACCTAGGGGTTTGAATGTAATGCCCCAAACCTTCCAAGTGGGGCGCAGGGTGTTATAAGACCAATTGCATGTCTCTGATACCATTCACACAATAGAACTAATTAAACAGCCTCAAATATAATACTAGAGTTCTATAAACATATATACAAACCCATAAAGTAGTGTAACCAAATCCTCCATATTACATAACCAGAAAAATTTAACATAAAATTGTATATAAACCTATTCTTTTAACCACTCACAACTAAACCCCGCCCCAGAGCTTTCTAAGCTCAATCACCTGAAGGACCTAAAAGAAATAATAAATCGTCGGGGTGAGACACCTCTCAATAAGGAAGAAAAGGCCATAACAGTGTGTGGCAGAGAGTTTAATGCATACCAAAAATAATTATCTGATAATCAATAATATAGAAGCTGAGAAGTCACATCACTAATAACAACACTATCATCTGATATTATACACACAAACATAGTTATTTTTACTAATAATTCTCGAGAATAGGGAAGATTACCCGCCTACACAAGTAACGTCCCTCTGCTCTAGTACTAATACCAGGGCACTCACCTTACTCAGTAAGCCCTTGAGTTAAGTATCCAGGCAAAGTATTTCGAGAATAGGGAAGCTTATCCACCCATACAAGTAGCTTCCCTTTGCTCTGGTACCAACAGAAAATTAACACGGCACTCGCCTTTCTCAGCAAGCCCTCGGGTGAAGAATTTTACATTACCATAAATACTTATGTAATTAAATTTACATACATCCAAATGCCAATCATTTCACAAAAATCCACATGTATACGCATATCACAACCAAATCAACATAGGAAATACACACAATCTTCATTCATACCCACACAGGGTCCATATCCACGTAGGATATACAATCCACACAAAACTCTTATTTAAACAAAACACACGGTCCACACATAACTAGTCCACAAAGTGTGACGCCCCGAAACCCGCCAAGTGGGGCCCGGGTGCCACGTGTTTCAATCACCTGCATCTGATACCATAATTATCATGCACGCAGCGGAACATAAATAAATAACCTCAAATAAATACCAGAGTTCTATATAATAACCCAAAAACGAACACTACATCATCCAGATATCCATATCCACATCCAGCATTTAAAACATAACCCGGTACAAATATATCTGTATATATATACCAGTATCTCACAATACCCCAAAAAGAAACCACCAAATACAATCCCAGCCTAGGCCTTCAAACCCGATCCCCAGAAGAACCTGAAAAGTTGTTAATCCACTAGGGTGAGACACTTCTCAGTAAGAGTGAAATAAATTATAACAGTGTGTGACATATGAGTTTTAATACTTATATTTCAAAATGAACTGTTTCTCAAATAATATCAATAACAACTGAGAAAATATACCATTAATAACATCCCCAACATCTAATATCATACACACATCCAATATGCACAAGTACATAATTTTTATGCAGGTGAAAGTTCTCAAGGATAGGGAAGATTACCCGCCCATACAAGTAACTTCCCTCTACTCTAATACTAAAAACTACCTACCAGAGTACTCACCTTACTCAGTAAGCCCTCAAGTGAAGTATTACCTCGCCGCCAGTACACACATCTTTATTATTTTAAAGGCGAAGGTTTCCTAGGATCGGGATGTCTACCCGCCCATACAAGTAGCATCCCTTTGCACTGATACCAAAAAACTACCTAGCAGAGCACTCGCCTTTCTCAGCAAGCCCTCGGTGGTATGTTTACCTCGTTGCATACACACACATGCATTCACAATATGCTATACCATTATTCTTATGCTATAATTAAATTCACATGCGCACAACACATCCACACAGGAATCATGCATCTCATACTTCATCTTCCAATGTCCTTAGTACGTGGCCCACACAGAGCAACTGCATAGATGTCAGTACGTGGCCCACACAGGCACCTATGTACTTCTTATCTACACGTGGCCCACACAGGCACCACTACCCACACAGGGTACATAACATGGCCCACACAGGCGCCATTATCCACACAGGATATAACGTGGCCTACATAGGCACCACTACCCACACAAGGTACATAACATGGCCCACACAGATGCTATTATCAACACAAGATATAACGTGGCCCACATAGGCACCACTCCAGCTTCCGCAACACATGGCCCACACATGCACCACTATTCACAGGTATCCAATCCCTATGACCTACCCGCCATACATCAGTAGAACAAGCTCCTCGACCTGCCAATGTCCTACCCCATATAAATGACAATATGACAAGCTCCTCGACCTGCCAACATTCTATCATAATTTACATCTAAGCAATATAACAACCTCCTTATGCCAACGTTATATTGAGATGCATACGAATACCCACACCAATTAATTCACATAGACGAATCAATGCATTTTCACATAAGAATCCAACAGATCAATTCATTTCCCACACAGTATCCCAACAGATCAATACATTTCCACACAGGAGTCAAACATAACAATTCATTCATCATGGCATAATCATTCCAAACACCCCCACATGCAAACCCAAATATCACAGTAATTCATATTCAATTTATTAGGAAAAATTGTTCCCATGTCACATGAATTTAATATCATAATTATCCCAAATATAAATCTTAAACAAAATCATCATTTTCTAGTACACAGACAGTTCTAAAAATCATATAGATAAATAATAAATTTCATATGCTCGTAAATAACCGTTTTACCTTAATAAAATACTAATATAATTTTATTCCCCCTTACTTGATTTCCTAAACCATGCCTGCAGGGCTCCCAAAATTATACCCGCGGCGCTCACCTGAACCCTGATTCAATCAAATCAACCCCAATAAAATATTATTTTAACATTTCCTAATTTATAATAATTAAATACCAATTAATTTCCAAATTACCCATTTATCCTAGTTTTGGGGCTATTCCTACAACAATCCCACGAGAAATCTGTTCCGCTAGACTTGTAGAGAATCATCCCTAGATTCTCGTGGTGATATCCGATCGTCAATTTGACTTAAAATTTAAGAAAAATTGAGACAAAAATGAGAATTTGGCTTACCCCAGGAGATATGTCCACGTTACTCTTACGACAAATCCACTTCTATAGATATATCGGTGGCGGAGAATGGAGTCTGGTGGTATTTTCAGATTTTCAATTGGGCGAGAATCCGCCGCGAAATCATAGAGAGAAGAGGAGTGGAGTGTGTGAGCTGAGAGAGTTTTTTTTTCTTTCTTTCTTTCTCTTCTTTCTTCCTTCTGCCGCGTGAAGCTTCTTCTTTTTTTTTTTTTTTATTCTTTCCTTTCCTGCTTTGTTCAAAACTTAACCATTAAGTTTCCTTTTTTTTTTTTTTCTTTCCTTTGTCCTTACCTTTCCTTTTATATATACTTAACCATTATGTATATATATATATATATACATATATATATATATATATCCTTATATGTATTTAAATATACATATATATATATATATATCCAAAATCCTAAAATTTCTTAATTTATTTAATTTTCTTAATAATTATTATTTAATTAATTAATAATAATTTTTTTTAATTAATAATTTTTTTTTTGGTCGTTACATTTTCCCCTCCTTAAAAGAATTTTGTCCTCGAAATTCGCTAATCAATTATATAACAACAAATCAGTTTAACATTTAAATTCTCAATTAAAACATCAAACAACCAGCTTATCCCCAAATCAACTTAACCTTCAAATTTTAATTCTATGTTCCAATCTCTCTGCTCAAAAACATCACCGTCAACGGATTTCCTGTGGTTTTCTGAAACTGGCCGGATTAAGAAACTCACAAAAGTCCATCAAGGGAATTCTACCTCTAAGCTACGAAACAAAACTCAAAATCTTCTATCAATATCCTAATCTACCCATTCCTATCCTTAACCTTATTCGTACCTATACTCTGGAATTAATCAATCCTAAAGTCTGCAGAATTTTTAACCTAATGCTCTGATACCACAATGTGACGCCCCGAAACCCGCCAAGTGGGGCCTAGGTGCCACATGTTCCAATCACCTGCATCCGATACCATAATTATCATGCACGCAGTGGAACATAAATAAATAACCTCAAATAAATACCAGAGTTCTATATAACAATCCAAAAAAGAACACTACAACATCCAGATATCCATATCCACATCCAGCATTTAAAACATAACCCGGTACAAATACATCTGTATATATATACCAGTATCTCACAATATCCCAAAAAGAAACCACCAAATACAATCCCAGCCTAGGCCTTCAGACCCGATCTCCAAAAGAACCTGAAAAGTTGTTAATCCATTAGGGTGAGATACTTCTCAGTAAGGGTGGAATAAATTATAACAGTGTATGACACATAAGTTTTAATACTTATATTTCAAAATAAACTGTTTTTCAAATAATATCAATAACAACTAAGAAAATGTACCATTAATAACATCCGCGACATCAAATATCATACACACATCCAATATGCACAAGTACATAATTTTTATGCAGGTGAAAGTTCTCAAGGATAGGGAAGATTACCCGCCCATACAAGTAACTTCCCTCTACTCTAATACTAAAAACTACCTACCAGAGTACTCACCTTACTCAGTAAGCCCTCAAGTGAAGTATTACCTCGCCACCAGTACACACATCTTTATTATTTTAAAGGCGAAGGTTTCCTAGGATCGGGATGTCTACCCGCCCATACAAGTAGCAACCCTTTGCACTGATACCAAAAAACTACCTAGCAGAGCACTCGCCTTTCTCAGCAAGCCCTCGGTGTATGTTTACCTTGCTGCATGCACACACATGCATTCACAATATGCTATACCATTATTTTTATACTATAATTAAATTCACATGTGCACAACACATCCACAGAGGAATTATGCATCTCATACTTCATCTTCCAATGTCCTCAGTACGTGGCCTACACAGAGCAACTGCGTACATGTCGGTACGTGGCCCACACATGCACCTACGTACTTCTTATCTACACGTGGCCCACACAAACACCACTACTCACACAGGGTACATAACATGACCCACACAGGCGCCATTATCCACACAGGATATAACGTGGCCCACACAGGCACTACTACCCACACAGGGTACATAACATGGTCCACACAGATGCCATTATCCACACAGGATATAATGTGGCCCACACAGGCACCACTCTAGCTTCTGCAACACGTGGCCCACACAGGCACCACTATTCACCAGTATCCAATCCCCATTACCTACCCGTCATACATCAGTAGAACAAGCTCCTCGACCTGCTAATGTCCTACCCCATATAAATGACAATATGACAAGCTCCTCGACCTGCCAACATCATATCATGATTTACATCTAGGCAATATAACAACCTCTCCATGACAACGTTATATTGAGATGCATATGAATAGCCACACCAATTAATTCACACAGACGCATCAATGCATTTCCACATAAGAATCCAACAGATCAATTCATTTCCCACACAGTATCCCAACAGATCAATACATTTCCACACAGGAGTCAAACATAACAATTCATTCATCATGTCATAATCATTCTAAACACCCCGACATGCAAACCCAAATACCACAGTAATTCATATTCAATTTATTAGGAAAAATTGTTCCCATGTCACACGAATTTAATATCATATGCAATTATCCCAAATATAAATCTTAAACAAAATCATCATTTTCTAGTACTCAGATGGTTCTAAGAATCATATAGATAAATAATAAATTTCATACGCTCGTAAATAACCGATTTACCTTAATAAAATACTAATATAATTTTTTTTCCCTTTACCTGATTTCCTGAACCACGCCTACAGGGCTCCCAAAATTATACCTGCAGCGCTAACCCGAACCCTGATTCAATCAAATCAATCCCAATAAAATATTATTTTAACATTTCCTAATTTATAATAATTAAATACCAATTAATTTCTAAATAACCCATTTATCCTAATTTTGGGGTTATTCTTACAACGATCCCACGAGAAATCTGTTCCGCTAGACTTGTAGAGAATCATCTTTAGATTCTCGTAGTGGTGTCCGATCGTCAATTTGACTTAAAATTTAAGAAAAATTGAGACAAGAATGAGAATTTGGCTTACCCCAGGAGATATGTCCACGTTACTCCAACGACAAATCCACTTCGGTAGATATATCGGCGGCGGAGAATGGAGTCTAGTGGTATTTTCGAATTTTCAATTGAGCGAGAATCCGCCGCGAAATCGTAAAGAGAAGAGGAGTGGAGAGTATGAGCTGAGAGAGTTTTTTTTTTTTCTTTCTTTTTTTCTCTTCTTTCTTCCTTCTGCCGCGTGAAGCTTCTTTTTTTTTTTTTTTTTATTCTTTCCTCTCCTGCTTTGTTCAAAACTTAACCATTAAGTTTCCTTTTTTTTTTCTTTCCTTTATCCTTACCTTTCCTTTTATATATACTTATATATACTTATACTTATATATACTTACATATATACTTTTATATATATATATATATATATATATATACACATATATATATATATATATATCCTTATATGTATTTAAATATACATATATATATATATAGATATATCCAAAATCCTCAAATTTCTTAATTTAATTAATTTTCTTAATAATAATTAATTAATAATATTTTTTTAATTAATACTTTTTTTTTGGGTCGTTACACAAAGGACTAACACCTTCATTGAATACATAGTCCACACGGGACTAACACCTTCACAAAAAACACGGTCCACACAGGACTGGTCCACATAGGACTAACATATTCACAGAATACATTATGGTCCACACAGGCACCACAACCACACAGGTTATAAATCCACACACACAACCTCGTTCATAGTAAATTGGTAAAACAAACTCCTCATTCCACTGCCAATGTTTTACCCTCTTAATATAAACGTCCATATAACGACCTCCTCATATGACTGCCAACATTATATGGTGATTATATCAGGTATGATATAACAACCTTCTCATACTACTTCCAACGCTATATCGCATTTACATGAACCATAGAACAATACACATCCATTGCATAACTCATCATCTAGACACATCAACACATTCACCACAGTATTCATAATCAAACAATAATCACAGCTGAGCAATATTCACATCCAAGCAGAATTCACAACCCCAACAGTAGCCCCAAGCGTACAATGATTATAATCAAGTAGTATTCGCAATCATTAATTATGAAAGTTATTTTCATACCACACGGTTTTTCCCAAATATAAAATATAATCAAAATCATTATTTTTCAAATTCCTAAACCATTCAAAAAATTACACATAAATACATAAATTTTAATACTTGAATTTAACCGGTTTAAAAATTAATAAAAAGCTGCTATAACGTTTTCCCTTCCCTGCTCCTCGGAATTTTGCCTAAAATCGAACAGGAAACGAGACCCTGTATTCCAAAAATCCTAACTTAATTAGTTTAACCCCAGGATATTTAACATTTATCATCTCCTAGGCCTGCACACTCCCAATACTTAATTTAATATTAAAATACCTTACTTACCCTGGTCTTGGAGTGGTGACCAAGTACTCCAAACTGAAAATCTGCTCCGCCTATGTTGCGAATAATCTTTTCAAGAATCTTATGGTAGTTTTTAATCGTCAAATCGGGCTAAATCTGGGTCGGATTGAAAGAAAATAAGTAGATAAAATGAAACCAAGAGAGAGAAAATAAGAGAGGAGAGAGAAATTTGCCGGAAAAGAAGATCCAAGGCCTATTTATAACCAGGCCTTCATCGACGAGACACATGGGTTCATCGACAAAGCCAAGAAGAATATTCGTCAACAAGGTCAAAATGTTCATCGACGAAGCATTTAAAAACCTAAATTTTCCCTGATCTCAGTAATTCCTCGTCGACGAAACCCAAAAGAATGTTCGTCGACGAGGAGAACAAATTCGTTGACGAGTCTCTGCTTGATACCCTTTTTAAATTTCTTTTCACCTTTCATTTATTTTCCCTTTTTTACCTTTTATTTATTTATTTTTATTTTTATTTTTCCTGAATTCAGGTTGTTACATTCTCCCCTCCTTAAAAAATTTCGAGGACGAAATTCGTTAATTTCATATTTTCAAAATTTTAAGATCTAACTAACCACAATCATACATTTTAATTAACTCTAACATATGTAGCATCAAATCACTCAAATTCAAAAAAGATGATTACTTATGCAAATGTAAACATATTACTTGTGTCTTTAGTATTGTCCCCCTCTGTTGTACCAAGCATATCAACACGTGCTGGGCCGTCGCTGCCATAAGGCACTGGGTTGTTCCTCCAATTCGGGTCTAGAGAAGGTGCATTGTTCAGCGGTTCTCAACACTCCCAAGCTATATGGCCACACTTGCCACATATATAGTACACAACACCCCTACCCCTGCATTTTCCCTAATGCTTTTGATCGCATCTAGAACAGTGGGGGCGTGAAGAATCGCCTTGTCGTCCTTGATCATTCCTTTCTAGCCTCTGACCCATAGTATCTCTATATCCCCTCCAGGACCCCTATGTAATATTTGCATGAGGGCTTGGAGACATGGGTCTTTTCCTCCGTTCTAATGCCACTACACCTCTCTGTAGACTTAACTCTACAACGGTGGCTTTATCCACCAATTACGCGAAGTCGTGTATCTACAAACATGCCATATACTCATGAATCCTCTGATTTAGGCCCCTCTCAAACCATCTTGCCTTTTGATATTCATCTGGAACCATAAAAGGTGTAAAGCAAGAAAGTTCCAAGAACCTAGCAGCATACTGCTGAACTGTGCCCCTGAGTCAAGTTGAAAAATTCCTCCGCCTTCGCATTCTTGGTGGTGGTGGGAAAATATCGGTCGTAGAAGACCTGCTTGAAATGATCCCAAGTCATCGCTATAGGTACTGCACGCTGCTCTTCCAACAGCTTCACTGCATGCCACCGCCGTTTAGCTTCTCCGGTTAGCTTAAAGGTGGCTAAAAGAACCTTCTGCTCCTCAGTGTAATTCAGCACTACTAATATCTTCTCCATCTATTGCATCCAACTCTCAGCATTTATCAGGTCAGTGCCACCCTCAAAAGCAAAGGGTTTCAAGCAGGTGAATTGATCAATCATACAACCTTGGTTCACTGGTGGGTAGCTTGATCCTCCAAAATCTCGTCTCATCTCTTCCCTGACTTGACGATCTATACCTCGCAACAATCGGGAGGTTTAAATCTCATCTCTGCTGGAAGCTCCCAACTCGTGTCCTCCTTCATTGTCTATGCCTTTACCTCAAGGATCCATCCTGAATATATAACAGAGGCAAGTTTAAAATTTTTACATCTTAATATAACTAATATATTCATAAAATAGGAAACCAAATTAATATCCAAATCCTCAATTAAACATCCAACATCCAATTATCCGCAATCATTTTAACCTTCAAATTCTAATTCCAAGTTTCAGTCTCTCTGCTTGGAAACATCACCGTCGATGGATTTACTGTGGTTTTCTGAAACCGTCAACTGATTCAAAAAATCACAGAAGTTCATCAAGGAATTTCTGCCTTCAGGCTACGAAACAAAACTCAAATTCCTATTAATACCTTAATCTACCCATTCCTATCATAATCCAACTCAAACCTATACTCTGGTATTAATCCTCCTAAACTCTACAGAATCTATAACCTAAGGCTCTGATACCACTCGTTGTAGTAACCCAAATAATTATGGGAATTAAATAATAAATAAAAGAGAGGGAAAAATAATTTTAAACCCAGTAGGGCCTCGTCGACAAACGCAAAGCGTTCGTCAACGAATAGTCTTCTTGGGCTCGTCGACGTGGACGCATGTGACTCACTCGAAAAATGAGCAACTTGGAAACTATCCCAAGTATAAGAGTTCTGTCGTATAATATTTAGCCTAAAGTCCAGATCGTCTCCTCAAAGAATGCAGTTTAATCTCAAATTTTACGTAATTCCAATCAGAAAAAAAAAAAAAAAAAACAATAGGACACTGAACACAGTTCAGATTTGGGTTTCTAGATTGTTTAAGAATTATTTTTATAAATTAAACGAACATACAATTTAAATCGTAATTCCTAACACGCACTGAATTTAATAACGAGAAACAAAAAACCTACGTTACATAGCTAGGCAAAAATAAAAATCTAAGTTGAACTTCGGAATAAAAAACTAAAGATGGTGACTTTCCTACGTAACCTAAGCATACAAGGAATATACTATCATATACATCTCATTATACCATACATCACAATACCAGAGTTACTACAACCACTGTATTTATATACACACAGTACACAACCCAAAAGATAACTTAGGGACATCCCACAAAATACATCCGACCCTGTCAAAACACTTACCCTTCTGGAATGGCAGATCAACCGTACTAGATCAGCGAGGCTATACCCGCTCTCCTATCAGGGGCTCCTGAAATGTTTATGAAATTCGGGGTGAGACACCTCTCAGTAAGGGAAATAAACTAATACTAGTGTGTGGCAACATGAGTATTTTGTATTATACATATATCATATAAAAACATATTTAGTAAATTGTCATGTCATATCTGGGAAAACGTATATATCATCATAGCATGGTAGAATATACTGCATTTTCATAATCATATTTCATCTCATAAAATATAATACAAAAACATTCCTAGTAGGTTAGCTGGCTAATATCATGTATTACCCCCACATGATTGGGTTGTGTGGCCCGAAGGCGAGACCTGACAATGGTTGGTCAACCACTGCTAAGTCAAAAGTACAGTCTGTAAGTCTGATGGGTCTACCAGACCTAGTCTGTACACCAAGGGTGCTCACACACTTCTTAAAAACCACATCGACCAGCCAATCCGTACAGCGGCATAAACACAGATATCATGATCATAATGACCATAGACACATAGCAGCGGTACTGTGCAAGTGCTAACCTAGACCAAGCCAACTAGGTTCTGATATCATATAACATATACTGAAATAGTGATACATGGATATTTCATATCATTAATTATTAAATCAATCATATTATTTTGCATATATACGTATATCATGAAAATCATCAGCCTGTACGCCGGTATTTCACATTTTACCATAGCTCGGCCCATACACCAGAAAATCATATCTATAGCTCAGCTCGTACGCTGGCAAATCACATCCATAGCTCGGCCCGTACGCCGACAAATCATATACATAGCTCAGCCTATATGCTGGAAAATCATATCCATAGCTCGGCCCGTACGCCGAAAAATCATATACATAGCACGGCCCGTACACCGGCAAAATATATCCATAGCTCAGCACATACGCTGGAAAATCATACACATAACTTGGCCCGTACGCCAGAAAATAAATCAAAATCTCAGCCCATACGCCAGTTTTCCTTTATAAAAATCCGTATCATTAACACATTCCCAGAAAACAGTTTTTCATTGTAATTCCTACTCATGCCACACAAAATAGGTTTTTCATATATCTAACATACCATCATTTTCAACAGTATCTCCCAGATATAAATCATATATAAATATATCTCTTTCCTTGAAATAAAATGCTATAATATTATACATACTTTTCATAAAATACTAGCTTAGTTTATCCCCTTAGTTGAGCCCTGAAAAGCCCCTAAGAGAAATACTCCTTCACCCGCAGGGTTCCTCGTTCAACACCCTCAAAACAACATTCCCTAGAACTAAAGTTCAGTATTACTATGCATACAACACTTTCTACAACTGTCAAATAACCAAATACTGGGTAGAAAGTCTTACCCTGGATTTGGGATGGTTTCCAACTCAACCCACCGACGATCCGCTCCAATAGACTTGCAGAGAACTTTCCCAAAAGCGTCGTGGTGGCTTCAAATCGTTGAACCGGCAGAAAATTGGCCCGAGATCTTAGAGAGAAGCGTAGGGAACTGAAGGATGAGAGAGAGAGAGAGAGAGAGAGAGAGGAGAGGGAGAGAGAGAGAGAGAGAGAGAGAGAGAGGTTTTGCATAGAAAATGAGCTAAAAAATCACACTTAACCCTATTTATACTGCTGGATTCGTCGACGAGCCACGTCACCTCATCGACGAGTCCTGTAGAAAGTTCGTCGACGAACCTCAACCATCGTCAATGAATTTCAGGCTTCCAAAAATCCTATCTCGGTATCTTCTCGTTGACGAGACGGAACTTCATCGACGAGATCCTAAAGAACCCTCGTCGACAAAACCCTTGTGTTCGTCGACGAGGCCTGGAAAATTTCTTAGGATTATCCCATCCAAAATGCAACGTCGTCGAAATTTATTGTTCCTATTTCCATTTCCCTTTCCTTTTATTATTTAAATACCATTATTCTTTGGGTCGTTACATTCTCCCCTCCTTATAAAATTTCGTCCTCGAAAATTACTGTTCATGTAACGACCCAAAAAATAATGATATTTAAATATTAGAGAGAGAGAGGGAAATGGAAATAAAAATGGAAGGAGGCAGTAGACTTCGTCTTCGCGTTCGTCGACGACATTGCATTTTGGATGGAATAACCCGAAAGTAATACACAGGGCCTCGTTGACGAACACAGGGAGTTCGTCGACGAGCACATAAGAGGACCTCGTCGACGAGAAAATACCGAGAAGGGTTTTTGGGACAGTTTGAAATTCGTCGACGAGGGAGGAAGTTCGTCAATGAAATTATTAAAGGACTCGTCGATGAGGTGACGTGTCTCGTCGATGAATCCGACTCTATAAATAGTGTAAACTCAGATTTTTGATGAAAAATTTGTGCAAGAAATTCTTTTTCTCTCTCTAAATGTCTTCCACCCCATCTCTTTTCGATTCCGAACCCGTTTTACCGGATCAACGATCTGAAGCCACCACGACACTCCTGGCGAAGTTTTCTGCAAGTCTACCGGAGCTGATCGTTGGAGAAATTGGTTTGGATTTCGTCTTAATCTCAGGGTAAAGCATTTTATTCAGTATTTGCCTTTCCCTCAGTTATAAGAAATACAATACACGAAGAAATACTAATGTTTTGTTCTGGGGGATTTGATTTTCAGGGTGTTTAGTTGAGAACTCTACAGGTATAGGGCCAGAATTTAGTAGGGGCTTTTTAGAGCCAAGGTAAGGGAAATATGCTATACTAGGAATTTTTATGATGTTATTAGAGATTTTACACATGCATATACCAGTTTATTACCCAGTTTTACAGAGTATGGGCTTTAAATGCTTGTGTTTCCTGAGTAGATATTTACGTGATGAAAAACTTATATAGTTTTACAGTATATCATATTATACTGATTACACAGATATAAACAGTATATTACAGATATTTATCCAAAGCAGTATATTACAGTTTTACTCAAATCAGTGTGTTATAGTTTTATACAGATCAGTATATCACAAATATTTATCCATAATAGTTTATTACAGTTTTATACAAAATAGTATGTACAGTGTTTATACTATGCCATGTTTCCTATTACCATAACATACAGAGTATACAGACAGAACATATAGACAGAGTATACATACAAATATACAGAGATAGCATCAAGATTCTACAGATACAGTATACAGAGATTACAGTATTCACAGTACAGAAAGATAGCGTTATGGTAATTTTGGAAACATGATAAAAACAGTAAAAGAGTATATATGTATATATATATATATATATAATATCAGATCCCTGATAAAAGATTACAGACATATACAGATAAATAATACAGAGCACGGTACCGTTACTATTTACAGATAGAGTGCAACCACATATCTCAGATAGTGTGTGGGTACCGTCGACTGTGCTCGAAGAGTATGCAGCTTCCCGGTTCACTGGGTGGAGGGGGCCGGTTTGACAAGGTTGCAGCCAGTCCCGAGCCTAGGAGTGGATGCAGTTTAGCCGAACTGATGTAGGGTAGAGTATATTGACTTATTTGGAGGGCCGACCAGGTTAAGTCCCGCCTACGAGCCGCACAACCCTGTCATGAGGGGTCAAATCATGACATACAGAGTTCTAGGGATAAAACACAGTTATGTATATGTATATAACTTTATAGTATATAATGAGTATAGTATGATATTAGCAGTATGAAAAGTAGAAAAACACAGATGATACAGTTATATTTTAATTTGTGAAAAGAAAGATATGCTTTACAAATTTATTATTGTATTATAGTTTAGTTGTTATTTAAAAAGTATTCTTAACTTAGTTACCACACACTAGTAATAGCATATTTCCACTTACTGAGCATCGACTCACCCTATGACTTTAACATTTTTCAGATGAGCCAGCTGGGCGAGCAGATCAAGCTCGCGGATAGAGAGTATATTTATTACCCTGGTTTAGAGGGTAAGTTTGTGTAGGGTTTTGTATTTTGGGACAGGTATTTTGAAGACAGATGTATTATATAGTTATGGTATAGAAATACGAATTTCTGGTATTGTATGATGTGTATGGATGTATGGATTATGTTTTCACTGCATAGGTATGATTTAATATTCAGATTCACCTCGGTGCCTTCCGAGGCTTAAGTTCCATAGCAAGGGGTATCAGAACAGTTAATATATATAGATATATATATATAATTAATAATAAATAAATAGGTCGTTATAGTTCACGTAACTCATCATCCCTTAACAAGAAAAGGGTCTACTTATTTTATTACTTACCCTCACTTATGGCGGAGGAATACCGTGGTTACATTTCGAGTCTTGGGAGATTACATATACAAAAGAAAAATTCTCCCAAAACTAAAATGCCACACTAATTAAACCATTACATGTACCTGCAAAAGAAATATTACCTAACTACTTAAGTTTCTTGAAATAGTTGTGGGTACTTCTGCTTCATCTGCTCCTCGGACTCCCAAGAAGCCTCTTCTATCGCATGATTCCTCCAAAAAACTTTTACCTAAGGAATCTCCTTGCTAAGTAACTCTTGTATTTTCCTATCCACAATCTGTACTGGTACCTCATCATACACTAGTGAATCACTGAGCTCTAATTCACCATAACTGATGATATGAGAAGGATCTGGGACGTATTTCCTTAACATGTACACGTGGAATATGTCGTGGATCCTGGACAACATAGGTGGCAAAGCTAGCCTGTAGGCTACCGGCCCTACTTTCTCTAGAATCTCAAATGGATCGATAAACCTAATACTAAGTTTACCCTTCTTCCTGAACCTCATAATCCCTTTCAACGGAGCTATCTTCAAAAACACATGATTACCCACATCAAATTCCAGATTCCTGCGGCGATTATCAGCATAAATTTTCTGTCAGCTTTGAGATGCACTGATTCTATCTCTAATAAGCTGAACCTTATCGTACACTTGCTGAATAAGCTCTGACCCCACAACTCGCCGCTTACCCATCTCATCCCAAAATAAAGGAGAACGACATCTCCTACCATATAGAGCCTCAAATGGTGTCATGCCAATGCTGGTTTGATAACTGTTATTATACGCAAACTCTGTCAACAGCATGAACTGAGTCCAACTACCCCCAAAATCTATCACGCACACTCAGAGCATATCCTCCAATATTTGTATCATCCTCTCAGTCTCATCTAACTGAGGATGGAATGTCGTACTAAATGATAACTGAGACCCTAGAGCTTCCTGCCCAAAAACTTGACGTAAAACGCGGGTCTCGATCTGACACAATCGATACTAGCACCCCATGAGAACGAATTATCTCCTAAATATAGATCTCCGCTAAATGGTTAAGGGAGTAGTTGATCTCGATACGTAGAAAGTGGGCAGTCTTAGTCAAACGGTCAACAATCACCCAGATGGCATTCTGACCGTGTAACACCATCGGCGGTCCTGACACGAAGTTCATAGATATATGATCTCACTTCCACTCTGGGATAAATAGCGGCTCCAACTGCCCTGCCGGCCTCTAGTGCTCAGCTTTTACCTACTGGCACGTCAGACACTAGGCTACATACTCGGCAATCTCTCTTCTTATACCACTCCACCAGTACGACTCTCACAGATTCCTATACATCTTCGTACTATCGGGATGAACTGTATACAAAGATCTGTGTGCCTCCTTTAAAATAGTCTTTCTGATCTCAGTATCGGTAGGAACGCATAATCTAAAACGAAACCACAAAGCCCCGTCATCTGCAATACTGAATTCCTCCCCCTAACCACTTTGTACTCTGTCTATCATCCCTGCTAACTCTGGGTCTTCTTTCTGGGCGGCTTTAATCCTCTCCTGCAGAATAGGCTGCACTACTAAACTGGCAATGTAAGCCTGAGAACCACTCTCAACTAATTCGATGCCGAGACTCTCCAGGTCCATCACAATCGGATACTGGATCTCCATAGTCGCCAACATTGATTCCCTAGGCTTCTTGCTTAATGCATCAGCTACCACGTTTGCTTTCCCTAGGTGATAATTGATGGTACAATCAAAATCTTTAATTAGCTCCAACCACCTTCTTTGCCTCATATTCAATTCCTTCTGAGTGAAAAAGTACTTCAAACTCTTGTGGTCAAAAAAGATCTCACACCGCTCGCCATACAGGTAATGCCTCCAAATCTTCAATGCATGTATTACTGCAGCCAATTCAAGATCATGAGTAGGGTAGTTCTTTTCATATTCTTTCAACTTTCTAGACACATACGCCACCACCCTACCATGCAGCACTAATACACAACCAAGTCCCTTCAAGGACGCATCACTGTAAATGACATACCCCTCACCCCCTGATGGGATGACCAATACTGGTGTTGTGACTAATCTTTGCTTCACTTTTTGAAAACTCTGCTCAAAGCTGTCATCCCACTCAAATCTAACATTTTTCCTCATCAGTCGTGTCAAAGGCCCTGACAAAGCCGAGAATCCCTCAACAAAACGGCGGTAATACCCAGCTAGCCCCAAGAAACTCCTAATCTCCTGGACATTCCTCAGTCTAGCCCAATTCACTACTGCCTCAATCTTACTAAGATCCACAGAAATACCGTCTCCATATATAACATGCCCCAAGAACACGACCTTCTCAAGCCAGAATTCACATTTACTGAACTTGGCGTACAACTTCTTTTCCCAAAGCATCTGAAGAACCTGCTTCAAGTGCATCTCATGCTCCTTATAGCTTCTCAAATAGACCATTACATCATCAATAAAAACAACAACGAACTGGTATAGGTATTGATGGAAAACTCTGTTCATTAAGTTCATAAATATTGTAGGAGCATTCGTCAAACCAAACGGCATAACAAGAAACTCATAATGCCCATACCTGGTCCTAAAGGCCGTCTTCGAGACGTCTTCTGCTTTCACTTTCACTTGATGATAGCCGGATCTGAGGTCATTCTTCGAATACACCCGTGTATCCTGGAGCTAGTCAAACAAATCATCTATACGGGGTAGAGGATATTTATTCTTGATTGTCACTTTATTGATTTCCCTGTAATCTATACACATCCTCATAGACTAGTCCTTCTTCTTCACAAATAGAACCGAAGCTCCCCATGGAGATATACTAGGTCGTATGAAACCCTTATCAAGCAGATCTTGTAACTGATTCTTCAATTCTACCAATTCTACTAGCGCCATTTGGTAAGGTACTTTGGAAATTAGTGGTGTACTTGGAAGTAGATCAATAGGAAAATCTACCTCACGATCAGGTGGCAAACCTAGTAACTCATATGGGAAAACATTTGTAAACTCCTTTACTATAGGCGTGCTAGCAAGTTTCAATTCATTCTCTATCATCTCCTTCGCAACTGCCTTAAACCCCTGACAACCACTCAACAGTAGTCTCCTGGCCTAAATAACTGAAACTAGTTGAGGCGGGGATTGCACCTGCGATCCTACAAACCTGAATTCCTCTTTCCTCAGAGGTCTAAATATCACTTCTTGTGCTCGGCAATCTATGCTAGCAAAATTAGCTGCTAACCAATCCATGCCAAATATAACATCAAATTCGTGCATGTCCAGCACAATCAAATCAGTAGACAAAGTCTTCCATTGAATATCAACTAGACAACCTCGAAGCACTCTACTACACCTCACTACTGACCCATTCGGTGTAGATACCAACAGTTCAATGTCTAACAACTGTGTTTCTGCCCCACATAGTCTCGTGCACCCCAAAGACACAAATGAGTGTGTGGCACCTGAATCAAACAATGCGATAACTTTAAAAGAAAGCATAACAACCATACCTGTGACCACGTCACCCGCCGTCTCAGCGTCACCCGGCGTCAGCGCAAACACCTTGGCTGGAGCTGTATTTCTCTGCTGGCCCCCACGTGGCACCTGATAACCTCCCCAATATGGTCTAGGAGCTGGAACTGCATTTTGTGGGGTAGGGCAGTCTCGCATCATGTGCCCTAAACTACCACAGCGGTAGCAGACAACTCCACTTGCTCGACACTCTCCCTAGTGTCTCCTCCCATAAGTCTGACAGACTGGAGGACCCTACCCTGCCTACACCTCGCGTTCTCCCATCTCCTGCCTTCACCCTCTGCCATAATTACCTCTCCTCCACTGAATCTATCTAGGACCCTACTGGTAGCTCGTAGATGCATATATCTTCCTCTGTCCCTGCTCCTCTGCATCGAGATGCTCACTAATCTCTGCCAAGGCTGCCCTGTTGACTAACTCAGCAAAGTCCCGGATCCGCAGAACCACCACCTACTTGAATATACTTCGCCTCAAGCCTCTCTCAAACTACCTCGCCTTCTTCACTTCATCAGGAACAATATACAGGGTGAAACGAGAGAGCTCGATGAAACACGCCGCATATTGCTGGATGGATAGTTGTCCCTGCTTCAGACTCAGGAACTCTTCTACTTTAGCCTCCCTGACAGTAGCTGTAAAATATCTATCAAAGAACAATTCTTTAAACCGGTCACATGTCATGGCTATCGGAGTCCCCCTATGCTGTTCCAGCAGTCTCACCGCAGTCCACCTTCTCTCGGCCTCTCCTGTCAGTCTATAGGTGGCAAAAAGGACCCTCGGTTCCTTAGTACACTACAATACAGCCAAAAATTTCTCGATCTCCTACATCTAGTTCTCAGCAGCTGCAGGATCAACTCCACCTGAGAATGTCGGAGGATTCATCTTCGTAAACTTCACTATGGTGCACCCATGGCCTGCAGATGGACCGTCCTGCTCCCTCGAGCTCCTAGCGATCTCAACCATAACCTGTTGATCCATGCTACGTAATACCGCATCAGAGTCGATCCCAACTGCACCTGATGGCCCTGCTCCATCACTGCTACTCGCATGGGCACTACTTCCTCCGGGATCCATCCTGAAAAATAACAATTGGAACTCAGTAATCCTATCCTTATAATTTACCCGCTTAACCTAGCCTCTTATCTCAACACTCTCGATTTATTTCTAATCCCCAATCCTACATTCTAGGAACACAACCCAACAATAGCTTACTATGGTTTTCCTGAAATCATCACCCCAGGAAAAACACAGAAACTACCACGGAAGTCTTGCCTCTAGGCTATAGAACAAAACCTTAAATCACTTCCTATACTCTAGTATTGTTTCCGCTGCATTCTAAAGTCTACGAAACCTAGCAACCTAGGTTCTTATACCAAACTGCGATGACCTGCTTAATTTCCACATTTTTCCCATAATATAATAAAATCAATATCACAAAGCTCAGTAGATCATAGTCCACCTGGACCCGTGGGTACCAGGGATATATCAGAACATATAACGGAAGCCTAAGCAGCAAAAAACATACAATCATATACATCTCATTATACCATACATCACAATACCAGAGTTACTACAACCACTCTATTTTTATACACATAGTACACAACCCAAAAGATAACTTAGGGTCATCCCACAAAATACATCCGATCCTATCAAAACATTTACCCTTCTAGAAGGGTAGATCAATCGTACTAGATCAGCGGGGCTTTACCTGCTCTCCTATCAGGGGCTCCTGAAATATTTATGAAATTCGGGGTGAGACACCTCTTAGTAAGGAAAATAAACTAATACTAGTGTGTGGCAACATGAGTATTCCGTGTTATACATATATCATATAGAAACATATTTAGTAAATTGTCATGTCATATCTGGGAAAACGTATTTATCATCATAGCATGGCAGAAAATACTGCATTTTCATAATCATATTTCATCTCATAAAATATAATATAAAAGCATTCCTGGTAGGTTAGCTGGCTAATGTCATGTATTACCCCCACATGGCTGGGTTGTGTAGCTCGAAGGCGAGACTTGACAATGGTTGGCCGACCACTACCAAGTCAAAAGTATAGTCTGTAAGTCTGATGGGTCTACCAAACCTAGTCCGTACAGCAGGGGCACTCACACACTTCTTAAAAACCACATTGACCATCTAATCTCACACCACTCCGTACAGCTGCGTTAACACATATATCATGATCATGATGACCATAGACACATAGCAGCGGTACCGTGCAAGTGCTAGCCTAGACCAAGCCAACCAGGTTCTGATATCATATAACATATACAGAAATTATGATACATGGATATTTCATATCATTAATTATCAAATCAATCATATCATTTTTCATATATACGTATATCATGAAAATCATCGGCCCGTATGCCAGTATTTCACATTTTACCATAGCTCGGCCCGTATGCCGGCAAATCATATCTATAGCTCAGCTCGTACACTGGCAAATCACATCCATAGCTCAGCCCGTACGTCGATAAATCATATACATAGCTCATCCCATATGCTGGAAAATCATATACATAGCTCGGCCCGTATGCCGGCAAATCATATACATAGCACGGCCCGTATGCCGGAAAAATATATCCATAGCTCAGCTCGTACGCTAGCAAATCATACACATAGGTCGGCCCGTACACTGGCAAATAAATCAAAATCTCGGCCCATACCCCGGTTTCCCTTTATAAAAATCCGTATCATTAACACATTCCCAGAAAACAGTTTTTCATTGTTATTCCTACTCATACCACACGAAATAGGTTTTTCATATATCTAACATACCATCATTTTCAGCAGTATTTCCTAAATATAAATCATATATAAATATATTTATTTCCTTAAAATCAAATGCTATAATATTATACATACTTTTCATAAAATACTAGCTTAATTTATCCCTTTACTTGAGTTCTGAAAAGCACCTAAAAGAAATACTCCTTCACTCGCAAGGTTCCCCGTTCAACATCCTGAAAACAACATTCCCCACAAATAAAGTTCAGTATTACTACGCCTACAACACTTTCTACAACTATCAAATAACCAAATACTGAGTAGAAAGTCTTACCCTGGATTTGGGATGGTTTCCAACTCAACCCCACTGATGATCCGCTCCAGCAGACTTGCAGAGAACTTTCCTAAGAGCGTCGTGGTGGCTTTAGATCATCGAACCAACAGAAAATCGGCCCGAGATCTTAAAGAGAAGGGTAGGGAACCGAAGGATGAGAAAGAGAGAGGTTCTGCGTAGAAAATGAGCTGAAAAATCATGTTTAACCCTATTTATACTGCGGGATTCGTCGACGAGCCACGTCACCTCTTCGACGAGTCCTGTAGAAAGTTTGTCGACAAACCTCAACCATCGTCGACGAATTTCAGGCTTCCAAAAATCCTCTCTTGGTATCTTCTTGTTGACAAGACAGAACTTCGTCGACGAGACCCTGAAGAACCCTCGTCGACAAAACCCCTGTGTTCGTCGACGAGACCTAGAAAATTTCTTGGGATTATCCCATCCAAAATGCAACGTCGTCGAAATTTACTATTCCTATTTCCATTTCCCTTTCTTTTTATTATTTAAATACCATTATTCTTCGGGTCGTTACAGACTCGAACAAAAACTAAATGTTAACGTAACCCAAAATGAAAATTCAATTTAACTTTTTAACAACTAATTAATAAGCGGAAACACGATAAAAAAAATTTCAAACTTTAATTTATTAAACTTAAATTAAATAAGACTCAACAAAATTTAAATGTTAGAGAAGATTGTTGAATTAGGTGTAATCCCAAGAGGGGGTGAATTGGGTATTTTAAAATTCTTTGAATCTATTTACCACTTAATCCCTTGTTGTATATTTAACTAATCAATTTTAGGGATTTATTACAAAATTAAATTTAATTTACCAACGAGTTCTTATTACCCAATTAATTGTGTGCAATGTTATTCAACCTACACATGCAATACAACCAATTTAAATGTAATGCTAAAAATAAAGAGTAAATGGAAGAGAGAAGGCAAACGCAGTTTTTGTGACAAACCGAATAATAATGGGATTGAAATAATAAAGAGGAAGGGAAATGGAAACAGTAACTGAAGGAGGAAGCCGACAACATTGCACTTTGGGAGTATTAATCAAGGGAAATCATCAGGTCCTTGTCGACGAACACAGCAGATTCTTCGACGAGGGTATAAGAGGGTCTTGTCGACGAAGCCAAGTTTCGTCGACGAGAAGATACCGAGAGAGGGTTTTGGGGGAGTCTGAAATTCGTCAACGAAGGTGCAGGTTCGTCGACGAACTTTCTTTAGGACTCGTTGACGAGGTGACGTGTCTCGTCGACGAATCTGACCCTATAAACAGTAGAAATCTAGATTTAAACGTAAAAATTAAGAAATCTCTCACTTTCTCTCTCTCTCTCTCTCCCTTCGGCTCCCTCCTCTTCTCCCTTTGATTTTGGGCCGGATTTCCACCGATTCGAGGATCTGAGGCCACCATGATGCTCCTGGAGAAGTTCTCTACATATCTGCCGGAGCGGATCATTGGTGGAACCCCGTTGAAAATCATCCCTGAGTTGAGATAAGGCTTTTTATGCCGAATTTGGTCCTATTGTAGTTATAAGAAATGATATTCGCATGAAAATACTAAAGTTTAGTACTGAGAGTTTTCATTTTCAGGGTATTAATTAGGAAATCCTCCGGGTGTGAGACCAGAATTTATAGAGGTTTTTCTCAGTAGCCAGGTAAGGGGATAAACTAAAACAGTTATTTTTCATGCAAATTATTATTATTTATGAGTAAATTTATTTTCAGGAAAGCATGTATTATATCTATATATTACAAAGGAAATGCACGTTTGGGAAAATACTGCTACTATGTTGAAATGTATATATATGTATGAGATGCCAGAAATTATAATTTTTAGAATACAATGTATGGATTTATATAGCAAATGTGTGGCATGAATATTACTTTACGTGAAATGTATTACGATATGACTTTGTTACGAATGAAGCATGTTTTCAGGAATATGAAATGTTACAGTACAAAATGATGTTGAAAATACATGATAATTGATTTATTTTCAGAATGATATTTATGAAATGATTTCGGCGTGAGGTCGTATATATATATATATATGAAATGATTTCGGCGTGAGGCCGTATTTATGAAATATTCGGCGCGAGACCGTATTTATGAAATGTTCGGCGTGATGCCGTATTTATGAAATAATTTTCGGTGCGAGGCCGTATTTATGAAATGATGAAAAATGTTATAATCTCATGTATTATATGTTATCAGAACCCAGATGTTAGTTTAGTTCAATTTAGGAGCACAGTACCCCTAGCTTATAGATCAGATATCTATGATCAGATTGGTGCTAACCACCCCATGAGGGGGTGGGAGATGGATAGTCGATGTGGCTTTCAGTGTAGAGTATGGACATCCACCTGGTAGTCCGAACCAGGGTGTGGCGGGCCCATCGTACTTACAGACATTTTTGACTCGGCAGTGGTCGGCCAGCCATTGTCGCGTCCTGCCTTCGCGTTGCACAACCCGTCATGGGGGGTAATACATGACATCAGCTAATTATTCATCCTGGGTATGTTTTCACTATTATTAGCTAAAAAAGACATTTCATGATCAGTATGAATTATTAGAAAATATGAAAGTATATGATTATTCCACCATGTTATGATGTATGTTTTTAGATATATGAAATGTACTGAGTATGTATAACTGCAATAAATATTCATGTTGCCACACAGTTGTATTTAGTTTATTTTCCCTTACTGAGAAGTGTCTCATCCTCGAATTTAATTAATTTTTCAGGAGACCCTGAGAGACCAGCGGGTCGTGGCCGCCATTGAGTGTATCGAGTTACCCCGTTAGGAGGGTAAGTCTTGTACTAGGATCAGGAGATTTTTGTTGTATGATCCTAGGTTTATTTTGGAACTTTTGGAGATTGTATATAAACACAGTATTATGGAATTACAGTAGACTCTAGTATTATGTATTCTATGGTTTTGAGAATGTGATTTATATTTACTATTGCTTAGGTTTCCACTGTGTTTGACAAGTGTCCCTGTTACCCACAGGTTCAGGTTGAGTTTTTTATTTATTATGTTTCATTTTATATTAAGATTTTGAGGTCGTTACAGTTTGGTATTAGAGCCTAGGATACTAGATTCTGTAGACTCTAGAGTGCAGTAGTAATAATACCAAAGTATAGGATAAGAGAATTTGAGGTCAGGTTTTGTAGTCTGGATGTAGGACTTCCGTGGTGGTTTGTGTGATTTTACTGGGGTGATGATTTCAGGAATGTCATGGTAAACTATCGTTGGGTTGGGTGTCTAGGTTGCAGGATTGAACCTTGAATTAAGATAAGGAGAAATGAATTAATTAGGAGAATATATTATATGAGTTAGATGATATGTATAGAGAAGGGGGTTCTTAGTTAAGTTATTTGCTTTTCAGGATGGACCCTAGTGGCAGTAGTGCCCATGCTAGTGGGAATGAGGGTGTTGGACCCTCAGGCGCAGCAGGCAGTGATTCAGATGTAGTCTTACGCAGCGTGGCGCGGCAGGTTATGGCTGAAATTGCCAGTAGTTCGAGGAAACAGCGTGGTCCATCGGCAGGCCATGGTAGCTCGATCGAGAAATTTATAAAGATGAATCCTCTAACTTTCTCAGGAGGAACAGATCCTGCAGTCGCTGAAAACTAGGTGTAGGAGATAGAGAAAATATTTGCAGTGCTGCAGTGTTCAGAGAAGTAGAGGGTGTTGTTTGCCACTAACAGACTAACTGGGGAGGCTGAGAGATGGTGGTCGGTGGTGAGATTATTAGAGCAGCAAAGGACAGTATTTGTGGAGATGACATGGGAGCGATTTAAGAAAACATTCTTTGACAGGTATTTTCCAGCCTCGTCCAGGGAAGCTAAAATTGAGGAGTTCCTGAATCTGAAGTAGGGACAGCAGACCATACAGCAGTACGTGGTGAGGTTTATCGAATTATATCGCTTTGCCCGTACATTATACCAGATGAAGCAAAGAAGATACGGCAGTTTGAGAGAGGCCTGAAGAGAGAAATTTATAAGTAGGTATCGATATTGAAGTTGCAAGATTTTGTTGAGCTAGTGGATAGAGCCACTATAGCGGAGATTGGGGAGCGGTTGGAGGCTGAGGAGCAGAGGTAGAAGAAGAGATCCGCATCTTTCGGTTCCCAGTAAGGAGTCGTCCGTGCTTCATGGAAGAGATGTGGCTATTATAGAGACCGGATACTGTAAAATCAAGAATCGCAATTTCTAGGGTGTGCAGCCATCTCCAGCTTGCCCATCTTGTGGGAAGAGACACCTGGGGGAGTTTCGTGTCGAGCTAGGTGTCTGCTACAGGGGCGGGGAGCCAGGATATATGATGAGGGAGTGTCGGACACAGATTGGTACTGCACCTGCTCCTAGACCTGCTCGAGGAGGCTACCAGGTGCCACGTGGAGGCTAGCCGAGGAATATGGCCCCAACCAGGGTTTTCGCTTTGACGCCGGGCGATGCTAAGGCCGGCGACGCGGTGACAAGTACGATTAATATGTTTTCATTTAAAGATATTACACTTTTTAATTCTGGTGCCACACACTCATTTGTGTCCTTGGGGTGTGTTAAATTGTGTGGGTTTGAAACACAATCATTAGATGTCGAGTTGTTAGTGGCTACACCAACCGGGTCAGCGGTGAGATGTAGTAGGATGCTTTATGGTTGTCCAGTTGATGTTCAGGGGAGAATTTTATTTGTTGATTTGGTGGTGCTTGATATGCATGGATTTGATATCATCTTCAATATGGATTGGCTAGCAGCTAATTCTACTATTATAGACTGTCGTGCAAGGGAAGTGATATTCAAACCTCCAGGGAAACCAGAATTCAGATTTAGAGGGTCACGAGTGCAATCTTTACCTCATATGGTCTCATCTGTTCAGGCGAGCAGACTGCTCCAGAGTGGTTGTGAGGGATTTATGGCTTTTGTGAATGAATGGTTAGGAAATGAATTGAAGCTTATCAATATGCCTGTGGTGAAAGAATTTACAGACGTGTTCCCAGATAAATTACGAGGTTTGCCGCTTGATCATGAGGTAGATTTCCCTATTGATCTACTTCTAGGTACAGCGCCGATCTCTAAAGCACAGTATCGAATGGCGCCAGCAGAGTTGGCAGAACTGAAAGATCAGTTGCAAGATTTGCTTGATAAGGGCTTTATAAGACCTAGTGTATCTCCGTGGGGAGCTCTAGTGCTATTTTTGAAGAAGAAGGACGGGTCTATGAGGATGTGTATAGATTATAGAGAAATTAATAAAGTGACAATCAAGAACAAGTATCCTCTACCCCGTATCGATGACTTGTTTGATCAGCTCCAGGGTACACGGGTGTATTCCAAGATCAAGCTCAAGTCAGGCTACCATCAGGTAAAGGTGTGAGCAGAAGATGTATCGAAGACGGCCTTCAAGACCAAATACAGGCATTATGAGTTTCTTATTATGCCATTTGGTCTGACGAATGCTCTTGCTATATTTATGGATTTGATGAATAGGATTTTTATTGATGATGTACTAGTCTATTCAAAGAGCTATGAGGAGCATGAGATACATATGAGGCAGGTTTTGTAGATGCTCAGGAAGAAGAAGTTGTATGCAAAGTTCAGCAAATGCGACTTCTGGCTTGAGAAAGTTGTGTTTTTGGGGCATGTAATCTCAAGAGACAAAATTTCTGTGGATCCTAGCAAGATTGAGGCGGTAGTGAGTTGGGCTAGACCGAGGAACGTACAGGAAATCAGGAGTTTCTTGGGGTTAGCCGAATATTACTGTCATTTTGTCAAGGGGTTCTCAGCTTTATCAGGGCCTCTAACACGACTAACTAGGAAGAATGCCAGATTTGAATGGGACGACGGCTGTGAGCAGAGTTTTCAAGAATTGAAGTAGAGACTAGTCACAGCACTGGTATTGATCATTCTGTCTGGGGGTGAGGACTATACTATCTACAGTGATGCGTCCTTGAAGGGACTTGGTTGTGTGTTGATGCAGCATGTCAAGGTGGTGGCATATGCGTCTAGAGAGTTGAAAGAATATGAAAAGAACTACCCTACCCATGATCTTGAATTGGCTGCAGTGGTACACGCATTGAAAATTTGGAGGCATTACCTGTACGGCGAGCAGTGTGACATTTTCTCCTACCACAAAAGCTTAAAGTATTTCTTCACCCAAAAGGAACTAAATATGATACAGAGGAGATGGTTGGAGCTTATTAAGGATTTTGATTGAACTATCAACTACCACCTCGGGAAAGTAAACGTGGTAGCTGATGCACTGAGCAGGAAATCTAGGCAATCAACGTTGGTAGCTATGGAGATCCAGCGTCCGATCATGATGGATCTAGAGAGACTAGGCATTGAATTGATAGAGAGTAATCCTCCAGTATGTATCGCTAGCCTAGTGGTACAGTCTACTCTGCAAGAAAGAATTAAAGTTGCCCAGAAAGAAGACCCCAAATTAGTAGAGGTAATAGACAGAGTGCAAAGTGGTTAGGGAGAGGAATTCTACATTTTAGATGACGGAGCTTTGCAGTTCCACTCCAGATTATGCGTTCCTACCGATACTGACTTTAGGAAAGCTATTTTGGAGGAGGCTCACAAATCTTTGTATACAGTCCATCCCGACAGTACGAAAATGTACAGGGATCTACGAGAGTTTTACTGGTGGAGTGGTATGAAGAGAGAGATTGCCGAGTATGTAGCTCAGTGCTTGACATGCCAGCAGGTAAAATCTGAGCACCAAAGGCCAGCTGGTTAGTTGCAGCCGTTATTTATTCCAGAGTGGAAGTAGGATCATATATCCATGGACTTCGTTTTAGGGCTGCCATCGACATCGCATGGCCAGAATGCAATTTGGGTGGTAGTAGATCGGTTGACTAAGACCACCC
Organism: Malania oleifera; assembly: GCF_029873635.1. Taxonomy (NCBI): domain Eukaryota; kingdom Viridiplantae; phylum Streptophyta; class Magnoliopsida; order Santalales; family Ximeniaceae; genus Malania; species Malania oleifera. Next base: position 7,657,230 of record NC_080417.1, read on the forward strand.
ATTTTCACCCTATCAAGATCAGCTATCCCCTTAGCTGTTTGGCGGAGATTTACATTCAGGAGATAGTTCGTTCTCATGGAGTGCGTGTATCTATTGTGTTAGATCAAGACTCGCGTTTTACGTCATGATTTTGGAGAAGCTTGTAGGAAGCTTTAGGGTCTTAGCTATCGTTTAGCACGACATTCCATCCTCATTCAGATGGGCAGACTGAGAGGATGATACAGATACTAGAAGATATGCTCCGAGAGTGTATTAGATTTTGGGGGTAGTTGGACTCAATTCATGTCGCTGGTGGAGTTCGCGTATAATAACAGTTATCAGTCCAGTATTGGCATGGCACCATTTGAAGCACTGTACAGTAGGAGATGTCGATCTCCTTTGTATTGGGATGAGATGGGTGAGCGGTGAGTTATGGGGCCAGAGCTGGTACAACAGGCGTATGATAAGGTTTGGCTCATCGGGGAAAGAATCAGTGCAGCTCAGAGCCGACAGAAGAGTTATGCCGATAATCGCCGCAGGGATTTGGAGTTTGATGTGGGTGATCACGTATTTTTGAAGATAGCTCCATTAAAAGTTGTTATGAGGTTTGGTATAAAGGGTAAACTTTGTCCTAGGTTCATCGGTCCATTTGAGATTCTAGAGAAAGTGGGACCAGTTGCCTACAGGCTAGCTTTGCCACCTACATTATCCAGGATGCATGACGTATTCCACGTATCCATGTTGAGGAAATATGTCCTAGATCCTTCCCATATTATCAGCTATGACGAGTTAGAGCTTAGTGATTCGCTAGTATATGAGGAGGTACTAGTGCAGATTTTGGACAGAAAGGAACAGGAACTACGTAATAAGAAGATTCCTCTAGTAAAGGTTTTGTGGAGGAATCATGCAGTAGAAAAGGCTTCTTGGGAGCTTGAGGAACAGAACAGACAGAAGTACCCACAATTGTTCCAAGAAGTCCATATGTGATTAAGAAATGTGAGTAAATATGTAATGTTTTTCTTTTGCAGGTACATGTAATATTCTAGTAGTAAGTGGTATTTTAGTTTTGGGGGGAATTTTCTTTTGATTTATGTAATCACCACAACTTGAAATGTAACCACAGTATTCCTCCACCATAAGAGAGGGTAAGTAATAAAATAAGTAGACCATTTTGCCTAATAAAGGATGATGAATTATATGAATAGTAAATTTCAAGGATGAAATTTTATAAAGAGGGGAGAATGTGACAACCCGAATAATAATGGGATTTAAATAATAAAGAGGAAGGGAAATGGAAACAGTAACAAAAGGAGGAAGTCGATGACATTGCACTTTGGGAGTATCAATCGAGGGAAATCATCAGGTCCTCATCGACAAACATAGGGGATTCATCGACGAGGGTATAAGAGGGTCTCGTCGATGAAGCCAAGTTTCATCGATGAGAAGATACCGAGGAGGGTTTTAGGGGAGTATGAAATTCGTTGACGAAGGTGCAAGTTCGTCGACTAACTTTCTTCAGAACTCGTCAACGAGGTGACGTGTCTCATCGACAAATCTAACCCTACAAATAGTAGAAATCTGGATTTAAACGTAAAAATTAAGAAATCTCTCACTCTCTCTCTCCTCCTTCGGCTCCCTCCTCTTCTCCCTTCGATTTTGGGCCAGATTTCCACTGGTTCGAGGATCTAAGGCCACCACGACGCTCTTGGAGAAGTTCTCTGCATATCTGCCACAGCGGATCGTTGGTGAAACCCCGTTGAATATCATCCCTGAGTTGAGATAAGGCTTTTTATGCCGAATTTGGTCATACTATAGTTATAGGAAATGATATTCGCATGAAAATACTGAAGTTTAGTACTGGGAGTTTTCATTTTCAGGGTATTGATTAGGAAATCTTACAGGTGTGAGACTAGAATTTATAGGGGCTTTTCTCAGTAGCCAGGTAAGGGAATAAACTAAAGCAGTTATTTTCCATGCAAGTTATTATTACGTATGAGTAAATTTATTTTCAGGAAAGCATGTATTATATCTGTATATTACAAAGGTGTTTGAATTGGTGTATTCCCAAGAGGGGGGGTGAATTGGAATTTTAAAATTTATCACCTAGGTTAAGCCGGATAAATAGCAGTATATACACAACCTAGGGTCTGCCTATTCAATTTCCAAATGCGTAGATAAGTATAATGTGAAATTTAAGTCATACGCATCATTCACCCATAACATACATGTGCGGCAAATATAAAGTGCGGAAATATAAATGAACACACGATATGTTATCGGGGTTCAGCCAACCGTGCCTACGTCCCCGCCTCAAGCTCGCAAGTTAGAGGATTCCACTAAGAGCTCACTTAAGGGTGGAGCGTCACCGTTTACAACCAGGTCAAATTAACACAGGGCTGACCTCAACCTACACTCCTTAACAGGACGACGCACCTAGCTTTCCTAACCGGGTCTAAGCCAATCCGGGACTATTCCAGGACTAGTCTCCCTCTTCAGGCCCGTGCCTGGAAATACAACCAATGTGTATTATACTGAAATGGTACAGTGATTATGCTTTCAAGTAAAGCAGATATGTACCCAAATTCGCGCAATAATATACACCACAAATATGAAATAATATGTAAGTTCAGTGTGGTCTAAGATGTCAACTCTCAAATAGATTTACTATCAGTGTAATGCGTACGTGAGAGTGCAAACCTAAATGATCTTTGTATCACAGGATATTCAATCTAAGTGCTCAAACAAAGATATCATCCAGATTTCATATATTTCAATCAACAAGTTTTCTCAATACACATATGTATATGAAGCTCTAGCAACGTATAAGTTTGGTTTGCAAAAGGATATTCAATCTTTATATTCAGCAAGAGATATATGAGTTAACGAGTATTGCAACAAAGATTTTATCACACTAGCAAATATCTCATCAAATATTTTTAAGATTAATAACACAGTAGATATTTGAAAATGTTTTGCAACCAAAATACAATTACAATCTTCTTAAGATGTTGCAATGGAGGTGCAAATCTTAGAAGATCTATCAAAGTTTTCTTAGGATAGACTTATTAATAAAGTCCCCTTAGAATACTCAAGGTTTAGCTCTCAAGGATAATAAAACAATCAAATATGAATGGGAGAGCAAACCTACTTAGACTAGCACTCAATCAACTTACAAAGAGTTCAATTTGTATGAGAAGGTAAGTATGAGTGTAGGAGGCTTAAGAATGAGTATTATAGGGTTTTGGATTTTCAAAGAATTTTCCCTAATCAAAGTGGCTAATCCCCTTTTAATCTTTGCAAATGTACCCATATATATAGCCATGGAAGGAAATATGACCGTTGGGGACCTATAGGGTATTATTAGAAAAGTTTAATGACGTTTAAGGCATTTTAACCCTGTTTAGAAAAATATTATCCACAGTAAAAATGGGAACAACCCGAGAGGTCCGGTCGAACAAAAGTGGTTCGGTCGACCAGGACTCAAGTGGCTCGGTCGACCAGGGGAATTTTGAACTGAGTGATCGGTCGACCGAGCAAGGGCGATTTTCAAAAACTCCGAGGTTCGGTCGACCGGGGCCTTTTTGAACTGTATGGCTCGGTCGACCAGTTGGGAATCCTTCCAAGACCCCTCGGTCGACCAGGCAGTTGGAGTACAAATATGGTCGGTCGACCGGGAGGTCAAAATGTTGACTCCCAGGTGGTTCGGTCGACCGAGGTCAAATGACCTATAAGGGCTCGGTCGACCGGGCCTGGGTCAAATAGTTGACCCGGACCGGTTTCGATCGACCGGGCCAAATTGAACTGAGTTGGCCGGTCGACCGAAAGTGCACCAAATGTGCATTTCGGTCCCTTCTTGCAACATTCAAACCCTATTCAAATGCCTATTACATACAAGTGCAAAAGTGAGTGTCCTAAGGTCACTTGGGTCCAATTTGGAAACACCGAAAAACTCCGGTGTCGGTCGACCGATGGTTCACCCTAAGGTCTTTCTATGGTTCGGTTTGAGCTTGCAAATTAAATCATGTTTGTGATGTGTGTGCTTATTACAAACCGAAGAACCCTAATTACTATTACAGACAATTTTACTGAACATTATTACAATTAAGAGTTTATGAAATTGTCTTCAAGCCTTTTTTGATTTTGTGCACATCTTGATCTTATCATTCTTGATTCCTGCACAAAAACTCAAATGCTCATTAGATACAATGAGTATTTGTCATAATCAAAACCGGGCGTGACCAATAAGGTCAACAAAAGGAAATGCACATTTGGGAAAATACTGCTATTATGTTGAAATGTATATATATGAGATGCCAGAAATTATGATTTTTAGAATACAATATATGGCTTTATACAGAAAATGTGTGGCATGAATATTACTTTATGTGAAATGTATTACGATATGACTTTGTTATGAATGAAGCATGTTTTCAGGAATATGAAATGTTACTATACAAAATGATGTTGAAAATACATGATAATTGATTTATTTTCCTAATGATATTTATGAAATGATTTCGGCACGAGGCCGTATTTATGAAATGGTCGGCATGATGCCGTATTTATGAAATAATTTTCGGTGCGAGGCCATATTTATGAAATGATGAAAAATGTTATAATCTCATGTATTATATGTTATCAGAATCCGGATGTTAGTTTAGTTCAGTTCAGGAGCATGGTACCCTAACTTATAGATCAGATATCTATGATCAGATTGGTGCTAACCACCCCATGAGGGGGTGGGAGATGGATAGTCGATGTGGCTTTCAGTGTAGAGTGTGGACATCCACCTGGTAGTCCGGACCAGGGTGTGGCGGGCCCATCGTACTTACAGACATTTTTGACTCGACAGTGGTCGGCCAGCCATTGTCGTGTCCCGCCTTCGGGCTGCACAACCCGTCATGGGAGGTAATACATGACATCAGCTAACTATTCATCCTGGGTATGTTTTCACTATTATTTACTAAAACAGACATTTCATGATCAGTATGAATTATTAGAAAATATGAAAGTATATGATTATTCCACCATGTTATGATGTATGTTTTTAGATATATGAAATGTACTGAGTATGTATAACTGCAATAAATATTCATTTTGCCACACAGCTGTATTTAGTTTATTTTGCCTTACTGAGAAGTGTCTCACCCTCAAATTTAATTAATTTTTCAGGAGACCCTGAGAGACCGGCAGGTCGTGGCCGCCGTTGAGTGTGTGGAGTTACCCTCTTAGGAGGATAAGTCTTGTACTAGGATCAGGAGATTTTTGTTGTATGATCCTAGGTTTATTTTGGAACTTTTGGAGATTGTATATAAACACAGTATTATGGAATTACAGTAGACTTTGGTATTATGTATTCTATGATTTTGAGAATGTGATTTATATTTACTACTGCTTAGGTTTCCGCTGTGTTTGACAGGTGTCCCCGTTACCCACAAGTTTGGGTTGACTTTTTTATTTATTATGTTTCATTTTATATTAAGATTTTGAGGTCATTACAATTTTTACGAGGTTTAACCAACTCGGCCTTCATCCTCGCCTTGAGCAACCACCCAAGGATTTCACTAAAATCCCTGCTCCTTAAATTGGGACGGAGCTTCCCTTACAATCCGCTACTTACAAGAGGCACAATTCCCTCCTACACCGTTGCTTACAAGAGATGCAGCTTTCTCCTTAACCCCGGTTCACACACCGAACTGTGAATACAATAGAATCTGTATAAACACTCAAAAATGCTTCCAAACAAAAGCTTGCGAGTACAATTCAAATTCCTAATACATTAACATATAATATAACTTGAAGCTCAGAATGTAGGAAATGATATAATTGTTCAAGTATGATATGTTTTAACACACAAACCCCTCTTTATCAAATCTCCCAAAAATGTTTGTATAACTCAATGCTTTGGAGATCTTAGGTTAGATCTTTGAATATAAAGATAACTTTGTAGATTGCAAAGATTTGACGCACACTTTGTCAAAACAATATTTCTCTCAAGAGTTCGATCTCAATGTGATCTTGATAGTATTTGCTTTAATATATATATATATATATATATATATATATATATATATATCTGTGTGTGTGTGTGTGTGTATGTGTGTATCTATGTGATGAGAATACCAAGTATCAAATACTTAAAATATGATTTCCATAAAATATCCTTCAATATGTATAGATCTAGTTATGCACTTCTTAGGATATCTAATCAACTAGTTTAGAAGTAACCAAAACATCCTATCTTTAACTTTGAAAACACTTGAATGATTACTCTTTAAACAATGGCCAAATAAAAACTTTCTCAAGTATTCAACTAGTCAAAAAAAAAAAAACAATCTTTATGTGAATATGAAAAGACCCAATATCAAACTTCTCTAAAAATATTCAATAACAGATGTTGATATGAGAATCTCTTGGAAAGAACTAAATGAATCAAACAAACCTCAATACCAAGATGAAATAAAGTTTTGTGAATAAAACCTTTTTGATTTCCGAAGTAGATTTTCCCAAGCTTGATAAGAGTAAGTTGAAGTGCAAGCAATCGTATAGCAAAGTGCTCAACATTCTCAATTCGCTTTCAAAAGGTGTTCTCTTTTCTTCTTGTTTTTCTTGGCATACGAACTAGGGTTTTGATATTCAGTTTATATAGTTTCTTACCCTTAGAATTGATCTCAACCGTTGGATCAAAAGATATCTTGCGTGTTTGCTAAAAAAAAATTAAATTTTTAATCTTTCCCGTAAGTTCATACGACTGAGGCCAAGGGCTCAGACGACCGAAGTCACTTTTATCTTTCGAAAAAATAGTCTGGACACAGGGTCAGACGACCGTGGTCAAGGTTTTGATGACTGAAGTGTCAAGTTTAGATGACCAAGGTCAAGGTTCAGTTATCTGAGGTGCTTCTGCTAGTTCCTGTTTTTCACCCAAAAATAGTCTGGACATAGGGTCAGACGACCGTGGTCAAGGTTTTGATGACCGAAGTGTCAAGTTTAGATGACCAAGGTCAAGGTTCAGTCATCTGAGGTGCTTCTGCTAGTTCCTGTTTTTCACCCAAAAATCTTCAAACAACTGAACTTATTCTTCAGACGCCTGAGAAAATTCTTCAGCCAACCGAACTTACAGTTAAGTCAACTGAAGTCCCCATTTTCTGAATTTTTCTTTTCAAATTTAAAATTCTACTTTGCTCTCTTTCTTGTATCTTTTATAAAACATATTTTTCATGATTTTAAAAGTATTTCTAAGTCCATGAAAGTCCCCTAATGATATACATGAAATGCATGAATCCTAAAGTCTTTCTAAGTTATGTTAAGCCTTAAATTAAATCATACAAAAATGTAAATACATGAGGTCTAAGTACCCATTCCCAAGATATGCTTGAACTTTGCCACTTGTATGTTAATTCTCGTACTCTTTGAGTTCCATGGATCTTGCCAAGATATGTGTTGTAGTGACTCAAAGAATAATAGTATTTTAATAATAAAGAGGGAGGAAAATGGAAACAGGAACCGAAAGAGGCAGTATACTTCGTTGATAAATGCGGAGCGTTCGTCGACGACATCGCACTTTGGAGGTAATAACAATTTCGAGAAATTTCCAGGCCTCGTCGATGAATGCAGGGGTTCATCAATGAGGGTTCTTCAGGATCTTATCGACGAGGTTCTATCTCGTCGACCAGAAAATTCTGAGAGAAGAATTTGGGCTACTCTGAATTTCATTGACGAAGGGTAAGGTTTGTCAACGAAATTACTTAAAAACTTGTTGACGAGATGACGTGACTCATCTATGAATCTCGCAGTATAAATAGCCCTAAACTGATTTTAATTGCAGAAATTTGCTGTAAAAACTCTCTCTCTCTCTACCCCTACGGCTCCTCCCTCTTCTTCCTTAGATTTCGGCCCCGTCAGTCCCCAGATCGATGATTTGAGGCCATCACAACGTTCTTGGCGGAGCTCTCTTCAAGTCTGCCGGAGCGGATCATCGATGGGACGAAGTTGGAATTCATCCCAAATCCAGGGTAAGGTCTTTTATTCGGAATTTGAGTTTCCAGCAATTGTAAGAAATGATGCAGGAAAAGAAATATTGATATTTTGTTCTGAGATTTATGGTTTTCAAGGTGTTGAGTGGAGAACCCTGCGGGTGTAGGACCCATCTCAGTAGGGGGATTTTAGCGGGAATCAAGTAAGGGAAATATGCTATGCTAGGCAATTTTACTATGTTTCAATATTAACTACACGATTTTATCATATGATTATTCACGATAGAAATTTATACAGTTTAACATATGCATAATATGTTTAAAATTTCTCTGTGGCTTGAAAATATGGGTATAGTAAAGAAACATGTTTTACAGTATTTTCAGGATATGATTTACAGAATATACAGCCAGTTGGTATGTTTTATAATAACTACAGAATACCATGATTTTATAGTACCATGATTATATAGTTCAGTACCATGATTATACAGTTTTCAGTACCATGACTTACAGTTTACAGTTCAGTACAGAAATACAAATAATACAATTACAATTTATTTCAGTGTCATGGTTAATACAATCATTACATAATCATGGTAAAATAGTTAATTGTATATAGAAATATATTATATAGTATCAGACCCTGTTGGACTATACAGTTATAGAACACGGTACCGTAGCTACATACAATTTATAGAGTGCAACTACCTATTCAGATAATACGTGGTAGTAGGTCGATCGTATAGTGCCTTGACGTGGACAGGCTCCCCATCATATATGGGTTGAGGCGGGTAGATCAGATCGAGGGAGTATAGTGGTTTACCCTGGTTGGCTAGCCAGGGTAGATCCCGCCTACGGGCCGCACAACCCTGTCATGAGGGTTTAAATCATGACACATAGTTATCCACAGGGAAGTTTTCAGTTATTATTATGTATATACAGATTTACAGAAATAGAGAATATACTTATGTACATTAGAAGTATTTTAAATAGTAACCTAAAATACTGATATATTAAGCAACATGAAAATGGTGGCGGTTTCTATTACTTGTACTGTATTTATAGATTCAGTTATACATGATTTTATAGAAACAGATTTTCATAAAATTGTAACTCATCTGTCACACACTAGCAATAGCATATTTTGTCTTACTGAGCGTTGGCCCATCCTAATTATTTTAACATTTTTCAGGTGATCCACGTAGGCAAGCAGATCAGGCTCGTAGATAGAGGGGCCTCGGTATTGCCCTAATAGTAGTGTGAGTATTTTTGGGAGTATTTTTTTTGTATAGCCCTATCCAGTTGAGGGTATTCTAGAAAACAGACATATATGTATATTTTGAGAAACACTTAAGCACTCTGGTATTGTATATAACTACGTATGGTTATGTTTATTTGATTTCTGCTTCTTGCTGCCTAGGTTGATGATTGGGTTTAATCCAATATGGCATCAGAGCATGTTAAATGTCACAGTATAAAAAAAAAAAAAAAAACCCATTTAGATAATAGGTCGTTACAGTTTGGTATCAAAGCTTAGGTTACTAGGTTCTGTAGACTTTAGAGTGCAGCAGAAGCAATACCAGAGTATAGGAAAAGGATTTAAGGTTTTGTTCGGTTGTCTGGATACAGGATTTCCGTGGTGGTTTCTGTGTTTTTCCTGGGATGAAAATTTTAGGAAAACCATAGTAAGCTATTGTCGGGTCGTGTGTCTAGGTGACAGAACTGGATATTGGGTAAGGTCAGGGAAGGTAATTAATTTTGAATTGGTATAGGATAGGTCTGTATTGGAGATAAGTTGCTTAAGTGTGTTTCCTGTTTCAGGATGGACCCAGGAAGTAGTAGCACGAATACTGGGGAGGATAGGCTAGGACCTTCCAGCATAGGTGGAGGAGATACAGATGTTGTGCTGCGTAGTGTCACTCAGTAGTTGATGGCTGAGATGGCCAGGAGCTCTAGGGAGTGTGGCTGTTCGATCGAGCAGTTTACGTAAATGATACCCCCATCCTTTGCTGGAGGTGATGACCCGATTGTAGCTGAGAATTGGGTCCAGGATATCGAAGTGACACTGGCTGTGCTTCCTTGTACGGATGAGTAGAAGGTAGTATTTACAACATTTAAGTTGACAAGGGAGGCAAAGCGCTGGTCGAGACCAGCGGGACTAATAGAGGAGCAGAGGTCGGTTCCAATACCAGTGACATGGGACAGATTCAAGGAACTGTTCTTTAAGCAGTATTTCCCTGCTATCGTTCGGAGCGCCAAGGTAGCAGAGTTTATGCATCTGGTACAGAGACAGATGACTGTATCCCAATACGTGGCTCAGTTTATCGAGTTGTCGTGTTTTGCTCCACATCTGGCACCTGATGAAGAGAAAAAGGCAAGGAAGTTTGAAGAGGGACTGAGGCAAAACTTGTTTGAGCAGGTGATTGGTTTCAGGGCTCAGACATTTAGGGAGGTTGTAGATAGAGCTGCAATTATTGAGAGTGGTATGCAGAGGGGTGTCGCAACTCAGAGTCAGAGGAAGAGACCTACACCTCAGGGTTTTCAGGCTAGCTCCAGTAGGGGTCCATGGAGAGGAGGTCGCGATAGGGGAGATCAGAGGCAGATGGCAAGACCTCGTGGGAATCAAGGTACACCAACTTACCCTATGTGTCAGACCTGGGGGAGACATCATTTGGGGGAGTGTCGTGTAGGCAGAGGTGTATGTTATCATTGTGGGAGACCCGGCCACATGGTACGTGAATGCCCAGGTCATCCAGACTAGGTCCCAGCTCCCAGGCCCTATCAGGGAGGACATCAGGCAGCTCGGGGAGGATACCAGGGGCCTCGTGGGGGCCAGTAGAGGAATACGGCCCCAGCGCGAGTATATGCTCTGACGTCGAGTGATGCTAAGGTTGCTAAGGATGTGGTGACAGGTACATTTACTGTTTTATCATATCCAGTTATTATTCTTTTTGACTCGGGTGCTACTCATTCTTTCATTTCTGCATCTTATGTTAAATTATCTGAGAGTGAGACCCAGTCATTAGATATAGCGCTGTCAATAGCTACACCATCAGGGTCAGTGATCAAATGTCAGAGGGTACTTAGAGGCTATCCGATAGAAATTCAAGGAAAAGCGTTACTAGCTGATTTGATTGTATTTGATATGTGAGGGTTTGATATAATATTGGGTATGGATTGGTTGGTTGCCAATCACGCCAGTATTGACTATCATAAGAAAGAAGCACTTTTCAAACCCCCTAGAGAGAAGGAATTTAGATTCGTTGGTTCGCGGGTGCGTGCTCCATCGCAGCTGGTGTCAGCCGTGCAAACGAGTGGATTACTCTTGGACGGAGGTCAGGGGTTTACAGCATTTGTGAAAGAAGTATCTGAAAATGAATTGAAGATTGATAGCACTCCAGTAGTACGAGAATTTCTAGATGTTTTTCCAGAGGAGTTACCTGGATTGCCTCCTGTGCGTGAGGTGGATTTTCCTATAGATTTACCTTCGGGGACCGCACCGATCTCTAAGGTTCCCTACTGTATGGCTCCAACTAAATTGGGAGAATTAAAGGAACAGTTGCAAGACTTGCTGAAAAAGGGGTTTATACGACCCAGTGTATCATCATGGGGAACTCCAGTGTTGTTCGTAAAGAAGAAAGATGAGTCTTTGAGGATGTGTATTGATTATAGAGCAATCAATAAGGTTACTATTAAGAATAAATATCCTCTACCCCGTATAGACGATTTGTTTGATCAGCTCTAGGGTACACGGGTATATTCCAAGATCGACCTCAGATCTGGGTATCATCAAGTGAGAGTAAAAGCAAAGGACGTCACGAAGACAGCCTTCAGGACCAGGTATGGGCACTACGAATTCCTCATTATGCCTTTTGGTTTGACGAATGCCCTAGTCGTGTTCATGGATTTGATGAATAGAGTTTTTCACCAGTATCTTGATTAGTTTGTAGTAGTTTTTATTGATAATATACTGGTGTACTCGAGGAGTTTTGAGGATCATGAGGTGCATTTAAGGTAGGTGCTCTAGACACTCGGTGAGGAAAAGCTTTACACCAAGTTTAGTAAGTGTGATTTCTGGCTTGAGAAGGTTGCATTTCTAGGCCATGTGATCTCAAGAGACGGTATAGTAGTGGATCCTAGCAAGATTAACGCGGTGGTAAATTGGGCCAGGTCAAGAATGTGCAGGAAGTCAGGAGTTTCTTAAGACTGACAGGTTATTACCGACGATTCGTTGAGGGATTTTCAGCTTTATCAGGACCTCTTATGCGTTTAACCAGGAAAAATGCTAGATTTGTGTGGGATGAAGAGTGCGAACAGAGCTTCCAGGAATTAAAGCAGCGGCTCGTCACTACATCAATTTTGACGATTCCATCAAGAGGTGATGGGTATGTGATTTACAGTAACGCGTCTTTGAAAGGGCTCAATTGTATACTGATGCAGCATGGTAGGGTGATAGCATATGCATCCACGCAGTTGAAAGAATATGAAAATAACTACCCTACTCACGATTTAGAATTGGCTGCGGCTGTACACGCACTAAAGATCTGGAGACATTACTTATATGCTGAGAGGTATGAGATATTCTCTGATCATAAGAGCCTAAAGTATTTCTTCACACAAAAAGAGTTGAACATGCGGTAGAGGAGGTGGTTGGAACTTATTAGGGATTACGATTGTACCATCAGTTACCACCCAGGTAAAGTAAATGTGGTGGCTGATGCTTCGAGCTGTAAATCAGGAGACACAGCACAGCTAGTAGTGGTAGTTCAGCATCCAATTTAGATAGACTTGCAAAGACTCGGTGTGGAGTTAGTAGAAGATGATCCTCAAGCGCTTATTGCCAGTTTGGTTGTATAGCCTACACTTTATAAGAGAATTAAAGCTGCTCAGAGGGATGATTCGGAATTGGCATAAGTGATTGCCAAAATATAGGATGGTCAGGGAGAAGAATTCAGCATTTCTGATGATGGGGCTCTGAGATTTCGCACTAGATTGTGTGTGCCTGTAGATGACAGCATCAAGAGGACGATTTTAGAGGAGGCACATAGATATCTATACACTGTCCATCCAGGAAGCACGAAAATGTATAGGGATTTGTGGGAGTATTTCTGGTGGAGTGGCATGAAAAAGGAGATAACAGAATTTGTGTAGCAGTGTTTGATGTGTCAACAGGTTAAGGCTGAGCACCAGAGGCTAGAAGGGCATTTGCAACCACTTTTCATTCCTGAATGGAAGCGGGACCACGTATCCATGGATTTTGTTACTGGGTTGCCGCCAGCATCGCATGGTCAAAATGCTATTTGGGTGGTGGTTGATAGATTAACAAAGACAGTGCACTTTCTGCCTATTAAGGTTAGCTACCCTATGAATAGGTTAGCAAAGATTTACATACAGGAGATTGTTCGACCCCATGGAGTGCCGGTATCCATAGTCTCAGATCGTGATTTACGTTTTACATCACGGTTCTGGAGGAGCTTATAGGAGGCATTGGGGACTCAATTAGCATTCAGCACTGCTTTCCACCCTCAGACCGATGGTCAGACTGAGAGAACAATCCAGGTATTAGAAAATATGCTTCGTGCCTGTGTGCTAAACTTTGGAGGTAGCTGGATTCAATTTTTGCCACTAGTTGAATTTGTTAATAATAGCAATTATCATACTAGCATTAGCATGGCACCCTACGAGGCATTATATGGTAGGAGATGCCGATCTCCTCTTTTCTAGGATGAAGTAGGTGAAAGGCAAGTTTTGGGTCCAGATATAATTCAGCAAGCGTGTGATAAAGTCCGACTTATTCGAGACAAGATCAATGCAGCGCAGAGTCCGCAGAAAAGCTATGCGGATACTCGCCGCCGAGAACTGAAATTTGAAGTGGGTGATCATGTATTTTTGAGAATAACTCCACTAAAGGGGATCTTGAGGTTTGAGAAGAAGGGTAAGTTGAGCCCTAGGTTTATTGGCCCATTTGAGATACTTGAGCAGATTGGGTCAATAGCTTATCGGCTAGCTTTACCACCATCTCTATTTCGAGTTCATGACGTATTTCGTGTTTCTATGCTAAGGAAATACGTCCCAGGTCCTTCCCATATCATCAGCCATGCAGAACTGGAAGTCAGTGAGACTTTAGCATATGAAGAAGCTCCAGTACAGATCCTAGATAGGAAAGAACAGGAATTGCGCAATAAGAAGATACAGTTGGTAAAAGTCCTGTGGAGGAATCACACAATTGAAGAAGCTTCATGGGAACTTGAAAGTGAGATTAGATAGAAATATCCCCACTTGTTGAGTGAATACAGCAGTATTGTATGATTAAAATAATTGTAATTTTATTTTGTTTAGCATTGTGGAATTGTAATGTAGTGTATAGAATAGGTAGTATTTTGGTTTTGGGAGAATTTTCTTTTATACTTGTAATCTCCCAGAACTACCTATGTAACCACGGTATTCCTCTGCCATAAGTGAGGGTAGATAATAAAATAAGTAGACCATTTTCCTTTAAGGGAGGATGAATTATATGAAAAGTAAATTTTGAGGACAAAATTTTATAAGGAGGGGAGAATGTAGTGACCCGAAGAATAATAGTATTTTAATAATAAAAAGGAAGGAAAATGGAAATAGGAACCGAAAGAGGCAGTAGACTTCGTCGATGAACGCGGAGCGTTCGTCGACGACATCGCACTTTGGAGGTAATAACAATTTCAAGAAATTTCCAGGCCTCGTCAATGAATGTAGGGCTTCGTCGATGAGGGTTCTTCAGGACCTCGTCGATGAGGTTCTGTCTCATCGACGAGAAAATATCAAGAAAAGAATTTGGGTTACTCTGAATTTTGTCGACGAAGGGTAAGGTTCGTCGACAAAATTACTTAAGGACTCGTCATCGAGATGATGTGGCTCATCGACGAATCCCGCAATATAAATAGCCCTAAACTGATTTTAATTGCAGAAATTTGCCATAAACCCTCTCTCTCTCTACCCCTACGGCTCCTCCCTCTTCTTCCTTCGATTTCAGCCCCATCAGTCGCCGGATCGACGATCTAAGGCCACCACGATGTTCCTGATGGAGTTCTCTTCAAGTCTGCCGAAGCAGATCGTCGGTGGGATGAAGTTAGAATTCATCCCAAATCCACCGTAAGGTTTTTTATTCAGAATTTGAGTTTCTAGCAGTTGTAAGAAATGATGCAAGCAAAGAAATATTGATATTTTGTTATGGGATTTATGGTTTTCAGGGTGTTTAGTGGAGAACCTGCGGGTGTAGGACCCGTCTCAGTAGGGGGATTGTAGCAGGAATCAGGTAAGGGAAATATGCTATGCTAGGCAATTTTACTATGTTTCAGTATTAACTACACGATTTTATCATATGATTATTCACGATAGAAATTTATACAGTTTATCATTTATGTATAATATGTTTAAAATTTCTGTGTGGTTTGAGAATATGGGTATAGTAAAAAAACATGTTTTACAGTATTTTCAGAATATGATTTACAAAATATACAGCTAGTGGGTATGTTTTATAATAATTACAAAATACCATGATTATACAGTTTACAGTACCATGATTATACAGTATTCAGTACCATGATTATATAGTTTATAGTACCATGATTATACAGTATTCAATACCATGATTATACAGTTTTCAGTACCATGACTTACAGTTTATAGTTTAGTACAGAGATACAGATAATACAATTACAATTTATTTCAGTGTCTATAGAACTAACTATTTTACCATGATTATGCAGTTTTCAGTACCATAACTTACAGTTTACAGTTCAGTACAGAGATACAGATAATACAATTACAATTTATTTCAGTGTCATGGTTAATACAGTCATTACATAATCATGGTAAAATAGTTAGTTGTATATAGAAATATATTATATAGTATTAGATGCTGTTGGACCATACAGTTACACAGCACGGTACCATAGCTACATACAGTTTACAGAATGCAACCATCTATTCAGATAATACGTGGTAGTAGGTTGATCGTATAGTGCCCTGACGTGGACAGGCTCCCCATCAAATATGAGTTGAGGAGGGCAGATCAGACCAAGGGAGTATAGTGGTTTACCCTGGTCGGCTAGCCAGGGTAGATCCCGCCTATGGGCCGCACAACCTTGTCATGAGGGGTTAAATCATGACACACAGTTATCCATAGGGAAGTTTTCAGTTATTATTATGTATATACAGATTTACAGAGATAGAGAATATACTTATGTAGATAAGAAATATTTTAAATAGTAACCTAAAATACTGATATGTTAAGCAACATTGAAATGGTGGCGGTTTCTATTACTTGTACTGTATTTACTAATCCAGTTATACATGATTTTATAGAAACAGATTTTCATAAAATTGTAACTCATCTGCCACACACTAACAATAGCATATTTCGTCTTACTAAGCGTTGGCTCATCCCAATTATTTTAACATTTTTTAGGTGATCCACGTAGGCGAGCAGATCAGGCTCGCAGATAGAGGGGCCTCGGTATTGCCCTGATAGTAGTGTGAGTATTTTTGGGAGTATTTTTTTTTTTGTATAGCCCTAGCCAGTTGAGGGTATTCTAGAAAATAGACATATATGTATATTTTGAGAAACACTTGAGCACTCTGGTATTGTATATAACTACGTATGGTTATGTTTATTTGATTTCTATTTCTTGCTGCTTAGGTTGATGATTGGGTTTAATCCAGTATGGTATCAGAGCATGTTAAATGTCACAGTATAAAATAAAATAAAAAACTCATTTAGATAGCAGGTCGTTACATGTGTACTTTACTTTAAGGCTTCCATGACTCGTTATCCTTCCGTGCATGCTTAATATAAGTTATGTTTGCAAACTCAATGCACAAATCCAATACTAAGTGATTTGTCATTATCAAAATCGGATTGGACTCATAGAGTCAACAATCTCCCCGTTTTTTATGATGACAAATGCACTAGTAAAAATATATATATAATGGGTTACACCAAATAAGGTTCCCCCTCGATTAATGCATCAAATATTCAATGAATGACAATTTGCACATGATGTTTCAACAATTTTTGTCATTATACTTCTCCCCATTTTGCACAATTAGTTTTGCCAATAGTTTTTGCTCCTGATATTTCTCCCCAACACAAAGTTTTAATTTTTGCAACACAAATTTATAATTTTTGCTTCTTTTTCTTGATTTCTCTTATTTATGCTTTTTTTTTTTCTCTTGAGTTCTATTATTTTTGTGCCCAATTTTCTCCCCCTTTTGACATCAACAAAAAGGTGTAAAATAATAAAACACGAGTAGGTGTACGCTTATGTTCTTCTTCCCTTGGAAATCTTAAGGTTTTACATCAACCATTAGGTAAAAAAAAAAAAAAAAATTTCTTATCCTGCTTTTTGACATCAACTATCCCCCTTGCTAACGCATAAATTTCAAAGATTACATGAGGATACCAAATGTTGATTAAATGTTATGTCGAATTTTTTGTACTAATTGTGGATTAATACAATACCGAAATTTTGATTAATATGATACCAAGTGATTACATCGTAAGTGACGTTGCTCCCCCTGAATTATATCATCTAACATAATTTTAGGCAACCTCTCGACTATGCATGAGACCTAATTCACGCCTAATTTGGATAAACCTATCCTCCACAAGTGGTTTCGTGAATATATCTGCCCATTGTTCATTCGTGCATACAAACTCTAGTGCCGCATCCTTTTTTTGTACATGGTCACGAAGAAAGTGATGTCGTATTTTTATTTTCTTAGTTCGTAAATGTAATATGAGATTCTTTGAAATATTTATCACACTCGTATTGTCACATCTAATAGGGATTGTTTCATAACTTAATCCAAAATCCTTCAGTTGTTGCTTCTTGTAAAGCGTTTGAGCACAACAACTACCTGCTGCTATGTATTCAGCCTTAGCTGTGGAAAGAGCTACTGAATTTTGTTTCTTTGAAAACCAAGAGACCAAGCAATGTCCTAAGAAATTACAAGTACCACTAGTTCTCTTCCTATCCACTTTGCTACCCGCAAAATCAGCATCTGAATAACTAATAATCTCAAACGATGTGTACTTAGGATACCATAATCCAATATCCATGGTTCCTATTAGGTATCTAAGTATTCGTTTAACGGCTAACAGATGTGACTCCTTTGGTGCAGCCTGAAATCTTGCACACAAACATACGCTAAACATTATATCAGTTCTACTGGCAGTCAAGTATAATAAGCTACCAATCATTCCACGATAAAGTTTGACATCTACTGGTATACGTTGTTCGTCTTTGTCTAATTTCAATGAAGTGCTCATAGGTGTACCTAGTATTTTTCCATCTTCCATATTAACATTTTTGAGTAGGTCTCTATTATACTTTGATTGATTTATAAATATTCCATATTTTTCTTGTTTGATATGAAGTCATAGGAAGAAATTTAGTTCACCCTTCATGCTCATCTTAAATTCATTTTGCATGGTATTGGCAAATTCACCACACAGTTCTTTATTTGAAGCGCCAAATATGATGTCATCTACATATACTTGCACTAGGAGAATATCATTTTTCTTGGACTTAATGAACAGGGTTGTATCTATCTTTCCTCTTCTGAATCCGTTTTCTAATAGAAAACCGCTTAACCTTTCATACCAAGCTCTAGGAGCTTGCTTTAAACCGTACAAGGCTTTATGTAGCCATTTAAAAATGCGCTTTTGACGTCCATTTGATATAGCTTGAAATCCTTAAAAGCTGCATATGCTAAAAGCATTCAAATGGCTTCGATTCTAGCTACAGGTGCAAAGGTTTCTTCAAAGTCTATACATTCTTCCTGATTGTATCCTTGAGCTACTAATCTAGCCTTATTTCTCACAACTATTCCATGTTCATCTTTCTTATTCTTATATATCCATTTGGTTCCAATGATTGATTTATCCTCAGGTCTGGGAACTAGTGTCCATACTTTGTTTCTCTCAAAATGATTTAACTCTTCTTGCATGGACAACACCCAAGATTCATCCTCTATAGCTTCACTCACATTCTTAGGTTCTTCTTGAGATAAAAATGCAAAATGACTAATCATGTTCCTAAGAGAGGAGCGAGTGGCTACTCCATGTAATGGTTCACCTATTATTTGATCAGTGGGATTATTCTTTATATATTTCCATTCTCTAGGTGGTTCATTAACCTCATTTTCAGTTTGATCAATTTCAATGGATGGTTCCTTAAGTTTGTTTTTCTTTTCTGAATCATTCTCAATTGATAGTTCTTCAAATTCCCTGTTTAATTCAATTTCATCTTCATCAATTCTTTTGGAGAAGGGATTTGACTCATTGAACACTACATGAATAGATTCTATGACCGTCAATGTTCGTTTGTTATATACTCTATAGGCTTTACTATCTAAGGCATATCAGGAAGATACCTTCATCAGATTTCACATCGAATTTTCCTAAATACTCATTGTCTCTAAGCACATAACACTTACAGCCAAAGACATGAAAAATATGATATGTATGGTCTATGGCCATTCCATAACTCGTACGGAGTCTTATTAAGTGATGGTCTAATCAGAATTCTATTTAGCACATACCAGGTTGTATTCACTACCTCAACCCAGAAGTACTTAGGTAATTTGTGTTCGTTAAGCATCGTTCTAGCCATTTCTTGTATAGACCTATTTTTCCTTTCAACTACACCATTTTGTTGTGGTGTTATAGGAGCTAAAAAATTATGTGCAATCCTTAATGAATTACAATAGTCTTCCATGCCTTGATTTTTAAATTCTCTACCCCTATCACTACTAATATTAGTGATTGTATATCCCTTTTCATTTTGGATTTTATTGCACAGGTTTATGAATTTTTCACTTGCTTCATCTTTGTGGCCTAAGAATAGTACCCATGTATATCTTGAAAAGTCGTCAATAATGACAAAGGGGTATGATTTTCCTCCTAAATTCTGAATTGGGTTTCGTCCAAATAAGTCTAAGTGTAGCATTTGGAGTGGCCTACTAGTGAAGATCTATTTCTTTTTCTTAAAGGTTGTTCTTACTTGTTTCCTAGTTGGCATGCATCACAGATTTTATCTTTCACAAAATTTGTCTTAAGTAGTCTCTAAACTAATTCTTTCTTAACAAGTTTTGAAATTAAATCCATATTTGTGTGTCCTAATCTCCTATGCCAAATCCAGCTAATTTCATTCATAGATGATAAGCATGTCGCGCTTTGTGAAGTTAAGTTATCAAAGCTTGTGGTATATACATTCTCATGACGCTTAGTAGTGAACAATATCTTATTATTAGTTTTGTGTTCAACAGTGCACTTGTCATGTTCAAAAGACACTTTGTAACCTTTATCACATAATTGGCTTATGCTCAATAAGTTATGTTTTAAACCTTCAAGTAATAAAACATCATCTATAATGAGTGAGGAATCATTACCCACTTTACCTACACCTGTGATCCTTCCCTTAACATTATCTCAAAAAGTAACAAACCCTTTATCCTTGGATGTGATGGATGTGAACTTTGCTTTATCCCCAATCATGTGACATAAGCATCTGCTATCCATATCCGGGTAGCACGAAGATGTATCAGGATTAGCGCGAATCTTTCTGGTGAAGTGGCATGAAAATGGAGATTGTTCGATTTGTGGAGCAATTCTTGACGTGTCAGCAAGTAAAGGCTAAATATTAGAGGCCGGTAGGGCTGTTGCAGCCATTGAGCATTCTGAAGTGGAAATGGGAGCACATCTCCATGGACTTTGTCACTGGGTTACCACCAGCAGTTCACGGGCAGAATGTAATCTGGGTGATCATGGAAAGGTTGACTAAATCTGCCCACTTTGTACCGATGAAGGTTAGCTACTCCTTAAATAGGCTAGAAGATCTATACGTCCAGGAGATAACTAGAATGCACGGGGTACCGGTGTCCATTGTTTCATATCGAGACCTAAGATTCACTTCTCAGTTCTGGAAGAGCTTACAGGAAGCACTAGGGACGAAGCTTACTTTCAGTACAGCGTTCCACCCCCAGACTGATGGACAGTCAGAGAGGACGATACAGATTTTGGAGGATATGTTACGGGTGTGTGTGTTAGATTTCGGTGGTAGTTGGATGTGGTTTCTACCATTAGTGGAGTTCGCCTATAATAATAGCTTCCAAGCTAGTATCAAGATGGCACCGTTCGAGGCATTGTACAGTTGGACGTGTTGGTATACTCTATACTAGGATGAGGTCAGTGAACGACAGATATTGGGTCCTGAACTAGTACAATAAGCTTCTGAGAAGGTTAGGTTGATCAAGGATAGAATTAAATTAGCTCAGAGTCGGTAGAAAAGTTACGCGGATGTGCACCGTCATGAGTTGGAATTCGAGGTGGGGGGTAAGATATTCCTGAGAATCACTCCGATGAAAGAGGTGATGAGGTTTAAGAAGAAGGGCAAGCTGAGCCCTAGGTATATTGGACTATTCGAGATACTTGAACAAGTGGGTCTGGTAGCCTATAGAATTGCACTACCCCCAGCGCTCTCTCAGATCCACAATATATTCCACGTATCCATGTTGAGAAGGTACATGCCAGATCCGTCACATGTGATTAGTTATGAATCTTTAGAGATTGGGGTTGCTTTGGTGTATAAGGAGATACTCGTTCAGATTCTAGACCAGAAAGTTCAAAAGTTGCGTACCAAGGAGATATCATTAGTGAAAGTATTGTGGTAGAATCACGCAGACGAGGAGGCTTCTTGGAATTTGGAGATAGAAATACTCCAAAAATATCCACATTTTCTTTGAGGAGTAATGTTTACAGGTACATTTTAGGTAAGTATGTGATGTATCTATTGTTTAGAGTGTTAATGTGTGGTTAGTTTCTGGGAAGGTTTTGTGATAAATGTGAACTCCCGAGACACTGTGTATGTAACCACGGTATTCCTCCACCATAAGTGAGGGTATGTAATATATTTGGGATGGGGCTGTTATGTAAGTGGCCGTCGGCTCTTCCTAGAGTTTGTTGTGTGTTTGGTTATATTGATAAGTTAGCGAGTGAGAGTTTGTAAATTTTGAGGACAAAATTTTTGTAAAGAGGGGAGGTTGTAAGAACCAGACTCAAGAATTTTGAATTAAATAAATAAGAAAAGGGGAAAGAATTTAAAAAGGGAAAATTAGTAGGGCTTGTCGACAAGGCTCCTTTTCTCGTCAACGAAGTCCCTTCTACAGCTCGACAATGAAATTTACAGGTTCTGCAACGAGAGGATGCTGAGAGATTTTGAGAATTCTGAAATCTTAGGCTCGTCGACGAGGCCATTCCGTCGTCGACGAACTGTCGACGAGGCTGATCGAGTCAAGGGGTCTATAAATATCATTTCTCATTGCTTCATTGCTAAGAAACCAAAATTCTCTCTCTCTCTCTCTCTCTCTCTCTCTAGAACTTGAACCAACTCTCTCACTCTCTCTCTCAAATTCGAGCTATCTGTTACCCAAATCAACGATCTGACGTTACCACGTGGATCAGGAGAAGAATCTCTACGTTTATAGAGGATTGGAATTTTGTTTTAAGGATTTTTAGGTTTTGAACCAAAATCGAGGTAAGGGTTTGATTTCATTTTTGGTTTGGTAGATTTGTAGTAGGTAGGATTATATTGAAGTATTGTTCTTCGATTTTTAAGTTTTGGGAACTCGGTTCGCTATTTAGGAGCCGTATAGTTCATGTTTTGGTTTTCGAGGAAAGGTAAAGAGTTTCTGTTTATATCATCTATTTTTTTAATCTGAATCGGTAAAACTATGATTTACGATTCTGCAGATGTTTTGGTTGCTTAATTGGAAAAATGTATCCGGTGAAATTATGGGATTTTTGGGTTTACAATTTTTGGAAAAATTGGGGTTTCCGGTATCATCTCTGTTTCTATTGGAAAATTATATATTTATGTAAATTGTAATATGGAGATGACCATACCTTTGATTATGTTAAACTGTATTTCCGAATTATCTGTTATGAGGTCATTTGTTTACCCAAATAAGTGTGGAATGAAATGATGAATTGAATGATGTATTTTGTGAAAATTGGTGTCGGTTAACTACCATAGGCTTTGAGTTATTGAAATGAGATATAGAACGTGAGTTCCAAAATGTTTTAGGTTTTGTGAAAATGCCAAGTCGGGATAATACCGTAAAGGATATATCAAAGCATACCAGATTAAAATACTGTAGGCTGAGATATTGAATCGCGTCGGAATAATACCGTAGGCAGATATCTGGATTTTACCGAAGAGTGTGCAATACCACTAGACAGGTCGATTTATACCGAAGGGTGTGAGAACACCAAATCTGCACTGGTTCAACGCTGTGGGGGCTTATTCTATTCCAGGTTATCGGGGGCACCGACTTTTGCCGAAGGGTGTGAAATACCACCAGACAGGCCGGCTTAGGCCAAAGAGTGTGATGACACTAGATCATATTGCTCTGTATCATACGTATACTAGAACTGTAATGTGAAAATACTAGAATTGTGAAATGTTTATGTTTTGCAGTTGAAATAACACTCATGTATCCACACACTAATATAACTTGTTTCTCCCTTACTGAGAGGTGTCTCACCCCTATCATACAAATGTCTTTCAGGTCCTTCGAGTAGCCGACACTAGCATCCTAGCATTTCAGGAGCATGGTAGTTGGTTAGCTGTGTAGAAGTACTTGTGTGAGTACTGATCCTTGGCCAGGTTGTCATTTTGGGTTATGTAGACACCCAGGGTATGTTATATATTTTAGGAATTAGATCCTGATGTTGTATAAACTCTGGTATGGTTTTATGAATGTATTAGGTTGAATTTTTCCACTGCGTATATATTGTGTATGTGATGATGGATAGAGTATACGTGAACCCTATGGGGTCAGACCCTTATATTGTGTAGTATCACGGATGTTGTATGATATAGGGACAGGTTAGGTTACTAAATCACACCATGGGTCCCATTTCCGGGTTTGGGGTGTGACAGCGGTGGTTTAAGCACTGAAAATTTGGAGACACTATCTATATGGGGGTAGGTGTGAGATTTTTACCTATCATAAGAGCTTGAAGTACTTATTCACGCAGAAAGAATTAAACATGAGGCAAAGGAGATGGCTGGAACTGATAAAAGATTACGACTGCACCATCAGTTACCACTTGGGCAAGGCTAATGTGGTAACTGATGCTCTGAGCTAGAAATCAGTGGAAGCAACAGTATCTGCAAGGGTGATGCAGCATCTGATCCAAATGGATTTGGAAAAACTTGGGGTGGAACTTGTAGAAGGCAATCATCATGCATTTATGGTTAATCTGGTATTACAGCCGACCCTACAAGAAAGAATTAAAGCGGCTCAGAGGAGTGGTGCAAAGTTAGTAGAGCTTATAGATCAAGTACAGGATGGTTAAGAGATAGATTTCAGTATCTCAGATGATGGAGGCTTGAGGTTCCATACCAGGTTGTGTGTACCTGCCAACCCTAAGATTAAGAAAGTTATTCTGGAGGAAGCGCACCAATCCCTGTATACTATACACCTTGGTAGCACTAAAATGTATAGGGATCTTCGGGAGTCTTTTTAGTAGAGCAATATGAAAAGAGAGATCACCGAGTTTGTAGCATAGTTTTTGACATGCCAGCAGGTGAAAGCTGAGCATCAAAGACCGATGGGAACATTGGTGCCACTCCACATTCCTAAGTGGAAATGCAAACAAATTTCGATGGATTTTGTCGCAGGATTACCGCCGGAACAGCATGGACAGAATGTCATTTGGGTAGTAGTAGATCGACTAACAAAGACTACCCATTTCCTTCCTATCAGCGTTAGCTACTCTATAAGTAGATTGGTAGAGTTGTATATACAGGAGATAGTTAGACTGCATGGCATGCCATTTTCCATAGTATCGGACAGAGACCCATGATTTACATTTCAGTTTTGGAGGAGTTTGCAGAAGGCCATGGGTTCTCAGTTGATGTCCAATACAGCATTTCATCCTCAAATAGATGGGCAGACAGAGAGGATGATAAAGATATTGGAGGATATTCTATGAGCTTGTGTGCTGGATTTCATAGGTAGTTGGATACAGATCATGCCACTAGGCGAGTTTGCTTATAATAACAATTACTAGGTCAACGTTGGGATGGCACCATATGAAGCGTTGTACGGTAGGAGGTGCCGATCCCCATTGTATTGGGAAGAGATTGGGGAAAGATAGATTTTGGTGCTAGAGCTAATACAGCAGACTCAAGATAAAGTCAGACTCATTCAAGATAGAATCAGAATGGCACAGAGTCAGCGGAAGAGTTATGCAAATACTTGCCGGCGAGAGTTGGAGTTTGACACAGGAGATCTTGTATTTTTGAAAGTGGCACCAATGAAAGGAGTTATGAGATTTAGGAGGAAGGGTAAACTAAGCCCTAGGTATATTGGACCATTCGAAATTCTTGAAAGGGTGGGTCCAGTTGCCTACAAGTTGGCATTACCACCGGTTTTGTCTAAAATCCACGATGTATTTCACGTCTCCATGTTAAGGAAATACGTCACAAATCCCTCCTATGTGATCAGTTATGAGGCAATGGAGCTTGATGATGTCTTATCTTATGAAGAGATGCCAGTGTAGATTTCAGACTCGAAGGAACAAGAATTACGTACAAAAAGAATTTCACTAGTAAAAGTGCTATGGCGCAATCATGCAGTTGAGGAAGTTTCGTGGGAATTAGAGGAACAGATGCGCCAAAAATATCCACATCTCTTTAGTGGAGTTTAGAGCTGAGCCAGTCAGAGTGAAAGTAAATATTAAGGTATGTATGTTGGTTTGTATAGTGTAATGTAGGATAGATAGTGTTTTTGGTTTTAAGATAAGAAATGGTTTTGGGAGAATTTTGTTTCAATTATTGTAATCTCCCAGGACCATAAATGTAACCGCGGTATTCCTCCGCCATAAATGAGGGTAATTAATAAAATTGGTATGTTTCTTTAAGGATGAAAAGGTGATGAATGGCAATTTCAAGGATGAAATTTTATAAGGAGAGGAGAATGTAGAGGCCTGAAAAATTAAATTAATGAAAGTAATAAAAGAAAAGAAATGAAAGAGAAGGAAAGAGGAAAAGAAATTTAAAAAGGGATATCAGTAGGGGTTCATCGACGAACCCAAAGTCTTCGTCGACGAATGTCCCTATAGGTCTCGTCGATGAAGTACACGTGTCTCGTCAACGAGAAGATACCAAAAGTCAGGTAATTTTAGAGAATTTCAGGTTCGTCGACGAACCAGCCTCCTCGTTGACGAAGTGCCTTCATGGGCTTGTCGACGAATCACTTTAACTCGTCAATGAAGCCTCACCTATAAATAGGGAAACCGACATTTTCAGCATGAATTTTCTCTTTCCTCTCTCTCTCAAACATACGGTTCTCACTCTCTCTCTCTCTCTTCGATTTTCGCCCCGTTAAAGCCCGTTTTGATTATTAGAAGTCACCACGGGTTCGTGGGGAGATTCTCTATAACTTAGCCTAAGCGGATTGTTGATTTTGAGTTCTTGGGCACCACTCCAAAATCAAGGTAAGTAAGGTATTTTAGGGTTTCACGAGTTATTTGAAGTACTTGGAACCTAAGAAGTGCTAAATGAGAATTTTTCTAGGAGATGAGTTGATTGATCTAAAAAATATGTAATTTTTAGGATTTTGAGTTTCGGACGCCGCGGGAGTAGGATTTGGGCTTTTAACGAGCCTCCCAATAAGTCAGGTAAGGAGAATAAATTATAACAATCATTTAGAGAATTTATGATTAAATTAATACGTGAAAATGAGAATATGATATTTTATCTAGAATTATTATGATACTAATATCATATAAAATTATGTGGCATATGAGTAATACTGAATTGTGATGTTTTGGAATATGAAATATGGTTATAGAAATGTTTTTTATGATAAATGGAGAAATATGAAAATATGATATTTTTATTGAGAAATGTGAAAATTCGTGAAATGAGATATATATATTACCTGCTGATTTGGTGATATTAGATATGCAAGGATTTGATGTAATTCTGGGTATGGACTAGTTAGCAAATATTCATGCTAGTATTGACTGTCATTTAAAAGAAGTGATTTTCAGACCTCCAGGCGAGCTAGAATATAGATTTCTTGGTTCGTGGGTACGTTCTTCGCCACAACTTGCGTCAGCTGTTCAGGTGAGAAAATTGATCCAAGAAGGCTGCCAGGGATTCTTTGCTTACATTAAGGAATCACCGAAAGAATAATTGAAACAAGTTGATGTCCCTGTAGTTAGAGAATTTTTAGATGTATTTCTAGAAGAATTACCGGGTTTACCCCCAGACCGTAAAGTAGAGTTTACAGTGGATCTTCTACCGGGGTCAGCGCCAATATCTAAAGCTCCTTATCAAATGGTTCCGGCTGAGTTAAAAGAACTGAAGGATCAATTGTAAGAATTATTGGATAAAGGATTCATCAGGCTCAGTGTGTCGCCCTAGGGAGTGCCAGTTCTACTTGTGAAAAAGAAAGATGGGACCATGAGGATGTGTATAGATTATAAGGAAATAAATAAATTGAAAATTAAGTATAAATATCCTCTTCCCAGGATCGACGATTTGTTTGATCAGCTCCAGGGGACCCAGGTTTATTCTAAAATCGACTTGCGGTCAGGTTACCATCAAGTGAAAGTGAGGGCAGAGGACATCTCAAAAACGGTGTTTCATACGAGATATGGGCATTATGAGTTCTTGGTGATGCCATTTAGGTTGACTAATGCACCAACGTTATTTATGGATTTAATGAACTGAGCGTTGCATCAGTACTTAGACCAGTTCGTAGTTGTATTTATTGATGATATACTAGTCTACTCGAGGAGTTTTGAGGAGCACGAGCATCATTTGAGGCTGGTATTGCAAACATTGAGAAAGAGAGAAGGTTATATGCGAAGTTCAAGAAATGTGAATTCTGGCCTAAATAGGTTTATTTTCTCAGCCATGTGATCTCTGAGGCAAGTGTATCTTTTGATCGAAGTAAGATAAAGGCAGTGGTTAATTGGGTGAGGCCTGGTAATGTTCAAGAAGTTAGGAGTTTTCTAGGTTTAGCAGGCTATTATCGGCGCTTCATGGATGGTTTCTCCAGTTTGTCAGGTCCGTTGATGCAACTTACGAGGAAAAAGGTAAGGTTTGAATGGATTGATGACTGTGAGCAGAGTTTCCAGGAGTTGAAGCAGAGGTTGGTTACAGCCCCAATATTAACTATTCCATCAGGAGAGGATGGGTTTGTGATATACAGTGATGCGTTCCTGAAGGGACTTGGGTGCGTATTGATGCAGCATGGCAGGGTTATCGCATATGCTTCTGGACAGCTTAAAGAATATGAGAAGAATTACCCTGTGCATGATTTGGAGTTAGCTACAGTGGTGTATGCTCTTAAAATCTGGAGGCATTATCTGTATGGTGGGAAATGCAAAATCTTTACAGATCACAAGAGTTTGAAATATTTCTTCACCCAGAGAGAATTGAACATGAGACAAAAAATATGGTTAGAACTTATCAAAGGTTATGACTGTACTATTAGTTACCACCCAGGAAAAGCGAATGTAGTAGCAGATGCTCTGAGTAGGAAATCAGTAGAACCAATACTAGTAGCCATAGAGATTCAGCACCCGATCTTGATGGATTTGGAGAGGCTGGGCATAGAGTTGGTAGAAGATAGTCCACAAGCTTTTGTTGCCAGCCTAGTTATACAGCCTACCCTACATGAGAAAATTAAAGCAGCTTAAGGTGATGATGTAGAGTTGGTAGAGGTTATGGCTAGAGTGCGGGCTGGTTAGGGAGAGGAGTTTAACATATCAGATGATAGAGACCTGCGTTTCCGTACTAGACTATGTGTTTCTTTAGATACCAAGATCAGGAGAACTATATTGGAGGAGGCTCACAGATCACTATACATAGTCCATCCTGGTAATACTAAAATGTATAGGGGTTTGCGAGAGTACTTTTGGTGGAGTGGGATGAAAAGAGGAATTGCTGAATTTGTACAAAAGTACTTGACGTGCCAGTAGGTTAAGACTGAGCACCAGAGACCAACAGGACAGTTGCAACCTTTGTTTATTCCAGAGTGGAAGTGGGACCATGTTTCTATGGATTTTATTACGGGGTTACCACCAGTGCGGCAGGGATTGAATGCAATTTGGGTAGTTGTTAATCATTTGACGAAGACTACCCATTTTATCCCTATTAAAGTTGGCTATTCCATGGACTGACTGACAGAGATATATGTTCAAGAGACAGTTCGTGTCCATGGTGTACTAGTATCCATAGTCTCAGACTGGGATCCTCGGTTTACTTTACGATTCTGGAAAATCTTTCAGGAGGCTATAGGTACGCAGTTAGCATTTAGTACAGCTTTCCATCCCCAGTCAGATGGTCAGATTGAGAGGACAATTCAGACCTTAGAAGATATACTTCGGGCATGCGTGCTAGATTTTGGGGGTAGTTGGACTCAGTTTTTACCACTAGTTGAATTTGCCTATAATAACAACTACCAGTCTAGTATTGGCATGGCTCCATACGAGGCACTGTATGGCAGGAGATGTTGTTCTCCTCTATTCTGGAATGAGGTAGGCGAGAGGCAAGTTTTGGGTCCAGAGATTATACAGCAGGCTTGTGAAAAAGTCTGACTAATTAAAGATGGAATCAATACCCCACAGAGTCGGTAGAAAAGTTATGCAGACACTCGCCGCTGAGAGTTAGAGTTAGAAGTAAGAGATCGAGTATTCTTGAAAGTAGCTCCTATGAGAGGGATTATGAGATTTGGGAAGAGACGTGTTTCATGTTGCTATGTTAAGGAAATACGTCCCAGACCCGTCCCACATTATTAGCTATGCAGAGATAGAACTCAAGGATTCATTAGCTTATGAAGAAGTACCAGTACAGATATTAGACATAAAGACACAAGAATTACGCACAAAAGAAATTCAATTAGTGAAAGTTTTGTGGAAGAATCACGCTATAAAAAAGTTTCTTAGGAACTCGAGGAGCAAATCAGACAGAGATACCCACAATTGTTCCAAGAGGTATAGAGGTAATCAGGTTAAGTATAATAATTAGTTAAGTTTCTTTTGCAAGTACATGTATGGATTTAGTTAATAGATAGTTTTAGTTTTATATATGTAATCTCCTAGAACTTAGTATGTAACCACGGTATTCCTCCGCCATAAGTGAGGGTAAGTAATAAAATAAGTAGACCATTTGTTTTTATGGGATGATAGAAGGTAATACAAATAGTAAATTTCAAGGATGAAATTTTATAAGGAGGGGAGAATGTAATAACCCAAGAAATTCCCACAGAACTCGTCGACGAACACAGGGGTTTTGTCGACGAGGGATCATCAGGATCTTGTCGACAAGGTCTTGTCTCATCGATGAGAAGATATCGAGAGAGGGTTTAAAATAGACTGAAAATCATCGACGAGGGTACGGGTTCGTCAATGAACTTTTTATGGGACTCGTCAACGAGGTAACGTGTCTCGTTGATGAATCCAGCCCTATAAATTGCTGAAACTCGAAATTTTGATAGAAATTTTAGCGCAAAAACCCTCCTCTCTCTCTCTCTCTCTCTCTCTCTCTCTCTCTCTCTCTCTCTCATGACCCCCTCCCCTTCTCTCTTCGATCCAAACCCCATTTCTCGTCGGATTGAAAATATGAGACCACCACGATGCTCCTCGTGAAGTTCTTTGCAAGTCTGCCGGAGCAGATCGTAGGGAAAGTTGGTTTGAAATTCATCCTAAATTCAAGGTAAGGTGTTTTATTTAGAATCTGCTTTGCTTATAGTTATAAGAAGTGATGTATACAGAAAAATACTGATATTTTGTTATGGTAGATTTTGTTTTTAGGATATTAACTTAGGAACCCTGCGGGTATAGGGCTAGAATTTAGTAGGGGCTTTTCAGATTTAAGGTAAAGGAAATATGCTATGGTAGCAGTTTTAATATGTATACAGAATATTATGAAAGAGTATTTATAAGCATGCAGATCAGATTATTTTTCCAGAGAATTATGAATATTATTTTTATAGCAGAATTACAGAAATTGAGTGTGAGACTGTGTTTATTCAAATGTGTGGCATGAGTCTATTATAGTACAATATATATAGATTTTACACTATTACAGATATATAGATATTCAGATATTTCATATTATTAGCAATGAATGAGACTTACAGTATTTCCAGAGAAAAACATGATTTCTAAACCATAACACTCAGACAGTTTATTCAAACAGATTATACAGTGATAGCATCAAGATGCTACAGTAGATATGCAGAGTATGCAATATACAAAGCACACAGATATTATATATAGAGCATACATATATTATATACAGAGTATACATATATTATATACAGATATTTTATACAGATATTACAGATAGTGCAGACAGAAAACACAGATGTTACAGACAGATAATATATATATTTCAGTCAAATATCTCCGATAATACAGATCAGAATTACAGTATTATGGTTGTTTTTGAAATCATGTTAAAAGCAGCAAGATGATTATATATTTATATATGTATACAGTATTACACGATATTAGATCCCTGTGGAAATTATAGACAGATATATTTACAGCAGAGCACGGTACCATTGCTAGTTTTAGACATGTGCAACCACATGACTCAGATAGCATGTAGATTCTGTCTAACCGTGCTAGGTGAGATTTGAAGTCTCCCAAGCATGCTGGGTTGAGGTAGCCGGTTAGACGATGATAGAGGTTGAGATAGCCCGGAGTGATTGCAGTGGGTCAGGATCTACATAGATCATTACAGATTGGCGGAGGATAGAGATTAACTTACCTGGAGGGCTAACCAGAGTAAGTCCAGCCTACGGGCCGCACAACCCTATCATGAGGGGATATATCATGATACACAGATCCCAGGGTATAGCAGAAGTTCCTATGTACTGATATATCACACAGCAGCAGTTATATTATTATATTAGCAGTACCTTCAGATAACAAACTCATATACACAGTTATATTTTAAAGATTACATGATAAATATATATTATGAACAGTTTACCAGTTTTCTCATATTACAGTATTATTTCAGTATTTTAAATGATTAACTCAGCTATCACACACTAGTAATAATATATTTTCACTTACTGAACGTTGTCTCATCCCAGTGACTTATCATTTTTTAGGAGATCCAGCTAGGCGAGCA
Organism: Malania oleifera; assembly: GCF_029873635.1. Classification (NCBI taxonomy): domain Eukaryota; kingdom Viridiplantae; phylum Streptophyta; class Magnoliopsida; order Santalales; family Ximeniaceae; genus Malania; species Malania oleifera. The sequence goes on from NC_080417.1 coordinate 7,689,394, forward strand.
GATTAGGCTCGCGAGTAGAGGTTGACTTGAGCTGCCTTTAGGGAAGGGTAGGTATTTTTGAGATAACAGTGTTTTGGCATAGTTTTCAGATTATAGTGACGTCACTGGGTATTTTGTATTATAAATATATTTCAGAGCATTATAGTTTTCTGGTATTGTGTATAAGACAGTATACAGTTTTTCAGTTACCGCTGCTTAGATACATATGATATGTAGAATTATACTCAGCACTCTTTGGAGCCTGAGTTTACCAATAGTACTTCAGATAGATGACATTTATTATATTCAGGAAGAAAAAAAATGTTGAATAAATAGCAAGTCGTTATAGTTCTTGTACGCAATGTTTACTTCATATCTTTTACAGTTCTTGGACGATTTAAGGTGTTTAGATTGTTGGCTAAGAGTGGGGTATCACTTAGAGAGGTGCTGCTATAGCCTAATTGAAGGAGTGACCAAGTGAGGGGATATCACTTGGAGAAGCGGGCTCTAGCCTACTAAAAGAGTATGTAACAGTGTTGTTCCACCCGAAAAGGAACTGGTTTTAGTAAAATTCTTTGGTGGTTTTCCAAAGGCGAGAACGTAAGCTGGGGATAAGCCAAACCTCGTAAAATCCCGGTGTCACTCTCTTTCCCTTACTCTCTTTACTTTTGGCATATACAAACTGCGTGGATGTTTTAAATTCTTTAATCATATATACTACATAGATAAGATATTAAATAAATTTAAGCTTAATTTGTTTTTGGGATTGCGGAAACCAAAATGGAGTACGTTAGTTGATCCATACTTTACGGAAACCGTAAGGGAGTACGTTGATTGGTGAAACACCTAAAGACTTTTTAAATTGAATGTTTATTTAACATCTAAGCTTTTGGAAAGAGTATTGGATTTTATATTGCACTTCATTTTGAGAAAGCAAATTCATTATCATAGGGCTTGCATTAACCACAAGGCTTGAATCAAACTTTCATATATACAGGGCTGCAAACAAACAAAAGTTGAATCTTATATCTTAGTTTGAATATTGTGGTTGATTGGAAAATTGATTGGTTTGGTTGATTGATTGGTTAAGTACTTTGTTGGTATATGGTTGTGGATTGAATATTGTTTTAGGTATTTATTGTGTATTTGATAAATCAACAAGAAATCAAGAATTCATTAAAAAGAATTAAAAGAGGTTAAGGAATTGTGAAAAGAATTAAAAGAAATTTTTAAATCCAATTCACCCCCCCTCCTTTGGGACTACACCTTGGTTTTCAATTGGTATCAGAGCGGGGTTGTAGCAAATCCTAACTAGTAGCTACATAAAGATTTAGATGGCACACGTAGGAGTAGCTCCCTTTGGAGAGGGTCAATCCTCAACTAGGCCTCCCATCTTTTGTGGTTTAAATTATACATTTTAGAAACAAATGATGAGAATGTATCTACAAGCCATGGATTGGAAAGCTTGGAAGGTTGTCACACATGGTAACTTAATTCCTACTAAAATAGTAGATGGCAAGGAAATACCCAAAGAAGAAAAAGAATGGACCGACAATGACCATAGAATGTTACAAGTAAATTCAAGTGCTATGAATGCATTGTATTGTGCCCTTGATATGAATGAATTCAATAGGGTCATGGCTTGCAAATCAGCCAAAGAGATTTGGGATAAATTGGAAGTTACCTATGTAGGTACTATTACTAGTGAGTATGAAACTTTTAAAATGAAAACGGACGAATCAATCACTAGCATGTACACTAGGTTCACCCACATAATAAACTCCCTAAATGCATTAGGAAAAACATACACCACTTATGAAATGAATAGAAAAATTCTTAGAGGGCTGCCACCTATATGGGAACCAAAAGCCACTACCATAATGGAAGGACGAAATTTGAAAAACACCTCCTTAGATGAACTTATAGGTTCTCTCCTCACATATGAAATGGCAATGAATGAAAGAAGTGGAAAAACTAAAGGTCAAGAATCTATAGCCTTCAATGTTTCAAAAGAAAACTCTAGTAGTGAAGATGAAGAGGATGAACTAGCCTTCATATCTAAGAAACTTGTAAGAATACTAAGAAGGAAAAATAAATTCAAAAGAAGAATCCAAAACTCTGAGTCAGATGAAGAAGAAACCAATATAAAGAAATCAAAGAATAAAATCCCCACATGTTATAATTGCAAGAAGGATGGACACATAAAACCAGAATGCCCACTACTTAAGAAAGATTCTAAGAAGAAAATGAAAAAGGCAGTGAAAACCACTACTTGGGACAATTTGAGTATAAGTAGTTCAGAAAAAGAATCAAGTGACCAAGAGGTTGCTTATACTTGTTATATGGCTTGGGACGATAAGGAAAGCTCCTTATCCAAATCCTTAAATAGTTTTTGTAGTGATTCATCTAATGAATCCAATAATAAAAGCATGTCATCTTATGAAGAGTTACAAAATGATTTATTCAAGGTGCATAAGATGTTAGTTAATATGACTAAACGATACACATCACTGAAAAACAGGAATGAAGGAGTGCTAAAAGAATTAGAATCCCTCAAACTTGCTGAAAAGGAAAAAGACTTAAAAATCAAGAAAATAGAAAATAAAAATGAAGCTGTGATGACTGAAATAGAATCTAAAAATCTTGCTGAAAAAGAAAATGATTTGAACATCAAGAAATTAGAGAGCAAGAATGAAAAGTTGATGAAGGAAGTAGAAGACTTGAGATCTCAATCCTCTATGAAAAATGAGAAAGACTTATATATTTCTAAATTAGAGGATAAAATTACTAAGATGTCTAAAAACCAAGAAAAGGGTAAAAATGTAGAAAATTTTGAAATTTATTATCTTAAGAAAGAAATTGAGGATCAAGCCAAAATCATTTACAATTTTACTAGAGTAAAAGAAAATTTTGACAAAATGATTGGCTCACAAAGAATGTCTTTAAATAAAGAAGGCGTAGGATTCAATGGAATTGAAAATAAAAGAAAAAAGAATCTCTATATGGGATACTTCACAAAAGCCTCTAAAGACTATGCTAGCACCTTCTCAAATGCCGACACACATACCACATGTTTTCTATGTAAGAAAAAGGGGCATGTTAAGTTCGAATGTCCATTAAAGAGGAAAGGTGTAAAAACAAAACCAGTATGGAGAATTAAAGAAACATCCCTTGTTAAACCATCCGGACCCAAGAAAGTATGGGTACCAAGGTGAAATACTAAATCCCTCAACTTCAATTGATATCGAATCTATGGAAAATCATACAAAGATATTGAACAAATTGAAATAGAGAATAAGGATAAAAATTATTCAAGCTTATTAATGTTTATCTTATTGAAACTCATGAAAATTGTTGGCCTCAATCAATGAATAAATCATACAAGGTTTAAATTAGAAAGCATTAAAATACATAAAGTTTGGATGTTTATATGAAATCAAAAGAAAAGAATATCTGAAGCAAATAGAACTTGTTGCATAAGTAGTTTGATAAAGAAGAAAGCTTGGTAGAAAAATTGTGAAGTTCAACCGACTGACCATAAGATCAGCTGATTGACTAAACAACATCTTTAAGGAGAAAGGATAGGTCAGCCGACTGGACATAAGCTCAGCCGATTGACTAAAGGTAAAATTTTTAAACGAGTTTGAAATGAGATATTTGAGCAACACAAGAACAATCCAAACAAAAGTATAGTACAATGCACATGATAATGAAATATTCCATGCTTATGTGATATTTTATATGCTACATGTGTATATCTTGAAATTGGTATCTTAAAATCTCTAAAGAAAATAAAAATATTGATGATTAATGGCTCACTATATTTTGAAAATCTGAGCATAAAGTTATTAAGCATGATTTAAGAGCATAAGTTTTGGTATGATATGGATATGACTTGATTAATTCTTGACCATGTATGCTTGTGATAGATCACATGAATAAATGAAAATTTTGCATCTAAATAATTTAGTATTCATAAGCTATGCATAAAGTGACATTAGTATTGGTATTTATGAAGTATATTAGTATCTATGAATATATAAATTGGTATTTAAGCATGACAAGTATAATGATATCCATGAGTATGTTGTGACATTAATGTGATATTAGTACTTGATATAAGTATCCATGAGCATATATATGATATGAATCAAATGTTTGGAACATGGGATGATAATTTTAAAAACATAATTGGTATCAAAACTGAATGTATTAAGTTCAGGGGGAGTATTATGACCTATTGCTTGAATTATGACTTTCTCCCTAATTTTTTTTAAATTGGTATCATGAATTATTTTTAATTGGTATCATAAATTTTCAATTAGTATTATTCTTTATTATTTCAATTGGTATTAGAATTAATGAAAATCTCAATTGGTATCATATGCTCAAAATATGATTTATTTCAATGTATATCCTACTCTTTTTGATTGACGTCAAAAGGAGGAGAACTTTTGAGCAAAAATTGAAAACTTGAAGCTTGGTATTGAAAAATCTTGAACATGATATATGCAGCAAAAAGGGGGAGAAGTATTTGATAAAAGGGAGAAGTATTTGACATTGAATAATCTTAAACTTAACATTATGTGATGAGTATGATATTGTATGATATTGAAATTGGTGTTATTGATCTTGAAATTTTAAATATGTTGAGATGATGCTTATTGTAAAGGGGAATTTTTTTAAGGCTTACTCCTTGTTTGTTATCATCAAAAAGGGAGAGATTGTTGGCCTTACAAGACTTAACATCTTGTTTTGATGCTAACAAACAAATGGAACTTAACATATTTGGATGAGTAATGATATTTCAGGATTCAAGTTTTTGAAGCCCAAGAATATGTATACAGGGATGATCATATGAAGCTTAAAGCATGGATTTCAAGATGATATTTTTAAAGCTTGAAAGTATATCAAAGCTTGAAGAAAAGCAAGAGAGACAAAAGAAAGCAAAGCAAAGAGCTCAAAGAAAATACAAGCATGAAGACTCAAGTGCCAAGAATGTTCAAAGTTCTAGAAGTCTTTATGTAAGTACTTCATATTTTAAATATCATTTGAAATATTTTTGAAGCTCTTTAAGGGATATTTAAGGACTTAGAGACCTATTTTAAAACATTGAAAAATGTTTTATGAAAAATCAAAGTAAGAGAATAAAACTAATTTTAAAAACTAAAAATGAAAAATCAGAAAAATGAACTGGTCAGCTGAATGACCAGATTACAATGGGTTTACTCAGCCGACTAACAAGAATACAGTGATTAAATAAACTGCCCAGCCGACTGACCAAATGAACTGAACATTTTTGAACGTGGTTAAGTCAGCCAACTGATGATTTAATGAAATTAATTTTTGGTAGACAGAAAGGCCTCAGTCGCCTATCCATCCAACTAACCCTGTGAAAATTGCTTACCCATTTGCCTATCTAGCCATCTGACTCTACGAGAATTTGAATTTTTGAACTTAATGAGAAATTTCTAAAAATTAGTTTTTCAAATTTGAATGTTATAAAAACTTGGTGGACACTCCAAGTAACTTAGGGAACAAGAAAACTAATCCTAAAAATTCTATAAATACTACCTTAATCCCAAGAAATAAAAAAAAACAAACAATTACACAACAAACTTGCATTCAATCTCTCAATCTCTCTCAAAGTTCTCTATTGCTCGTACTCTTGTTGGGGGAATTCATCTGATCAGCTACTGAAACATCAACCTACGGTTCTCATACTGAGTTCTCTCAATCACTAAAGAACCCTTGGTGATCTCTACACTTGAGCTTCAATTCTATTTCACATTGGTATTTAAATTGTTGAAGTACATAGTGCTGAATTTTGTACTCATCTACTATATTTTGAGAGTGTTCTTGTATGCAGTGATTACTTCATATATTTTGTAGTTCTTGGACGATTCGAGGTGTTCAGATCGTTGGCTAAGTGTGGAGTATCGCTTAGAGAGGTGTTGCTCTAGCCTAATTGAAGGAGTGACCGAGTAAGGGGATATCACTTGGAGAGTCAGGCTCTAGCCTACTGAAGGAGGGTGTAACGGTGTTGTTCCACCTGGAAAGGAATTGGTTTTAGTTAATGCTTTGGTGTTTTGCTAAAGTAGAGGACATAGGATGGGGATAAGCCAAACCTCGTAAAAACCCGGTGTCACTCTCTTTCCCTTACTCTCTTTATTTTCAGCATATATGAACTGCGTGGATGTTTTAAATTCTTTAATCATATATACTATGTAGATTAGATATTAAATAAATTTAAGCTTAATTTGATTTTGGGATTTCGGAAACCAAATGAGAGTACATTGCTTGATCCATACTTTACGGAAACCGTAAGGGAGTACGTTGATTGGTGAAACACCCAAAGACTCTTTAAACTGAAAGTTTATTTAACGTCTAAGATTTTGGAAAGAGTATTGAATTTTATATTGCACTTCGTTTTGAGAAAGCAAATTCATTATCACAGGGCTTGCATTAACCACAGGGCTTGAATCGAACTTTCATATATACAGGGCTACAAACAAATAAAAGCTGAATCTTATATCTTAGTTTGAATATTGTGGTTGATTGGAAAATTGATTGGTTTGGTTGATTGATTGGTTAAGTACTTTGTTGGTATATAGTGGTAGATTGAATATTGTTATAGTTATTTATTGTGTATTTGATAAATCAACAAGAAATCAAGAATTCATTAAAAAGAATTAAAAGAGGTTAAGGATTCTTGAAAAGAATTAAAATAAATTTTTAAATCCAATTCACCCCCCTCCCCCCTTTTGGGACTACACCTTGGTTTTCAAGCTTCTAGAAAGGCCTTCCTACAATAGTAAACACAAAAGTTGCTACAAGCCTTCTATCACAAAAGCCCCTTGTATAGTCTTCAACAAATTTCAACTCTAACGGTCCACTCTGTTGCCTACTAAAATACCACATTACACCATCATGGGGAATCTTTAACATATCCCGAACATCACAATTCATCCTTGGGTACCGAGCGGTAGACATTTCACAGTGATTCTCTATAGAACCCCCCTGAGACGGCAAACAAAGTCTCTCTACGGTTACGTCCACAAAGCCACCCTAAGATAACACCAATTTTCCTGTAGCTTTATCCACAAAACCACCGTGAGATAACACTAATCTCCCTATAGCTCTGTCTATGCGAATCTTCAAACCAATACCCTTCTTAGTCGTACCTAACACATTCATGTAAAAACCTTTCAACAGAGTTCCCAACTGATTAGCCTCATTCAAATCCTTCCTAGCCAATAACATGTTATTCAAACACAACAGATACATCCCTCCACTACATCCTATCACCCTCTTCCCAACTAGAAGCCTCAACAACTCCCACACCTGGTTCTCAAGCAATAATTTCATCTCCTTCGCCATAACACTTATCCTTCTATTTTTCCCTTTACCATGCACTGCAACTTGAAAACTAATAGGAACCTTGCTGCAGGTAGTAATGAATGCATAAAACACCAGAATGCCAAATTTATACTTGAGTGGTGGTCTGATAGTGCACTTGAGCCCATCATGATCATACGAGTCTCTCGAGCTGAATCTCCCTACAATATGAACAATGTCATCTCTACCCTGAATCTGTTCCTCCCTCTGCATCACATGCCCATTTATATTGTGATACTGTTGATTCGAGATAGAACTCCCCTCATTTCTGTCCTGAGTGTCTAACTCCACCTGAATTACATGATTGTTGTTGCTGCAGTTTTCTTGTAACGCCTTGAAAATAAAATAAAATCTTTTTCCCTAATTTTAAATTCAATCAGTAACCTAAACAACGAAAGGCCAATCATATAAAATAAATCCACACATAATACAATACCAGAGTGTCAAATCATCCCACAATGTACAAACATCACTGTTTTCTCAAAACTACCCTTACTGATACCAAGGGTTTACAAAACATGCCACCCAAAAATAATACTCACTCTCAAAAAGGGTAGACTAACAGCCCCTCTACCTACGAGCTTGGTCCGCTTGCCTAATTGGTTCACCTAAAATACAATTCAACACTGGGATGAGCCAACGCTCAGTAAGACGAAACATGATATTACTAGTGTGTGGCTACTGAGTTATATTTCTGTATAAATAATCTGATTTAAAAATAATATCATGGATAACTGAAATTTGTAAATGCTGGTATAAACAACATGTATTAAAACTATACAAATTTACTTTTCATAATACTACCACTATTTCTGAAAAATATACTTATACTTATAATATCTGAGAAAATTTCCCTGGATGACTATATGTCATGATTTAACCCCTAATGATAGGGTTGTGCGGCCCGAAGGCGGGACCTATCCTAGCTGGCCGACTAGGGTAAGTCAACTGAACTCCGACATTCTGATCGGCCCCCTCAATCCATATTTGATGGAGAGCCTGTCCTAACGTGGGCACGATCGATCTCATACCACTTACTATCTAAGTAAAGTGGTTGCACTCTGGACTAAATATCTATAGCTACGGTACCGTGCCCTGTTGTCTAATCCATCAGGGTCTGATACTATATAGGTAAATGATATCTATAATATACTATTTTTACTGTGGTTTCTAAAATAACCATAACCCCATAGAATTTATCTGAAATTCTAAACAAACTGACTGAAAATTTGATTTTTGTATAACTGAACTGTTGTCTGAATACCTGTTTATTGGGGCGTTATGGTACTGATAAACGTGTTATTCTAAAATTAATGAAAATGCATATTTCTGAGTATACTGTCCACTAAAAAAAATTTATCATTCTATAAACATGCAAATATCATGGTATCTCTATTAATAATTATAAATATGATATTCACAAATTCTATAAATATAGTACTGTTTTGTTATCAACTTAAGCCACACAAATAAATATTAAAATTATCAGGTTCTGGAAACTATAAATATATATAATCTGAATAATAATTTGATAAAAACATATAGTTCGTACTGAAATTGTAAAAGGGTTTCCTAGCATAGCATATTTCTCTTACTTGACTACTGGAAAGCCTTTATGGTATACTGGTCCAACACCTGTAGGTCTTCCTACTCAACACCCTAAAAACAACATTTGCCAGAACAAAATATCATTATTTCTTTGTCTCCATCATTTCCTATAACTGTCAGAATGCCAAAAACTGAATAAAAGGTCTTACCCTGATTCTGAGAAGAAATTTGACTCGATCCCACCAACGATCCGCCCCAGCAAACTTGAAGAGAACTCGGCCAGGAGCGTCGTGGTGGCCTCAGATCGTCGCTCTGGCGAACAACGGGGCCGAAATCAAAGAAAGATGGAGGAAAGACCGTAGGAGAGAGAAAGAGAGGAAGAATTTCATCGAATTCCTATGATTAAACCAAGTTTTGGGCTATTTATACTGCGGCCTTCATCGACGAGCCACGTCATCTCATCGATGAGTCTAATAGGCAATTCTTCAACGAACTCTCCCCTTCATCGACGAAATTCAGAATCACCCAAAACATTCTCTCGGTATCTTCTCATCAACGAAACATGCCCTCGTTGACGAGACCCTCTTGTACCCTCGTCGACGAATCCCCTGTGTTCGTCGATAAGATCATTAGAAAATTCCTTGGGTTATCATATTCAAAATGCAATGTCATCGATGAAGTCTGCTGTCTCCTTCTGTTTCTGTTCCCATTTCCCTTCCTCTTTATTATTTAAATAACATTATTCTTCGGGTCGTTACATTTCTAGTATTTGTTTCTTTTCCTTTACCTGAGTACACTCCCCCATGGCTTTATCACTAAAATTCATGTCCTCAATCACCCTTTTTTTTGCCACAAGATCACCTAACTTGCACCCACCTTTCTTATACCCCAGAAAGATGTACTGTTCAGACATGACATCAAATTTAGATCCTCCATCACTATAATAGTGCACTAGTGGACATCCACTAACACCCGAGTAGTCTACCGCAAAACTTATCCACATTCACCTATAACTCTCCCATATAATGATACCTTTGGAAATTGCCACATGAGAAACACGTCATACTCACTAACTTCACCAAGAAGTACCATGCAAGCCCTACATATAACCTGCCCTGCTCACAAAACTTCTTGAACGAAACAACGTACTCAGTCCCAATATCTGACGTGACGATCTCTCTCCCGGTCTGGTTCTCCACCTCAACCACAAGTTAAACCTGGTAAACACTTGTGCCTCATGAGATAAATTAAGACCCTTCGTGATACACCCATGAAAAATATATGTCTACCCCGTGATGCTATCCTCACATGTCCCCAAACATCTGAATACATGTAGTCACCCATATGTCATAATCGCATATGCCACAGAACATCTGACTCAGATTCTATAGCTACATCTCCACCTCCACTTATGACTATACAACCTTGCAGTGCATAGATATTTCTCACTACCTTTTGTCCTTTCATCACCATCGAGTCGCCTTCACACACTTTTATTTTCCCACCTTCAATCTAAAGTGCCCAATGAAATTACATTCATCCTTAGATCCGGTACATGCCTTACATCGCATACGGTTCTCTCATCACCATCATACATTTTGATTTTGACATTTCAAATACCAATATTTTTTGCATGAAATATCATTTCCCATCAAAACACAACTAGTATTAACTAACATATAGGTGTTGAACCATTTTCTATTTGCCATCACGTGATAAGAGCATCTGGTATCTAGGATCGGAAAATCATTCGTGAGGCACTCCGAACCCGATGAAACACATAGCATATCACCATCACTGCTCCCTAAGTCTCCTTCCACTACATTTGTAGGTTTTGATGAACCCTTAGACATATATCAGCTTTCCAGTTTTCATCAAACTGATGCCGAAGAATCCTCATCCGTGACGTTATACAACACGTCATCAGCCAAACAAAGTCAGATAATGCTCCATTCATGCCTTCTGGTTGAATTCCGTATAAGGCCTTCACTATGCATTACTGCACCATGAGATCCTTTACCTTTCTCTACCACAAACCGAAATTCCCGATTCCATCAAACTTGAACACATCAAATTTTGCAGATGAAGATCTAGAGGTCATTACAACAATGCTCTAATACCAATTTGTTATGTAAAACCCCTAATTTACACAGTAGAATGTATATTTGTATGTAAAGAATCAAATATACAATGCAGCACTTTAATGGTGAATATACGGAACAATCCACAACCACGACAAGTAAATGAAAGTAAAAACAATCACAATGATACAAGGAATTATGTGGTTCGGAAATGCCTACATCCACAGGAGCAAAGGACAATGATTCACTATTTTCTTGCGTAAATTACTAGAACAATACAATCCTCTCAACAATACTCTCAACAACTATCAACCAACCCTTTAAATACATCATAAATGACATATATATATATATATATAAAGTTCCTGGAGGTTTTCCCTCCAAACCCCAACCATATTAATGTTCCCCTTTCAAAATTTGAAATTCCCGAGCCACATAAGACAAAATAGAAATCCATTCAGACACTGCCCCAAATCGTTGACGGTTACAGGGCTGCCGTCGACGGTTTGCCCCTGCTGCACCATGATTTCCTTCATGTGTTTCCCTTTGTGTATGATTTCCACTCAGTATGTGAGCCACAATTCACAACAGATATGATAATTTGTGTGACACTTGTCTTGCTTACTCACTCGAAAAATGAGCAGTTCGAAAGTTATCTGAAGTATAGGAGTTCTGTCGTGTAATATTCAGCCCAAAGGTCAGATCGTTTCCTCAGGGAATGCAATTTAATCTCAAATTTTACATATTTCCAATCAAAAATAAAAAATTACTGAACTCAGTTCAAATTCGGGTTCTATGGTTGTTTGAAATTTTTCTTGACAAATTAAATGAGCATGCAATTTAAACTCTAAAACCTAGCATACACTGAATTAAATCACAATAAACGGAAATCCTACATTGAAAATTCAAAACCAAACAAGAATTGAAATACGCGTGAACTTCAGGATAAAAACTAAAGGCGAGAACTTTCCTACTTAATTAAAGCATGCAAGATTGAGAACGCATCTAATCACAATTTTAAATAGCACTAATTTAAATGTAATCAAAAACTAAAACAGGAATCCGAGACTTCAAAAAGATAAACCATAAACGGAACACGGAAAAAAAATCGGACTTTAATAATATTAAACTAAATCGAACTCAAGTAAAATTTAAATCCTAAGAAGATTTTTTTTTTTCTCCTTTTTTTTCAATAAACTAAACTAAACTCTAATCGATTAAAAATTAACGCAAGTAAACAAATTTAAATCTAATGCTAATCTTAATTTATAAGAAGAAGGAAATAACTAATTTAAATAATAGCACCCAAACAAACTTTAGAAATTAAAACTTTGAATAAGCATAACACCCAAGCAAGCTTCAAAGATTAATGAAAATACAATTATTCGATCAATGAAAAAAAACAAGAATAATTAAAACTAGAAAAAAAAAAAAAAAGAAAGAAGGAAGAAAGGAAGAGAGAGAGAGAGAGAGAGAGAGAGAAGGTAGTTATCCCGTGGCTTCAGCAGGTGGCTATTGGTGGAGACTGGTTGGCCGTGGGCATTGGCTGGAGCAGCACTAGCAGTCCTTCTCGGCTGGAGTAGTACTCTCAGGTGTGGCTGGTCTTGGCTAGGATGGCTGGCAACGGTTGGGGAAAACCCTCAGGGTAGCAGGCCTCGGGTTGACAACAGCAGAGGGGGGCTCAGCAGGTGGCTCTGTTGTGGTAGCAACAGGGGGTTCGGATCTTCAAGGCACAACAAGAGTAACAGAGAGCAAAGCAGCAGACAGAGAATGAGGAGGAGGAGGAGGAAGAAGAAGAAGAAGAAGAAGAAGAAGAAGGCAGCAATGACTGGCCGAAGCAAGCAGTAGCAGCGGCAGCTAGTCGGAGCAAGGGGTTCGTGAGAAGATAAGGGAGAGAAGGGCGAGAAGAGGAAAGGGGAGAAGAGGGAAGAAAAGGGAGAGGAGATAAAGAGAAGGAGAGAAGAGAAGGAGCTGAGAGAGTTTGAGAGAAAAGAAGAAAGAGAGGGGGCTGCGAGGCTGAGGAAGAAAGGAAGGATAAATAGGGGAAGGGGGAATGTCCTATGCCCAGCGAGACACCTGAACAAAAAGGACCCGACCCGGCTGCATGGTCGGGTCACATCAGGGCCAAACCTTTTTTTTTTCTTTTTCTTTTCTTTTTCTTTTTCTTATTTTTTTTTTCTCTGCGAACGAGGCCAATTTTGATCCTCCTAAAGCCCGTATCTCTCGAAGCTCGAAACACAAAAGTCATAGATAATATTCTCATATTTTTCTAGAATTTTGAATCATCTCGATCAGAGTTTGGACGGAAAAATTATGCACGAATTATGAATTGATGCCGGTTTTAGCTCCTGATAATTTTCCTACGATAAAAAAATGTCAAAAATTCATAAGTTGCTCAATAAAACCCAAATATTATAAATAGGACACCATGTTAAAATATTGAGAGTAATTAGGTATTTAATTAAAAAAATAAACCCCAATGCACAAATTAAAGCACCTAATTATGCAGTTTAAGCACGTAATCACATGCTAAAACACTTCTAGTTTTTTAACATATTTCTTTTGTATTGGATACAACAATCCTTCTTTTTAATCTTTGTGAAATTTCCATGGCAAGAATATTCTTCGTTGCTCCTAAATCTTTCATTTCAATTTTCCTAACAAGCTATGACTTTAACCTATTGATTTCTGGTTTATCTTTAGAATTAGTAAGTATATTATCAACATATTTCAGAAAACAAATAAAATAACCATCTTTATGTTTGTTGAAATACACACAACTATCACATTTGCTCCCTAAATAACCAATATATTGAGTAACATAAATGAGTCAAACCTTTTATACCATTCATGAGGAGAGTACTTCAAACCATAGAATGATTTCTTTAACAAACAAATACTGTCTTCTTTTCCATCAATAATTAATGCATGTAAATTTTATCCTCAAGTCTATCATGTTAAAAAGTTGTTTTAATATGTAGTTATTCCAATTCTAAAACATCCCTAGCAAGAAGAGATGGTAATACACAGATAGAGGTACATTTAACAATATGAGAGAAAGCATCATTAAAATCTAATCTTGTAATTTTATTATAACCTTTAGCAATTAATCGTGACTTGTACCTTGCATCCTCAAATCTTATAGCATTTTCTTCTTCCCCTTGGAAAGCTTTAATAATTTTCAAGTGTGATTCTTTTGTAAAGATTCAATATCTTCTCGTATAATCACTAAACACTTAGTAGAATTATTAAAAATTAATTATTTAAAAGCTAAGATGTTTTAAAATGTATACATTTTAAATTTCAAATTAAAAAGATTTAATAAATATGTGTCACAAGTCAAATTTAAATAATTTCCCACCAAGCACTTAGTGGAAAAACAAAGAAGGAAACAAGTGCAGTTATTGCCACTATAGAAGCACCATTCATCTCAGCTTCCACTCCAAATCTACAAAAAAAAAAAAAGGAAGAAAAGTGAGAATTTTGAGGGAAAAAGAGAAACAAGAGTCGTTGGGAGAGAGGAAGGGAAGATAGTGTTAAAGAGGGCAATGGAAGAGAAAGGTCTTTCAGATATATAGCCCAAAGCCCTATCTCCCTCATTCTTTCTTTGTCCCCTTTGTTAGGTGTGATGGCCAAACCAAAACATGTCCCAAATCCCCCAAAACACGATTCAAATTCAGGAAAAGTCAAATGCCTTTGGAAAAAATGAAAACCGTACTCCTCCTCCACCTCGCCCTTTTTCCCTAAAATATCCTTTAAAACCCTCATAATTACACCTGACAACTGTAGAATTTCCCACAATACCCTCCTCTCCTCTTCAAGCTAGACACACGCCCAACAACCCCCATGCCAAATGTCAATGTCTAGGTCCTTGGTTGTGTTTAGGAATAATATATTGTAGGTGAGATTTCAATTTTAACCATAAATTGGTGGTAGCTTTTTCATTCATTTCATTTTTTTGACCATATGTCAAATTACTTTTTTTTTTCTCAGTTTCCATCAATGCTTTTATCAAATCTTTTTGAGTCAACTAGAGCCATCAAATTTCTCAATGTTATACAATGTTGAAGCTATTTAATCTATTTATTAAAACAAACCTCACTATGATACTATTTTGTTAGTCTAGAAGCGGGATAATTGAGAAATTAATGAATAACGAAAGAGAAATACAAAATCTAAAAAATATATAAGATTTACATGGTTCAACTTATAACCGACATTAATGAGCAAGATGCCAAGAGAATTTATCTATTAAGAGAGAACAAATATAAAATCATGAAAAAATGTCATGCTCAAGAAAGACCCAAAAAACTCATAAACACGTTTACTCAAATTAACTTTTCCTCAAATGAAGGAGGCAAGTTACCTCGCTCTAAATCAAGAAGGCAAATTAACTTCCCTCCAAAACAACTTTCAAATTATTATTTTTTATAATCTCCTTAAATGAAAGGAAAAACTTTTAATTTATAATCAAGCATGGGGGCAAAATTTTGACCAAGCATAAGAAAAAAATGGGAGTATTCACACAAGACTGATCCATCATAATAATTGGAAAGTATCTTAACTCTAAATGGATATGGGATTACCATCTTTTCTTCTTTGTTATATCACCACCAAAACCATAAAAAAGATAATGAAAAATTATAAAAGGAAAAGAAAAAAATATATTTTAATAGAGGAGTATCGAGAGACCCTAAATCACATCAATTTGAAAGAATGTGAATGGGAGGACACTCCAATAGGACAAAAAGACTAAATATGAAGGATGTGAAGGAATTTATAAACTGCTCTAGGATGCTCCCAATCACATTAAAATGCAAAAATGAAAGGGAAGGGAGTGTTGCAACAAGGATAAAAAGAAAAGTAAGAGAGTTGTAGTCACCATCCTACTTATAGGGAAAATAAAAATAGAAGTTCTTTAGGGAAAGAAAGGTTGAAAAAAAAAAGAAAAAGACTTGGACGTGCCCATATTTAACTGTTGAACAAAAAGGTAGAAAAGAAATATATTTAACTACATTCTACTAGTGTCCTCTCCTCTCCTTTGACAATCACATAGCAAAGGAAAATTGTAATACTTAAGTTCATCTAATCAACATTGATTCCAAAACCTTAGGTTTATCTTAAACGGTTAGCGGATGTAGATGAGTAAATGCTAATTTTACTATTTAACCTTATTAAGGGCAAGCATTGTCATGTTTAGGTATTGTATTATTTTTAAGACGCATAAGAACAATATTATAATTTTGAGGCATACTAAACACTTACCAATAGCATATTAGTATTGTGTCATTGTCCTGAAATTTTCATTTAATTTTTTTCAAACAACTAAAATCTATTGCTCTATCAAACATAATCATGCAACTAACCTCTAAATTAATGAACTAAAAAATTCTCAACCATGTCAATTCATTCTTCTTATTTCTTACTACTAATCATATTTTAATTTATTTATTTGTAATACTTGGAGGGTTCATATTACATTTTAGTGAACTGCGACCATACCTTGGCCCTCACAAATGATAATAGGCCATAGGGCTATCGCTTTAGCCTATGTATCTAATGCAAGATATAACATGTACATGACATATGAATTCGCATGCATTATCCTAATACAGGAGGTGTAATCAACACCACAAAATACAGGAGGCCTATAAGGTGACTGTCCCTCTCCGAATAGGGATACACAAAATTGAGCCATTGCAATCTTTTTGTAAAACGTCTAAGTCTAGTGCAACGAGGCTCTGATACCAATTATTAGCTTTTGTGTATTCCCAAGAGGGGGGTGAATTGGGTATTTAAAATTTTATCCTAGGTTTAGCTAATCCAACAGCAGTATTTCACAACTTAGGGTCTTTCTATATACACATATACTCAAATGCGCAGATAAATATAAGATACGAAAATTAAAGTATGTGCATCATTCACACAATAACACACACGTGTAGGAATATAAATTGCGGAAATATAAACAAACACGCGATATGTTATCAGGGTTCGACCAACTGTGCCTACGTCCCTGCCTCTAGCTCACAAGTCCAAGGATTCCACTAATGCTCACTTAACGGGTGGAGCGGCACCGTTTACAACCAGGTCAATTAACGGGGTTGACCTCAACCTACACCTTACTAGGATAGTGCACCTAACTTTTCTAACCGGGTCTAAGCCAATATGAGACTATTCAATAGGGTTAGTCTCCCTCTTCAAGCTCGTGCCTGGAATACAACAAATTTACACTATAATTTGCGTACACGTAAAATGCTTCTTACACTAAGTTGATATGTACCAATAAGCTCAACTGAATAATGCACTCACGTATGATAGGATCTTAAGTTCAAGTGAGATTTAGTTAACTAATGTGTTAACTCTCAACAAGATGTATATCAAAGTGTGTATATGAGAGTGAGACTTTCATAATCAGACTAATATGCTTCTTGTGTGCACAATCAAACAGTCTCTATAACCCTAAACAAGTATCATAAAAATATTTATCAAATGCAAAGCACAGTGGATAATAGGGTTTTAAGCTTGCTAAAGGTATTTTCGTCAAAACACAAATCAAGCTTATGAATCTTGCAATGAGGATGCAAGATCAAAAGCCACACAAAGGTTTTTCCCAATTAAATATTTATAAATGAAATATTATGGGAAAAACCTTAAGCAACTCTCCAAAAATCAATACACAATTAAATGAAATGAGGGAGAGTTAAAGCTTGTAAGAATAATATGAAACACTAATCTCTCTTAAAATAAATGGAAAGATGAGTATGAGAAGAGATTTTGGCAATGAGTATGAAAAATATGGAAGTAGGAAAGATTTTTGTCCAATAAAATTTTCAGAGAATTTTGACTAATCTAAAACCCTAATCTTGTATTAATTTTGCAAATGAGGGCCTATATATAGAATTTGGAAAAATTATAGTCCTTGGGGACACGCTGGGTATTTTAGGAAAAGATTAAGTGAGTTTAATTAAAATTAACCTAGTTTAACTCTCGGTAAAAATTAAACAACCCAAGAGGCTCAGTCGACCGAACTTGAGGTTCGGTTGACTGTAGTGTCCAATTTAGTTGACCGTGGAAAAATTGAACTGAAAGGATGGTCAATCGGACTAGTAGGGTTCAGGGGCAATTTTCCAAATCCGCTCAGTTTGGTCGACCAGGTCATTTTGAACTACAAGGTTTGATCGACCGGGTGGTTGGCATTTCCTACGTTGGGGTTCGGTCGACCAGGACGTTGTCCATATAATTCTGGTCGTTCGACCGAGTGGTCAATATGTTGACCCAAGGAGGTTCGGTCGACCAGGGCTTGCCTATATACTTCTGGTCGGTCAACCGAGCGATCAACATGTTGACCCGGTGGGGGTTCGGTCGACCGAAAATCTCAATGTAACTGAGTTCGGTCGACCGAACATGGCATCCTTGAGCATTTCAGTCCTATTCCACTTATAATGTTGTTCCTATACATATAATGATTAATTTTAAGTTAATAGGGAACATTTTTATGCATAATAGTGTCTTATAGCCAGTCTAAGGTCTTTGAGAGCCGACCAAAAAAATGTGGCGTCAGTTGACCGAAGGATGCTTTAAGGTCATTCGGTTCCTTATGATCAATCTACGGTCTCGTTGAGCATTAAACCTATCATGCATGTTATGCAATTATTACAGACCATAAATTATTACAAACTAAATAGTGAAACAAAAATACATTTACAATTAAAGCAAATATCTTCTTCTTTTACTTTTGACTTTTCATGGAATCAGCCAGGATAATGTACTTTAAGTTCGTTCTAGCTTCCACTTCACTTTCATGTGTGTAAATTTGAATGATTAACCTGTTCAAGTACTTAAATACACACATTAGTAACATGCAATTTGTCATAATCAAAACTAGGGATCAGACTCAAAAAGTCAACAAAGTATAACAACATTTTGTTATATGTGATAGCACACCTGCATTTTATTTTAAGAAAACAATCTTGTATGTCTGTAATGCTATTATGGAACCCTAGTTAGGCCCAACACTAGTTGCACATCCAAGCAACACCCAAATAATTTGATTTTTTAAAATCAGTTGTAATTAGGGGTTAGCAAGGAAAAAAGTCAAACCAAACAACCAAAAAATTAGTTAATCATTTATTTGGTTTGATTTTGGTTTATAATTTTTATTTTTTTCAATTATTAGTTTGTTTTCAATTCAACCCATTCAATAACCACAACGATAAGACCAAACTGATATATGATAACTAGAATGCATATTATAGATAACATTATATTCAATTTCAATAATTCGGTTATGCTAGCCATTAAATATTGATTTAAAACCAGTTAACCGTCTAAAATGGTTTATTTTCAATTCATATTTTTTAGTGAATCGAAACTTTAATTCATTTAACCATTCAAGGAGGATGACTTGTTTAATTGAACCATATGCAGCCTAATAATAATAGTTAAGTATTTCATAAGCAAGTGAAAGCCCAAATTTGATGGGCCTTAATGGGCCAGGTCAAGCCCAAATATCAGCACATGGTATTCAAATCACCACTGACCATGTTTCTTATGATTGGCCAGGCAATCTCATGGCATGTTGCTTTGGGCCGCCACTCTTCTGAGCAGGCCCAGCAGGCAGCCCAAAAAATATCAATTGCTAAATACAACTCTTTTCTGTTCTTTTCTTTTATGCCCTTCTTTTCTTCCCTTTCTATTTTTAGAGAAAAGAAAAATGTTTTGGAGCTGCACCAACACAATGTGCTATAAGGCAATTGAGGTCCTAGCAACAAAATAGAGATCACAAAACATGATAAAATAGTTGGCAGAAAATAAGAAAAAATATTATATTTTTCTCTACTCGTTTCAATTCGTTCCCATAAAACTTTTTATCTAAGGGATCATTTAGTATTCATGTCAAATATTTCAGAAACAAAAAATAGAAGCGAAAATCAAAATCAAAAATAAAAATTAGCAACTTATTTAGTTAATATTTATGAAACTAAAATAAATTAAGAACTTAATTAAGAATATTTATTTTCGTTTTAATTCAAATAATACTATAAAAATATGATTAAAATAATAAATTTGTAAAATAAAGCACATGAAAAAACAATATAGTAAAAATAAAAATTATTATAATTGTTTTACTTAAATGTTATACTTTCACATTTTACTTTACAATAAAAAATTTTATTAGACATGACAATTGAAAAATTATAAAAATTTCCTTTATTATTATTTTTTGAAATTTATGTATATTTATTTTAATTATATTTAAATTCATATAATTTTAAAAGTATATAAAATAAATAATTCAATCCAAAAAAACTATTTTTAGATATTAAAAATTTCTGACAATTCGAGACAATTAAAAAATATAAAATATGATTTTCAATTTTTCACAAATAATAGAAAATGAACAATAAATATAGAAAATTATCAATATAAATAAATGCATTTTATAAAAAAATAAAAAATAAAAAACAACAATAATAACAAGTATGTTCTAAATAAATGCATGAATGAAAAAAAAACAGTATATCTTGATATTAAATTATAAAATTTTTAATTCTTAAATGGCTAAATGCTTGCTCTTATTTTATTGTAATCATTCAAATCCTAGTATGGAGCTGAGCGATGACCATCGGACTTGGTCTCAGGTTCAAGGAATTTCACATTTAAATTTGAAAGTATGGGGAAAGAGATCATGAGCCATCTACCTGTCTTGGGATGGAGACTAGCTCTTAAATGTTGTGGTTTGATTTTTTTTCTGCTGCTTGAATATTTTGTTCATGGGGGACTTGGATTTGTGGGCCCGTGATTGTTATGCCCCTCCTCGAGTTCTGCTAAATTTTTTTTTTTTTTTTTTCAATTCTGTTTCTTTCGAGGAACCAAAAACCTTACCGAAGTGCTCGTGAATAAATAGATTCCTATTTCCTAGAACTGGTAACTATAATTTGATTTTTTCAGGGAAGAAATCGGACTAAGCTTGAAAGTAGAAATAGTTTTTCGACTATGAAAGAGCATTTTTCCGCGGCGAAGCCCTTTGTTTGCTATGAAATAATGCACTTCACCTGCTAGCTGGCCGGCAAGGTAGTGTGGCGCCATTGCGTGCGTCTGTGCGATCCGTTACCCAAAACTTTATTTGCAGACTTTGAATCTTTTAGATATTGGGATTTGATGCCTTCTTTTTGTCTTTGTGGAAGCACCCATTTGAGGAATTTGGTTTGCTGAAATCCTGCGTACTGTGAATATGATGTTTTGCTGGGGTTTGTGATTGACCATTGTAGCAACCCAGGAGAGTTTCTGCAACCGCCTTCATTTTTTCTTTGGGGACTTTGTTGGGTCTCACCTGTCATTTGTGGGTTTATTGGGTTTATTAGGGTTTCTGTTGGCACGACCTTTGCCCTGGTATGATTGCTTAGACCTTCATGTTGCTTCATATCGAAGAAACCGGCCATGGATAATGAGTAAGTTATTGCATTCATTGTTCATGGTGGCACGGTTCTGGTTTGTCTCTTCAGAAAGCAACACAATAAAGGGTATCTACTTCCTTCTTCCAGGAATTTATTGATGTGTTAAACTTATGCCACTGCCCTTTATGCTCTGAGCGAATTTACTTTCCAGTCTCTGAACGAGTCATCTTCTTTTTATGCATTATAAATTGCACTAATGCTAGCTTGAATAGATAGTCGAGCTCAAGTTAGCGGAAGCTAACCGGCCGTAGGTCTAGATTATCTTGTAACCTCATTGGATTCCTCCTCTGCCTATGTATGCTGGGGTTTCTGCAAGTGGGAAGTTTCTTCTTTCGCTTTAATCTCCTCTTGGCTCTATAAAGCTGCCAAAGGTACTTGTTCCTTGTTGAGCCTAGCAAGAAATCAGATCACCAGCCAGTTTAGTCAAACCCTCTTTGCATAGTTACGAAACTTTTTTTTTTCCCTTATTATAATTAAATTGAAGAGTGATAACTATCAGTTTGCCCTATATTTGCTGCTGCTGGTGAGTGTGAAATAGAGGATTCTGTTTATTGGATAGGCCAAGGACTTTCTCATCTGCTTCCGTAGTTCATTGAAAATGGGCACCAATGGTGGTGGTCATTCAGGCTTTGAACATGGATGTGGGAGCCTCTTGGGTTGCCCATCTTCAGAGATTTTCCCGACTTTGGTGTCTGATAAGGTTCCTGAAATGACCATAAATTCTGAGTCCTTGTCAAAAACTTGGAATGGGCTAGGTTCATTATTCAGTGGCAGCCAGAATCCACTTGTTTCAATGGCGCAGAATGTGGAATTTAAAGGCTCTCCATTAGGTTCTCGAGATCAGATTGATGGTTGTTCTTATGCCCTCAACCTTGTTCATTATCCATCGGATCCCAGTATCGCATTGCCTAGCCTTGCCTGCCATAGCATTGAAAAATCAAGAGCTTCAGAAAATAGCTCTGATAATTATCTGCATAGTCAGAAAGAGTTCCCCATTTCAGGTGATGGTGGCATGGAATGTCCCCATTATGTAAAGAAAAGGAAAAGAGTGCCCACTAACCACTCTCAATTAGTTCAGTTAAAGGTTAGGTTTGATTACTTTTAAATGATTCTAAACATGTGTGTATCTTTTGATATTGAACCATGCACTGTACTTATGTTGTAGAATATAGATGCACAGCAGCAAGGAGATGCGTGTCCAGAGGCGCAGGATGAGGGGAAACGGAAAACTGAACAGAGACCGGTTGTCAATGTGCAGGGTAGACTTACGGGTAAAGAAGTTGAAAAATGTTCCTGGAATGGGGAAGCTCCAAAAGAAGATTTCATTCATGTAAGAGCAAAACGAGGCCAGGCAACCAATAGTCACAGCATTGCAGAAAGAGTATGCTTCAAGTACAGTGCTCTTTTTAACTGTTATATCACATCACGTTCTTTCTATGAGATTTGATCTACAAATATTATTGGCATTTAGGTGAGAAGAGAAAAGATTAGTGAACGAATGAAATTTCTTCAAGAACTTGTTCCAGGTTGCAATAAGGTAAACTGGTGGTAGTTTGACCCCTTTTAACTTTTATTATGCTTTCGAGTCCTAAACATGATGGCTTTATTTACCCTTTTAAAGATTACTGGGAAGGCCGTGATGCTTGATGAGATTATCAACTATGTGCAATCCTTGCAACGGCAGATTGAGGTATGCTTTTCTGAGGTCTAAAAAGAGGATATTGATTTTTTATTGTACCAGAAACTTTAGGAAATGATACTCATAAATCTGTATGTACAACAATAAGTTTGTATCATTAAGTTAAATTTACACAGCTAATAATGTGAGGGACATCTCGTAAGTGAATCATAGCCCCACATAGATTCACTGGTCACTGGGTTGCCCTTTTATAGTGGGAGACTAATAAAATTGGGCTGCTAGGAATACTCATAACATGCATTCCATTCAAATTTATGACATAAAATACATAACTCTTTGTTAGGTTGGTGTACAACATCTAAATTTCCCTTACTCGCAACATGAGGGTTTTATCTACAAAGCAAATCACCCATAAATCTCACAGCGTAAACACTGCTTTTAAACAAAGACAGCTGACTTTTTTTGTTTATACAGGAGATTGTGTTCGAAAAAGATGCAGTGCAAAATTTTTTGCATCTATATCTATGTGTTTATGGTTAGAGTCCTTGACTCTCAACCTGTGTAGAGTTGTTTTGGGATTTAACTTAAATACATGAATATACACATGTGCATTATGAATTTACACGAAAGTAATACAAATGCTTCTAATTCCATGTGTGTACATTGAAACACTTGTTTTAGGATTTGAGAATCATAGTAAATTTAGAATTATGAGTTAACCCAACAATATGTTATTGTGATTGAGTTTCCAACACCCAACATACAAAATCTGACACTTGCAAACAATTAATCATGCACTCCCATGATTTAATGTCATTCAGTGCCTTTTATCTTTACTTGCTTGTGGACATGTTGTATAACTAACTACCGTAGCTACAAAGAAAAAGAAAACTAGGAGAATTGTAGTAGAAACCATTAAAGAAAACTAGGAGAATTGTAGTAGAAACCATTTGGGTCAGCACAGAACCTCCAATTAAACTGATAGTGTTCATAATGCCCAAGGTACGTTTAATCACGCTACTTTGAACTTTGTTGTTCCCAGGATATTGATTGTATAAAAACTCCAATTTCAGGTTGATGATCATGATTATGTAAATATTACAAACGTCATAACATCTTTCCAGCAATAAACATTAGACATACAAGTATTCTACCACTAAATGTGTTTTTAGATTGTTTTCTTTTGCCCTTATGTCACCTAAATAACATTTAATTCACTTTCTTAGGCATGTTCCATCCAATCATCAAACATGCTAAAGTAGTGACCATCAACCATGATTTGTGTTCATAATTTAAGGAATGTAGGACATTGATATGTACTGGACTCACATACCGAGTAAGAGGGATCCTATGCCTCTCTTAAATCTTAATTTGTTGACTTACATAATTATATAATTATTTATATATGTAATTAGTTTGGTGTGCTTTGGTTATCAAAACCAACTAATATGCATGTAAATAATAAAAAATTTAGACACCTATAGAATTATGTAGGTACGTAATTGTTGTATTGATTACACGTTTGAAATTAAACTACACAATTACGTAATTCCATAGTTAAGACTATAATTTGGATATCATTCTTATGATCACTCTTGGGTGATCTATCCATGACCAGGATGAAGCTTGGGTGAAACTAAGTGGAGGTCCGAATCGACTGATGTTGAAGAATCAGCGGATGAGTTGTGGTTAGGGGTGAAATGCCACTCGAACCCAGAGCTAGCTGATTCTCCCCGAAATGCGTTGAGGCGAAGCAGTTGATTGGACATCTAGGGGTAAAGCACTGTTTCGGTGCGGGCCGCGATCTTACTAGCAATAGGGAGCGGATTCGGAAACTAATACGCCCTACCCTTGGGCTCTCCTACCCTGCCTCTGAGACTTCTATTACTTACGCTTTCAGCTTCTGATAAAGAAAGTGTTGGGACTGAGGGCCAGCTTGGATTGGGCATGCTTTCAAGCCTTTGATTGCTAGCATGCTTGCTAGAGTTCTTGCTTCCCTTGGTGTGACCCTTCCTATGTTTTAGGTGGTGTTAAAGAATCCAATTGTAGAAGGCATGGTGATGTAGGACGGGAAAGGGTGGCCTAGTCCTACGGTTCAACCCTCGCAAGCACATACACTCAATATACTTTAAATTAAGAATTTAATTATCCGAACATAAACATCATAAATCATGCTATAGCTCACTTCTTGTTGAATTTTTAAACGGTGTATGATGCTGTCCAGAGAATAAGTCCCATGAGTTCTTTCACAAAGGAATCAAGTTAAATGCAGAAAGATGCTATTTCAATAATTCAAGAATAAAAGTCCTATGATTAGCACAACAATATTCCTAGAATTGATTTAAAGCTAGCAAGTATCAATATTGCAATCTATGGATTCAAAGGGCTTATCAAATATGGAATTTCAGATTTCCAGCAAATGCTTCAATATAAGCAAGGGTTTACAATATATAGCAAAGATTCAAACACAAGTACTAAAATTACCAAGAGAATTGTTTGGATGACTTGACGTTGTTCAACACAAGTCTTAGACCATGCCAGAAAATTCCTTGGAACAAGCTTTAAATCACTGAGACAAACACAGCAATGTAATGGAGGGGAAGTGGAACTGCTGTAAGTATGTAATGATCCAAATGAATGCTGAATTTACCAATCAAAATGACGGTTGACTTGATGATATTCCACACAAAATAGAACTCTTCTGAAGTCCTGCAAACTTTGAAATGTAATATGTATGCTGCAATGGAATGGTGGATTGTTGGCCTTGGCCGTAACTTGGTGATGGCCGTGTGGGTGATGGAGGGAAGTCGTGAAGGTGGGATAGGGATGGAATCTCTGGATAGAATAGTGGTCTCTCACCACCTAATCTCCGAGGAGAACGACATAGCCTCTCACTACACAATCACAAGGATCGGACAAAGCTTAACAAGCTTCACAAAGGAAATACCCTTTAATTCAATATCAATACTTTTTCTCTCTCTCGACATAGTTCTTACAATGAAGGGGTATATATATAGCTAGCATGGGGAGACAAAGCATTAATAAGCTTAGCTAGCATGGGGGGACAAAGACATTAAACAACTAACAATTCCCACACAAGCATGGGAGACACAAATAATAAAGACACCAACTTACTAGACACATTAATTACTCTTACAAGATACTGACAAAATAAATGCTCCAACTTTCTTGACATAATAAATACTAACACAACTTACAACACACACAACTTGCTAAGACATGCACATGCAAGCAAGCAAGTTGTCTTGCAAGATTACAAATTAAATATAAAATAAAAGTCAAAGGGAGGCCTAATTTCGTGTGGGGCCCAATGGAGCCGTGTGGGGCCCACATGGGTTTTGAACTCGGACTTGCTTCGACATCTCTACTGGGGTCTTTCTCACATTGAAAAGTCTTCAAAACAAGTCTTCAAATAATCCATTTAAAATCTACAAACAATTATGAACCGAAGTGAACATCGAGAGGTCGTCCACTTGTCATCATGTTGGCAAAGGAAATGTAAACATCAGGGGGTCGTTCACGTGTTAGCATATCAACAAAAGAAATGTGGACATCGGGAGGCCGTTCACGTGTCACAACATCTGAAATTGGCATAGGTAGGGCATGCTGATCCCCATCACATGGGCTGTGATTGTATAATAGTTAACAGGCTAAGGAGAGTTTTATTATGAGATGCTTTGAATAGCCTTAGTTCGTACACAAGGGATGTCCTTATTATAGAATCGTCCTTTTCATGTGCACACCTTGTAAAAATAAAAGGCAAAAGAGGAAAAAGAGAATGACATAAGCTGCCTACTCTTGCAAAGAGCCTAAGTAGCTCAAGCCTAGCTTGTACTTAATTTTGTACTTGACAATATAGTTCGAATATATACATAATTACATAGTTATGTATGTGTATAATTGGTTTGGTTCAGTTATCCAAACCAATTAATATGCATGCATGTAATTGCATACTTGGTTCAATTTAGATATCAACATATTTATGTAGGTATAGAATTATAATTTTGACTATACGATTTACACCTATCATTTGAGATTAAACTGCATATTTAGGTAATTAATGCTATAATTGGATATTTCAACCAAGCAACAAAATAACCCTCAAGGATGGCAAGAATATACTCTTTTTGTGTTGTTAAGATTTGATTAAAAATGAATACCTAACTTGAAGATAGGTCTCTCCCTCAATTTATAATACAAATTTAAATACATTCTAATGACAATAATACCCCTACTAACTCTCACTAATTAACATACTAATACACTCAATAATAATAATACTAAAAGACATATATAACCTCTAACACTCCCCCTCAAGCTGAAGCATAAATGTCATAAGCTCCTAGCTTGTTGCAAATGAATCTAACACGAGCACCTACTAATGCTTTGGTAAACAAATCAGCAAGTTGCATGACCAACTTCACATAAGCGGTTGTCATGAGCTTCTACACAAGTTTCTCTGGAACAAAGTGGTAATCAACTTCAATGTACTTCATCTGCTCATGAAAGACGGGGTTGGAGACAATATGAAAAGCAACTTGATTATCAAATATCAACTTCATAGGCTGAGAATGCGAATACCCAATTCTTCCAACATGTTCTTCAACCAGACAAGTTCACAGTTAGTGTGAGTCATAGCTCTATATTTTGATTTAGTACTTGACCTTGCCATTACAGTTTGTTTCTTACTTTTCCAAGAAACCAAATTATCACCAACCAAGATACAGTACCTGGTGGTGGATCTCCGATCAGAAGGCAATCCAACCCAATCTGCATCTAATCACAATATAAAAGACTTTAAGATATCTCAATATGCGAATTACTGTGTCTCAATGACTTATCCTCGAAAAATATAGAAATTGACTCACGACACTTGTTGCAAAAGATACATTCGGCCGAGTAATTGTGAAAAAAATACAACTTTCCAACAAGTCTCCGGTATTGTCCTAGATTAGGTAGCAAATCACCCATATCTGGCATTAACTTGTTGTTAGGATTCATGGGTGTACCACCCGGTTTAGATCCCAACAAGCTAGTTTCATCTAACAAATCAAGAACGTACTTCCTTTGTGACACAACAGTTCCAATACGAGATCTTGATACTTCTATATTTAAGAAGTATTTCAACGGTCCCAAATCTTTGGTCTGAAATTTAATCTATTGAAAAAGTTGGGACTCTGAATACCTTTATCATCATCACCTGTAATAATAATATCTTCCATATAAACAACAAGAAGGGTCCTACTTGATAAGTATGACAATAAAACACGAAATGATCCACAACACACTGTCCAAGATCAAACTCAAGTACTACAGCACTAAAACACCAAACCATGCTCTGGGAGACTATTTTAAACCATATTGTAAGCAGAAGCTATTGAATCTTTTCTTCTTACTTTGTTCATATGTACATCCCAATATATAATACGATTACCTATTCTAAACAAGGAAATAATTTCCTTACTGAATAATATCAAATCCCCCATATTTACCCACTTTCCTAATTTGTATATTATTTACAATGATACTTGGGATTGGGATTTTAACACTCCCCCTCAAGTTGGATCATAAATATTAATCATCTCCAACTTGCTAATAAGATCATCAAAGCTTTGTCGTCCCAACCCTTTAGTGAGAATATCTGCAGTTTGTTCCTTGGTGGGTACAGAAGTCATACATATGATTCTTTCTTCAATTTTCTCTTTGATGAAGTGTCTGTCTACTTCCACATGTTTAGTCCTGTCATGTTGAACTGGATTGAGAGAGATGCTGATAGCTGCCTTATTGTCACTGTAGAGTTTGATAGGAAAGTTCACCGGGACCTGTAACTCCTCCGAGAGTTTTCGTAACCACAATCCTTCACATAACCCTTGAGCAACTGCCCTGAATTTAGCTTCAACACTACTACACCACATTCCGTTTTTTGCTTCTCGAAGTTACGAGGTTTCCCCAAACGAATGTACAATAACCTGTGGTGGACCTTCTATCTTCCACTGATCCCACCCAATCTGCATCTGTAAAGATCTCTACTTCCTTGCTTTCACATTTCTTAAAGAAGAGTCCTCTTCCCGGGGATCCCTTGAGATATCTAAGGATCTTGTATACAGCATCTAAGTGAACTTCTTTTGGTGAATGCATGTGTTGACTTACTACACTGACTGCAAATGCAATATCTGGTCTAGTATGTGATAGGTAGATTAGCTTGCCAACCAATCTCTGATACCTCTCCTTTTCTACTGGTTTTCCACAGTCTTCAACCCTCTTTACTGTCTCCATCGGGGTTTCGTTGGGTTTGCATCCCAGCATGATAGTTTCAACTAGGAGGTCAGTAACATACTTTCGCTGAGAAACACTAATTCCCTTTTTCGTTCTCACCACTTCCATGCCCAAAAAATACCGCATCTGTCCCAAGTCTTTAACTTCAAATTCAGCAGCCAGAACTTTCTTCAATCTCTCTATTTCTACAGTATCATCACCAGTAAGGATTATATCATCAACATACACTATTAGAATTGTTCTCTTACCTCCTTCAGACTGTTGGAAGAACAGTGTATGGCCTAATTGCCCTTGTCGATAACCTTGATTCTTTAGTACTTTTGCGAATCTGTCGAACCACGCTCTAGGAGATTGTTTGAGGTCATATAAGGATTTCTTGAGTTTACACACTCTGTTTTCTTCACCTGTTTCACTGAATACTGGTGGTATAGTCATGTATACTTCCTCTTCTAATTCTCCATTTAAGAAAGCATTTTTAATATCAAGTTGTTGTAGTGGCCAATCTAAATTGGCTGCTAAGGACAAGAGAACCCAAACTGTATTTAAGTTTGTCACTGGTGCAAATGTTTCAGTATAGTCAATGCCGTAAGTTTGTGTTAAATTTTTTGCAATAATTCTAGTTTTATATCTTTCAACTGTTCCATCAGATTTATGTTTCACTGTGAAGACCCATTTATAACCCACTGGCTCCTTCCCTTTTGGTAAATTTGTCAACTTCCAAGTTCCATTTTTTTCTAGGGCTCGCATTTCTTCCATGACTGCCTCGCTCCATTTCGGTATTTCTAGAGCTTCCTGAATGTTCTTTGGCATTTTCATCCTGTCAAGGTTAGAGACAAACGCACGATATCCTGTAGACAAACTTTTATAAGACATGTATTTAGACCAAGGGTATTAAGTATATGACCTGGTTTGTTTTCTGATTGCAATAGGTAAATTGATATCATCAGGTGCAAGATTATCATAGGAAGAATCAATTACCAGATCGGGATTGGGCATGGGCTCATGGTTATTCAGAGCCATCACCGGTTCCAACGCTCTTGGTGCCTCAGGTATGAGATACTCTCTATCCTTTGTTTTCGGCTTTCTTGAGTAAACGAGTATGTCTGCGTTGTTTTGCTCTCCTGTATCTCCCCCTGAGGGTAAGTGTTCTGTTGTGTTTGGCAAGTCAGGAAGTAATGCAATGGAAGACTCGATATATGGGTCAGGGAATGGAGTAACCGGAGGGAATGACGCAGATTCAGTAGTAAATAGGTCAAAGAACCGATCTTTACTCCATTTCTTCCCCTGAAGAGAGGGCTTTGGGAAATAAGGAGTGGTTTCAAAGAAAGTGATTTCAAGACTAACAAGCAGACGTTTTGAGACTGGATCATAGCATTTGTAGCCTTTCTGGGTAGGCGAATAACCAAGGAAGACACATTTAATGGCACGAGAATCCAATTTATCGTGACGGTGTGCATGAACATGAACAAAAGCAGTACAGCCAAAGATTTTCAGCGGGAGATTGGAGGGGAGTCGAGAGGTAGGAAAGTGTTCTTGGAATTTCTGAAGAGGAGTGACAAATGAAAGTGCTCGACTCGGTATTCGATTAATGAGATGTATGGCTGTTAAGATGGTATCGCCCCAAAAATAATGTTTCATGTTGGTAGTATACATTAATGCCTAGGCTATTTCAAGTATATGTCTATTTTTTCGTTCAGCAACCCCATTTTGTTGAGGGGTATCCACACAAGAACTTTGATGAATAATCCCATTTTCTTGAAGATAAGTTCCCAGGATAGTATTAAAATATTCCGTACCATTATCAGTACATAAAATCTGAATATGAGTCTAGAACTATGTATGAATCATGGAATGGAAACTGATGAAAATGGAGTGGACTTCAGTTTTGTCTTCCAGTAAGTAGACCCAACAAAGACGAGTATGGTCATCAATAAAGGTAACAAACCATTTTGTATTGGTGCGATTGAGGGAACGCGAGGGACCCCATACATAACTGTGAAACATAGTAAATGGGCGAGATGGTTTGTATATGGATGATGGAAAAGAAGTACGACAATGTTTGGCAAGCTCACACACTTCACATTAAAACTCAGAAGCCATTTTATTTGAACAAATAGAAGGAAACAAACATTTTAAATATTGAAAATTGGGATGACCCATCCTTGTATGTCATAACAGAAGTTCACTATTTCTAGAAGTAGATGCAGAATCACAAATTGCAGTATTACATAGTTCACTCAAACTTCCCTCCTCAAAGTAGTAGAGTCCCTCATACGCTTTAGCAGTGCCAATCGTCTTCCCCGATGATAAGTCCTGAAAAACACAATGAGAGGAAACAAATTTAGCAGAACAATTTGAGTTTTTTGTTAACTGACTGATGGATATCAGGTTGCAAGATAACTTGGGGACATGTAGGACAAATTGTAAAGTTATAGAATCAGATATGCGAATACTTCCTTTTCCAGCAATTGGTGAGAGAGAGCCATTTGCAATTTTTACCCTCAAATTCCCGGCATATGGTGAGTAGGATGAAAAACATTGATAAGACCCAGTCATATGATCGGATGCACCCGAATCAATTATCCATGGAGATTTGTAACAGGATGTAGTATTTAAAGCTGACAGATAATTACCTTGGTGAACCAGGGAACCAGAGGAAGACTAACCCGATGTTTGAATTGACAAAATCAACTTATATAGCTGATCCAACTGTTCAGGACTGAATGCACTACTGGGAGAGGTATTGGTGTTTTCTCCTTGTAATCTTTCAGTTGATCCGTCAGTGCTGGCTTGGTACCCACGATTTTTTTGGTATTGTCTCGGTTTCCAATCTGTCGGTTTTCCATGAATCTCCTAGTAGGTATTTTTTAAATGACCTGTTTTTCGACAATGTCCGCACCATAATTTACCTTTTTGTGGTCGTTGACTAGGTCCCCCTGGGCCTTTTGATACAAGAGCCGAAGCATCCGGCCCAGCGTGCCCATCTAATTTTTGGGCTGACACGGGTACGGGGAGGTCCAGCCCAGCAAGTTCATTTTAAGGCCTCAACATCACACGCCTCTTGTTCTCCTCCCTCCTAACCTCTGCGAAGACCTCTCGGGTTGAAGGAAGAGGTCACCGGCCAAGGATACGTCCCCTCACATCGTCAAGTTCTCTGTTCAGGCCGGCAAGGAACTCGAAGACCCTCTCGTTTTCGAGCCTCCTTCGGTATCGTGTGCTGTCGCCGGAGCACTCCCACTCCTCGTCGATGCTCAGATTGAGCTCCTGCCAGAGATGAGTCATCTCCATGAAATACTCGGTAACGCCTCTCTCACCTTGCCTCATCTGCCACAATCGGGTCTTGATTTCGAAGATTTGCGAGTAGCTTTCGACGTCGGAGTATGTCTCACGTACGGCTTCCCAGACTTCCTTCGCCGTTGTTAAGAATAAGTAGACTTTTCCGATAGATGGCTGCATCGAGTTGACAAGCCAAGTTGTGACCATGGAGTTTTCGGACCTCCATCTTTGCAAGGCTACAACATCGGTAGGGTCTGGTTTCCTCCACTCACCGGTAAGATAACCTAGCTTCCCTTTTCCCTCAATCACCAATTTCATGGATTGAGCCCACTCACGGAAATTTTTTCTGTTTAATTTTTCCAATGAGAGTGGAAAGGCTGTGTTATCCAGCCCATTCGAACTCCCAACAGATGTGGCCTTTGAGTCACCGTTGATATTTGCAGAGGAGGTAAAGCCTCTGCTGTTGGCCATTGTTTAGCTAAGGTTGAGAGACCCTATCTCTGATACCATGTAAGCAGAAGCTATTGAATCTTTTCTTCTTACTTTGTTCATCTGTACATCCCAATATATGATACGATTACCTATTCTAAACAAAGAAACAATTCCCTTACTGAATAATATCAAATCCCCCATATTTACCCACTTTCCTAATTTGTATATTATTTACAATGATACTTGGGATTGGGATTTTAACACATATAAAGCCTTCTTGAGCTGACACACTAAGCCCGACTCTCCCTGAGCAACAAACCTTGGTGGTTGCTCTGTATAAACCTCCTCCTCAAGGTCACCATGCAAGAAGGAATTTTTTACATCTTATTGATGCAAATGCTAGTGACAACTAGTAGCCAAGGAGATGAAGAGATGCGCTGATGTAAGTTTGACAATTGAAAAAAAAAATATTAGAATAATCCAGACCATAAACCTGAGTGTATCCCTTAGCAACAAGACGAGCCATAGAGCCACTAGGGTTGACTTTCATAGTGTAAATCCAACAACAACCAACCACAGACTTGTCAGGAGGAAGATGTACCAAGTCTCAAGTACCATTGTCATCTAAAGCATTCAACTTTTCAACCATAGCATCCCTCCATCCTAAATGGACTAAGGCTTCTGAAATAGATTTAGGAAGGGTAGTAGATGACAAAACAGTGACAAAACAATAATAAGAGGGTGATAAGGAGTCATAAAAAACATAGTTGGAAATGGGGTGTTGAGTACATGTGCATTTACCTTTCCGAACAGCAATAGGAAGATCGACATCATAGGAAGTATGATCACCAGACAAGGAAACCGAAGGCGTGATAGTAGAAGCTAGAGGAGATTCTCTTCCTTGAAGCTGCCGTCACGAATACACCTACAAATTAGGATGATCAAGACGATGAGAAGGACTCGAACTACATGGAGACTTAGATGGTTAGTTGGGCAAGGATATAAATGTAGAATCTGAAAGATTAGGCAAAGGAAAAGGCTCATTGAGCTCAGAAGTGCTCAAGGACTGCGTATAGTGAGGTGTAGAGTCAAAGGAGGTAACATTGGCAGAATCAAAGAAGCGTTGCAGCATAGGACTATAAAAATGATATCCCTTTTGAGTATACAATTAGCCTAGAAAGACACATTTTATAGCATGAGGATCCAACTTATCCACCCTAGGAGTTAGTTGATGAACAAAGGAAAAACACCCAAATATATGAGAAGGAAGAGAAAATAAAGGTGAATTAGGAAAGGGAATGGAGTAGGGAATTTTACCACTAAGAACAGAGGATGGCATTTCTGTTGATAAGATAGCAAGCAATACATATAGCATCACTCCAAAACACTTTAGGTACATGCATTTGATAAAGTAAAGTGCGAGTGATTTCAAGGTGTTTATTTTTCCGCTCTGAAACCCCCTTTCGTTGAGGAGTTTGGGCACAAGATAATTGATGAACAATATTGAACTGAGCCATATAAGTAGTGAATTGTGCACTGAAAAACTCTTTAGTATTATCACTTCGAAGTATTCAAACTGGCAAACCAAATTGAGTCTTTATTTCAGAACAAAATGGCACAAAATACATGAAATAAATTACAACGATCTTTTATTAAATATAACCAAGTCATTCTTGAATAATCATCCACAAAGGTTACAAAGTACCGAAAACCCAACTTGGACACGACCCTTCTAGGACCCCGTACATCTGACTGAACTAACATAAAAGGACTTGTAGCTCGTTTATTGACTCAAGAAGCGAAAGAAACACAATGGTGCTTTCCCAATTGACATGACTCACAATTGAGACTAGCTACAGAGCTCAAACTAAGAACAAGACATTTTAACTTTTCCAATGAACGATTACCCAAGCGACAATGAATTTGGAAAGGTGTGGTAGCAGTAGTGTAGGTGGTAGAAGGAGATAGCAACTTAAAGTGATAGAGTCCACCAGCTTGATGCCTTCCGCCAATTGTCTTCCTCATCTTCAAATCCTGAATAGCCACTGAATCAGGGAAGAATGTCACTGAACAATTCATGGATTTAGTAATTTTGCTAACGGACATAAGATTGAAAGGAAATTTGGGAATATAAAAAACTGAAGGAAGAGAAATAGAAGTAGAATTTATAGTCCCAATTCCCTTGACTGTAGTATTGGATCCATCAGTAAGAGCAACACAAGTTAAATTTGCAGGATATTGAGGAGTGGAGAAAAGGCTAGGTATACCTGTGATATGATCAATGGCAGCGGAGTTTATGACCCAAGGAGTAGGACAAGAAGTATTGGATGACATGCATACTATGTGCTTACCTTATTGGGCAAAAGATGCAATAGGAAGAGAAGCTTGTTGTGACGCTTGATAATGCTGGAACTTATAATACTCTTTCTCTAACATAGAGATTATATGTTGCCCCCCACTCGACCCCAAAGGTGAGGAGTCGGTGGTGGCTACATTGGCTGCCCCCAAAGGTGTGAAGTCAGTGGTGGCTACATTGGCAGCACATGAAGGTTTGCCTTAAATGTGTCAAAACAGTCCCCATACATACAACATCTAGTCATCTAGATACTTTTCTACCCTAGAAGTCTTTCAATGGCCCTAAATCTTAAGTCTAAAATTTAGTTTGTAGAAAATGCTTCAGGTTCTAGATACTTTGATCATTATTGCCAATTATCATATAATCCACACACGCAACAAGCAGGATGCTACAGAAGCAACATGACACTAAAATGTTGAGTGATCTACTTATCACTATTGGAGAACAAACTTAAGTAATACTATACTAAAATTGATCAAATCATGCTATGGGAGATTGCTTTAGACCATACAAGGACTTCTTAAGCCAACACACTAATCCTTACCCCCTCCCCTCCCCCCCATGGCAACAAACCTAGCTAGTTACTCCATATAGACCTTCTCATGATCAAGCATTCTTCACATCTAACTAATGTAGAGGCCAACAATAGGTCCCTCTCGGGTTCGTTTCCACCCTTGGATTCCTAAAATTTACCTCTCTTTGGAGTTGTGGGGTCGGCTTCAAGGGGCGTGGGATTAGTCACGTGGAAACCCGGTGCTTAATCCAAAAAAAAAAAAACAATAGGTGGTATATAAGGGGATGAAACAAACAAACCAAGGCAGTTTTAGCAACCTAGGAGAATGTGCTAGAATAATCCAAACTATGCACCTGATGATATCCTTTAGCAACAAGTTGGACCTTCAAACGAGCCATGAAGCCATCATGATTGACTTTCATAGTATTCACCCAACAACCAATTACAGACTTACTAAGAGGAAGAGATGCGAGTTCCTAAGTGTCACTATTCTCTAAGGCATTCATCTTTTCAGCCATTGGACTCTATCTAGAATGGGAGAAGACTTTAGAAACAAATTTTGGAAAAGAAACAAAAGATGGATTAGTAACAAAACAATAATATGAGGGTGCCAAAAAATCATAGCAAACAAGATTAAAGATTGAATGTTATATTCAGGTGTGTTTAGCTTTCTAGATAGTTATAGGAAGATCAACATCTTAGGAAATGGAATCATCAAGCAAGGAAATTGGAGGAGGCTCTCCTCTCTTAAGTCGTTGTCATGTGTCTAATTAAGATGAATGAGGGGACAAAAAGGATTCAAACTAGATGAAGATGTAGGTGGATGATTGATAGAGATAATAAGCTAGAGCTTGGAAGGCTAGGTTGAGGAAGAGACTCATCGAATTTAGGAGGGCTTAATAAATTAAAATAGTATGGTATAGACTCAAAAAAAGGTAACATTGATGGAAACGAAAAACTGATGCAAGGTAGGAGCACAGCGATATCCCTTTTTAGTGCATGAGTAGCCTAAAAAAATACATTTTATAGCATAAGGATTAAACTTTTCCACCCCTAGGGTTAACTGATAAACAATAGACACACACCCAAATAGACAAAGAGGTAAAAAGAATAAAGGAGCATTTTGAAAGAGCAGAGCAAGGAATTTTACCCTCACAAATAAAGAATGACCGTCTGTTGATACGAGACAGACAGTGAGCACAATATCATTCCAAAACACTTTAGGTTCATATGATATAGTAGGGTACGAGAAATTTCAAGAATATGTCCATTTTTTCTCTCTGCATCTCCATTTTGTTGTGAAGTGTGGCACAAGATAACTAATAAATCATGCCAAACTTAGTCATATGGTTAGTAAATTGGGTATGGAGGTATTGCTTAGCATTATCATATTATAAAGTTTCTAAACAAGCAATTATGTTGAATTTTATTTTTTGAATAAAAAGCACAAAAGATATGAAATAATTCAATTAAGCCTTATTAAATAAAAAAGTTAGGTCATCTTTGAACAATCATCTACAAAAGTTACAAAATATTGGAAACTCAACTTTGACACAACTTGACTAGGACCCCAAACATCATAATGGATTAACATGAAAGGCCTTATTGCCTGTTTCTTCACCTAGAGTCTCTGAGGATATTAGAGTCCACATGGGACAAGCTTCCTGGTTCTTTCACAAGAATTGTTGATGGACTTGATAGGACTACTAGATCTCAACCAACAGCTTATGCTTAGGTTCAACCAAGGCATGAGTACAATAATGTCATTGCCAAGAAATTTAAAGTTGATGTACCGTTGTATGATGGTAGTTTTGACCACACCGTATTCTTAGATTGGCTACAAGAGTTAGAGGACTACTTTAAGTGGTATGATATGAGTGATGCGTCCCACCTCCAATTTTCTAAGATGAAACTTACTAGCTCTACTAAGTGATATTTGCAAACAATTCAACGTGACTTAGAGCAAACATGTTGGCCACCATAGTTCAATGGAAGGAGATGAGGAGTAGATTGTGTGAAAAATATGTCCCTACCTATTATAGAAGCCAGTTGCTAGAACAATGGTATAATATTAGTGTGGATATCATATGACTCATTTTGAGGGCTTGATGTTGGTTATGGCATTCCTTGTGACTCTATGAACATTGTATCTAAATTTGTTATTGTGTAAAGGAATGAGTTGAAGAGAAAGGTTTCCTTAAAACTTTCTTGAATCCTTAGAGTAGCCTATTATAAGGTTTTAGAGTTGGAGAGATATCATAAGAATTCTGCATAAAGGAGTCTGTTGTAATATGTGGCTCATATGTTGAGTGGAACACATGTACTAAAGAACACATGGTTAAAAACAGAGAAGTTAGTCTGCAGGACTAAACCGTCGACGGTTTTGTCAGGTTCTGAAGAAACAGCTGACTGTTATGCAGTGTTACATTGACTGTTTGGTCTTGGCTTCGAATCGTCGGCAGTATGACTAAAATCGTCAACGGTTTTGCTCGGTTACTAAGCGCTGGTTTTCAAATTTTGAATTGGGAAGTTGTATAGGTTGGGTTTCGGGGGGAAAACCTCCGGGAGGGATATATATACATGTTGTAATCCATATGTCTTTTGACAGAAGATAGTGAAAAATCACTGTCGTTTGCTTCCATGGATGTAGGCATTGCCGAACCACGTAATTCTTTGTCATTGTTTTATTTTTTTTATTTTTTGGATACGTCGGGTGTCCTGGACTTACGCACCAGACTAATCCCATGCCTATGCCAGTTGTGCCCACAGTCAACATGTAGGAGGTAAATCTGGATGTGCGTTGCAAGCGGTAAGGTTTGAACCCTAGATCCACCGTTGCAAGCGGCCTTCTGGGATAAGTCCTTACAACCTAAGCTTATGACCGGGGGCTTGTCATTGTTTTATTGCTTTCATATAATTTGTGTGATTGTGTTTTTTTGTATATTTCACTGTTGGTTGTTGCGTTTTAAGATCGTTTGTATCCGTTGCGCATTAATTTGCACAACAAATTGGTATCAGAGCATTAGGTTATAATGACTTTTGAAATTTCTTCTACAAAGTTCAATGTTGTTAAGTTCGATAGAACGGGAAACTTCAGACTATGACAGAGAAGGGTTAAAGATCTGTTAGTGCAGCAGGGCATGGTGAAGGCATTATACGGAGGTCAACCGGAAGGCATGGATGAAACAAGTTGGAAGGAATTGGAAGCGAAGGTTGTGGCAACTATCAGGCTTTGTCTGGCTAATGACATGTTGTATCACGTCATGGATGAGGAATCTCTTGCGGCTGTTTGGCAGAACTTGAAAGTCGGTATATGTCCAAATCTTTAATGGACAAGTTGTATCTTAAGCAAAAGTTGTGTTGACTTAACATGGCGGAGGGTTCAGATTTGAACCAACATGTCAATGTATTCAATCAGATTATAAGTGATTTGATGCAGGTTGATATGAAGTTTGAGGAGGAAGACAAGGCGTTGATGCTATTGAATTCCCTACCTGTGTCTCATATGTATGAAAATCTGGTTACGACTCTAACATGGGGCAAAGAAACCTTGAATTTGGAAGAGGTAACAAGCGCTCTGCTGGGTTTTCATCAAAGAAAGAAGGTCAGCGATGAGATTTCACAAGGTGAAGGGCTTGTGGTGAAGGGCAACTAGGAACGTGGGAAATGCAAGTTTTGGAACAGATCGAGTAATAATAAGTTTCGGTCATAGTCCAAGAAAAAGGACATAAGGTGCTTTAAGTACAAGAAAAAGGGGCGTATAAAACCGTAGTATCCGGAAAGGAAGAAAGGGAATGCAAAAAATCAAGAGGGTTCTTCAAAATCGGCGAATGTAGTTGAAGGAGACTCAGAGAGCAGTGATGGTGCTATGCTTTCTGTTTCATCGGGGTCAGATCATCTCACGGATTCTTGGATCCTATTCGGCGTGCTCTTATCATATGACACCAAATAAAGAATGGTTCAGCACCAACAAGTCAGTTAATTCTGGTTTTGTTCTGATGAGAAATGATGTTTTATGCAAAATTGTTGGAATAGGAAACATAAGAATTAAAATGTTTGATGTTGTTGTGAGAACATTATATGATGTAAGGCACATACCGGATATACGGAAGAATTTAATTTCATTGGGCACTTTGGATTGGTGATGAAGGTGTGTTAAGGCGTTCTAACAGTAATGAAGGGGCAGAAGTTAGCAGGAAATATCTATGTACTGCTGGGTACTATAGTTGTAGGTGGAGCTGCAGTTGCATATTTCGAGTTAGATAATACTGTTTTGTGGCATATGCGGTTAGGGCATATGGGTGAGCATGGGATAAAGGAACTTCATAAGAGGAATCTTTTAAAGAGTGTCAAAACATGCAGGCTGAATTTCTGCAAGTATTGTGTTCTTGGGAAGCAAAACAAGGTGCAGTTCAAAATAGCCACTCACAATACGGAGGGTATTCTTGACTACATTCATTCGGCTGTTTGGGGGCCGGTGAGGGTAGCATCACGTGGTGGACATATGTACTTCATGAGTTTCATCGATGATTACTCACGAAAGGCCTAGGTGTAGTTCATGTGGCATAAGTTCAAGACGTCTGACAAGTTTAAATTGTGGAAAGCTGAGGTGGAAAATCTGATCGGGAGGAAAATTAAATGCCTCAGGTCAGACAATGGAACCGAGTACGTTGATTCGAGGTTCATGGAGTTTTGCGAGTAGCATGGCATAAGGAGACATCTTACAGTACGCCGGACACCACAACAAAATGGTGTGGCAGAAAGGATGAACCGAACTCTAGCTGGAAGGGCTCGGTGTCTTAGGTTGAATATGCAAGGCTTGCGAAGAACTTCTTGGCCGAGGCAGTGAGTTGCATGTTTCTTGGTTAACCGATCACCAAGGGCATCACTAGAGGAAAAAGTTGCAGAGGAGGTGTGGACAGGTAATGCGGTAGACTACTCCAATATGAAAGTATTTGGTTGTCCAGCTTATGTGCACATTTCTAGTGAGGAGAGATCAAAATTTGTTGCAAAGTCTAGATGTTGCATTTTTATAGGGTATTAGAAAGGTGTGAAAGGGTTCAAGTTGTGGGATCCAATGACAAACAAGGTGGTGATAAGTAGAGACTTGGTTTTTAATGAGAAAGCCATGGTGAAGCGTACTTAGGAGGAAGATTAAGAGAAACAGGTGCCAGAAAACTGGAGCAAAAATGAGCATGTGGTGCAGGTGGAGTTAAAGACTCAAGGCAGTGATGACAGTGTTCAGAATGCATGGAGTTCTAGCTCGGGAAACCAGTAGGATCATAGTATTGATATACCCATACCTAGATGCACTATTAGGCTACCGCCCAGGTATGGATTTGATGATTTGGTGTCTTATGCTCTCATTACCAGTTGCAAGGATCTAACTACTTTTCAAGAGGCGATGCACAGTCAATAGAAAAGTAGATGGATGGGTACTATGATGGAGGAGATGGAGTCATTGCATAAGAACTAGATGTGGGAATTGGTAGAACTTCCAGAATGGAAGAGGGCGATAGGATGCAAGTGGGTGTATAGGAAGAAGGAAGCGGTATCAGAAAAGGAAGGAGAAA
The DNA here is from genome assembly GCF_029873635.1 of Malania oleifera. Taxonomy (NCBI): domain Eukaryota; kingdom Viridiplantae; phylum Streptophyta; class Magnoliopsida; order Santalales; family Ximeniaceae; genus Malania; species Malania oleifera. The sequence goes on from NC_080417.1 coordinate 7,730,947, forward strand.
AGCTCAAGGCTCAGTTAGTAGCAAGGGGTTACTCACAGAAGAAAGGAGTTGATTATGATGAAATCTTCTCCGCTATGGTCAGACACACTTCCATCAGGGTAGTGTTGGGATTGGTGGCGCATTACGATATGCATTTGGAGCAAATGGACGTAAAGACAGCGTTTTCCATGGTGATTTGGAGAAGCTGATTTATATGGCACAACCAGAAGGGTTTAGCCAACCTAGACAGGAGCCTTTGGTTTGTAAACTGAGGAAGTCACTTTACAAGTTGAAGCAATCTCCAAGGCAGTGGTACGAACGTTTAGACTCCTACATGATCCGAATAGGCTATAAGAGGTCTGAGTATGATTGTTGCATGCATGTAAAGAGTCTTGATGATGGGTTTCTCATTTTTCTGTTGCTTTATGTTGATGACTTGCTGATTGCTGCGAAAGATGTGACTGAGGTAAATTAGCTGAAGACTCTGTTAAATAAAGAGATTGACATGAAAGATTTGGGTGCAGCCAAGAAAATTCTTAGGATGGAGATTCGCAGGGAAAGAGCTGTAGGAAGATTGTTGTTATCTCATGATAGCTATGTGAAGAAGGTGCTGAACAAGTTTAGCATGGTTAATGCAAAATAGGTAAGTACACCATTAGCGAATCATTTGAAATTGTCTACCGCTTAGTGTCCAAAGATGGATGATGATATCTGTGACATGTCAAAGGTCCACTATGCTAATCCAGTGGGTTGTTTAATGTATGTTACGGTATGTACAAGACCATACCTGGCACAAGTTGTTAGTGTGGTAAGTTTCTTTCAAATCCAAGTAGATAGCATTGGGATGCAATTAAGTGGATTTTCAGATACTTACAAGGTACTTCTCGTTATGGCATCGTGTTTGGCAGGCAACAGAGTGATCCGTCAGTTGTGGGATATGTGGATGCAGATTATGCAGGGGATCTGGATGATAGGAGGTCTACAACTGGGTATGTGTTCACCTTTGTGGGAGGGCCTATTTGTTGGAGGTCCATGGTACAATCGTTGGTTGCATTATCAATAACTGAGTCGAAGTATATGACAGTTCCCGAAGTTGCCAAGGAAGCATTGTGGCTTACAGGTTTAGTCAAGGAGTTGGGTATACAGTAAGGTGGAGTTCAACTGCGTTGTGACAATAAGAGTGTCATCTATTTGGCCAAGAACCAAGTGTATCATGCGAGAACCAAGCGTATAGATGTGATGTTTCCTAGGATCCGGGAGTTGGTTTCTTCAGGTGAACTTGTACTTGAGAAAGTTCACACTTTTGAGAATGCACCGGATGTATTAATGAAGCCTGTTACCATGGATAAGTTCAAGCATTGTTTGGACTTGTTTAAGGCTTCAGTTGCTAGACAGGAGGCGGTCCCAACCTATTGTCCCAGGTGGAGCAATGGGTTATGTTTTCGGTTTTCTCCTAAGGGGAGTATATTCGCCAAGGTGGAGATTGTTGTAATATGTGGCTCATATGTTGAGTGGAACATATGTGCGAAAGGAAACATGGTTGAAAACAGAGAAGCTGGTATTTAGGACTACGGTTTTGTTAGGTTCTGAAGAAACAGTCGACTGTGATGCAATGTTACATTGATTGTTTAGTCTCTGCTTCAAACCGTCGACGGTATGATTGAAACCGTCGACGGTTTTGCTCAATTACTCAACGCTGGTTTTCAAATTTTGAATTGGGAAGTTGTATACGTTGGGTTTTGGGGGGAAAACCTCTAGGAGGGTTATATATACATGTTGTATGTTCTAATCCATATGTCTTTTGACATAGGATAGTGAAAAATCACTGTTATTTTCTTCCGTGGATGTAGGCATTTCCGAACCATGTAATTCTTCGTGTCATTGTTTTATTGCTTTTATATAATCTGCGTGATTGTGTTTTTTTGTATATTTCATTGTTGATTGTTGCGTTGTAAAATCATTTGTTTCCGATGCGCATTAATTTGCACAACAGAGGCACTCCCTAGGTAGGAATTACTATTCAACCTAGATTAGTCACTTTTAATAGGGTTGTGGGCCCATAGACACCGCTTGCTTCTGTAGGCCCAAAGAACTCATACTATCCTAATCCCTCATCTCCACTAGCTAGTCAAAGTTTCAACTGACAACCCTCCACTTCTAGGGGTAGCCAACTCTAGTCACACACAAATACTTAATGTGTCCATTAAGTGTCATCGTTGCCATGCCAAGGGATACGTGGCAACCCAATGTCCCAAGCATACCCTGACCATAAAACTAGAGGATGAGGAACCCCAAGAAAATAGCTACATCTATGGACTTGTAGACCCACCTAAACTTGGGCAAGAGGATGAGGACAAGGACCCTAGTGCTTGTCTTAATGTTACGAGGTGTATAGGGCGGCCATATGAGGTGTATAGTGTGGCTGCCCTAGACTTGAGTATGGAAGCACATTGTATGTTCTATTTTTATCTTAAGCATGGAGTTTTCCAAGCTTGTCATCGATGGGGGTAGTGCTATGAATGTAGTGTCAAGCTAATCCTTTTAAGAAATTGAATCTCAAGCCCCACCTCACCCTCGTCTGAATTTGCTTGGGTAGATAAGACTTCCTTCCCAATTTTTGAGTGTTTTAGGTACCTCTTTGGATAGGTGCATACTTTGCTAAAATATTATGCGATGTTTTAACCATGATGGGAGCAAGTATATTACTTGGCCATCCCCAGTTCTACAATGTTAATGCCTATAACTTTGGATGAGAGAACTTATGTTTAAACATGGCAATGGGACAATAACCTTGCGACCTACTAAACCCATTGACAAAATTGTTGACTCTAGGAATACCTCCACATTGTCTAGCACAAAAGGGTGCCACATCTACCCACAAGGAACTTGGATAGGAGGGATAATAATCAAAATTGGTGTTGGCATTAGCACCAAAAAGCGGGGTTAATTTTGACTCTAGCAAGCCACAACCACGTGAAATTACCAAACTGCTGAGTGGATTTCAATATGTCACATCGGAGGAAGCGCAAAGTTGCCTCCTCTATGAGACAATTAACATGCGATTGACTCTATTATCAATCCGACTTACCAAATCTCCCAAATTATAAGTTGAACTATAGGGAGTGTGTCAAAACAAATCAAAGGATTGTTTAAAGAAGGACCACATTATGCCTAATGTCATGGTCGAGTTTTGCGACTGTGACTCATGATTTTGGCGTATGAGTTTAACTTGGAGGGAACTTTGGTTAACATGGATTTGACTATGGAGCTATCATAAGAATGGATTCAATATGTCTCTATGACATTGTGGTTGATCCAGATAGTACTTATGGTGGCATTCTCGATCTTAAGATGTATGATCATTAGACCCCTAGTGGTTACTCCTATGTGAATGAGAATGTTTCGAAGATATTACTTTTGAGGGAACAAGTGAGCAGCCTACACCCCTTAGTATGCTATTGAGTACTAAGTACGCACCCTATGGAGAGCTCAGGGGGTAGGCTCTTAAGATCCTCAAGGGGTGTCTTGGGCTTCCATATGGGATTGAGAGCTTCATGAACAATTCATTTGAGAATTAGGTTGCATGCCACTCTTAGCTTGGGGGCTTTGATGTTCGCCCTTCTTGATCATCAACTATATTGTTGCTCATTGTCATCTTAGAACCAATTGAACTATTAAGGGGTGTTAATCCTTCATCTATCTTGCTCAAGTAGTGTATGGTGTCACTTCCCTTAGCTCCAACTAGTGGATGGTAAGTGATACGTACTCTAACAAGAGGATTGTGCTGTGGGGATGAGAGTTATGGAGGAATGTGAGTTTAACTCCCTTACCGTTTGAGTCATGGGTCCTCAACTACAACCTTGGTTGGGTCAAGGGCTTTGAACCATGGGTCTTGACTACTGAGTTAGACATTTAAGTGTTTTCGTGGTTGAGGATGAGTATGGCTGGGCAAGACTTGGTGTAGTCTTGTCACTGCACACGTGTGACTCCATCACTTTGGGTAGATCAAGGTGAGGGTGATTCCTTTTGGTCTTGGAGATCTACATGTCTGTGACAGTTGGTATCAAAGTGGGTCTCTCATTTGAGAAATAAAATAATATGGATCCTATGGGCATGGTCTTAAATCTCAATAAAATTGTCGAAATTTCCGTCGAAAATTTCGATTTCCATCACCCTTGAAATCGAAATGGCAATCAATTTTCATCAAAATCTCAACGAAGCATCCAAAATTTATCAAAATCTCAAAATTTTAGCGAAACTTGTCGAAATTTTAACTATACGATGAAATTTCGTCAAAATTCAAATGAGAAATTTAGGAGTGACGTGAAATTTCTATCTTAATTTATTTTATTTATTTTATCGAAACAAAATATTATTACAAGTGCTTTTGAAATTATATGAAAAACTAAACTTACAGTAACATTTTATTTAACCATTCATGTCTAAATTATCATTATTTGTATAATAAATAATATTTAAATGATTTATGAATTCCATTTATAGTAACTGAATTTTTTTTAATGTACATTATCTTGCAAATATGTTTGATATTCATGCTATTTTACAACTTTTCCACCTCATACAAAGCATAGATGTATTTAATTTGTAATATATTAGTCCTAAGACTTATATTATTATGTTTGTTAACCATTTTTAAAGTTTCACAAAGAATTCCATGCTTTACTACTAATTTCCATTATTTTTTCAAATCAAAATCAAAATTGACATCGAAATGGAAATTTCCATCGAAATTTTCGTACTTTTGGAGCTTCAAAATTTGAGTCGAAATCAAAATTTAAGACCTTGACTGTGGGCATCTTCCCAATTGTCAAGTTTGTGACATTGAGTGGGGGAAGGATCAAGTTACCTTTGAGTAGGTGTTGGTCTCGTGCGCCCATCTTGTCATGTGAATTGTTGTGGTTGACCTTTAGTTAACTATCTTGTGAATATCAGGATGCTTGATTGTGCCTTGTAGCCTTGATAAGGGATTAGATTTGATTGTGGAAACTAAGATGTGAATACCTTGTGCCCTTGAGGCAAGTATTGAGACCACACTTTGGGAATTGTCCTATTGTAGTTGGCATTGGAGCTCGGATGTTTCTTCATTGAGACTTTGTGGTGTCTTCGTTCTATAGGCAAAGGTGATAATACTCTTGGATTTGATGGAAGAGGATGATTATAGGAGTTTGGCCAAGGATGTCTTTCACTAAACTTGGGTTGTTCTAACTCATAAAGAGAGGTCACATCCTTGTATCTATGGGAAAGAATGAGTTGTGAGAGCCCTGGACAAAGAGTCCTCAAGCCATACAGGTGTAGCTCTATGTTGGTCACAATGGTGACATATACCAATGGGTTATGGACTCGAATGGAACCAGGAGTGTTGCTCAGTTGATTTTTTTGATGTGATTTGTTAGAGGGCATGTGAGCCGTATTGCCAGCAAGCACATAAGCCATGATGACTAGAGGGTCTTTGTCGTTGTTGTTGTGCAAGTTCGCTCCAACCAATTGAGCTAGAGGTTAAGTCTGTCAAATGAAAGCTTTAGTTTGAGTGTGAGAATGCTTGTGGGTAGTGATATAAAAAACTTAGCCACGATGAACCATGGTTAAGACTAGTTTGTCAAAGGACAAGGAAATGTGGGTCTTGAGATTCGGGCTGGGATGAGCTTTGGATTTCTAAGGACATGGAAGATTTGTAACAATACTGAAGATTGTCACTTGAAGTATGATATGAGCTTGAGCCTTGAGGATTCGAGGAAGTTCTTGAGTGTTTATCTTGTGGTTAGATGTTAGATAGGATAGTTAACTTCAAAATTATGGGATTCATGAGCATATTGGGCATGCCATGAGGAACTTGGGTTTTGAACCTTGGATGTTGATATTGTTCGAGTTTTGTGATTCTAGGGTGTGGATCATCCTTGGAGTTGCGTCTCATAAGAGTCGTGGTTTGGTATTCACCTTTGGAATGGAATGCCAGAAACAAGCTTGGATGTCTTGTTAGATAGGGTAACTCTTGATTTTGAGATTGATTATATTTGAAGAGACTGTAGAGTGTGGACTCATCTTTGGAGGTGTCTTGAAAGACTCCTAGGCGGGGGCTCACTTTGGAAATGGAATGTTGGTATTGTACTTTGATAATTACTTGGTTGGTTAACTAGGAAGTCGTGGGATAATCAAACTTGGAGAGCCTTCAAGATGGAGACTATCCTTGAAATGTAACCTTGGGGTTGTATTTGGGTGTCGGAACCTCCTTTACAATTATTGAGAAACAGAGAAGTCATTGGTATGATCTATGGGATAGATAGTGTTTTAGAATGTCACCCTCTTGCTGCGTGAAGAAAGTTGTATCAACCTTCAGAAGATGGTACCAGATTCGTGTGTTGGAACTGGGTTATTAGGGAATCATGATCAGAATGAGTTTTTGTGTTGGTTGCTCCTTGGGCTCGAATTGTGATGAGTTTTAGTTGGTTCCTAAAGTGAGATCGACTCTTGGAAGGATTTTGCCTTGGTGTTTCAGCTCATAAAAGAAGTTCAGTTTAGTAAAAGTTTGAGTTTGATAGAGAAGAATGAAATATGGATCTGTATATAGGATTAGTGAGTTTGATTTCTGGGAAGTGTTTGCAATTCTTCAAAACTGGTGGTATGTTGGATGGCTATTGGCTTATGGTTGAGTTGTGGTCTTACATGTGAGAAATCCTGAATGAAATCAAAGATCAAAATGTGGTCATCGAAGGAAAGATGAATTCGATTTTGATCTGTGTTGGGATGAAGCCCTTTTTTTGAGAGATGTATTTCACAATCATTTTCATATCAGATTTTGTTCAACCCTACTGTGGGATCAAAAAATGAGTCAAAGTGTTTTTGAAGAGATGGGTCTTCAAAGTGGGTTTGTTCTAAAGCCTCTTACTTTGTTTCTAGAAATCATATCATACATGTTAGCCAATAAGGACATTGATAATATGGAGTGGGGGAAAGATGTTTCGGTCTTGTGATCTTGACTTATGGTTTTGGTGGATGATTTTGACTTGGAGCGAACTTTGGTTAACATGGATTTGACCATGGAGGTTTCATTGGGATGGATTCGGTATGTCTCTATGACGTTGTGGTTGATCCGAATAGTACTAATGGTGCATTCTAAAATATATAATCATTAGATTCTTGGTGGTCAACGTGAATGAGAATGCTTCGGCGACATTACTTTTGGGGAACACTAAGTGTGCAGCCTAACTCCCCCCTTATCTTATTTGGGTACTAAGTGAGCTCCCTGAGGAGAGCTCAAGGGCAGACTCGTGACATCCTCAAGGGGTGTCAAGGGGTGTCTTGGGCTTTTGTGTGGAACTAGGAGTCCCATGGATGATCCATTTGAGAATGAGGTCACACAATACTCTCAGCTCAGAGTCTTTGATGTTCACCTTTCTTGATTGTCGACTATACTCTTTGTCGGTGTCATCTCATAATCAATTGGACTATCGAGGGGTGTTAATTCTTTTTTTGTCTTGCTCAAGTTGTGTATAGTGTCACTTCCTTTAGCTTCAACTAGTGGGTAGTAAGTGAGAGGTACTCAGCACGAGGATTCTGCTATGGGAATGAGAGTGAATGTGAGTTTTAACTCCCTGACTGCTTGAGTCATGCTTCCTTAGCCGACAACCTTAGTTGGGGTTAAGTGCTTTCATGCCTTAGATTTGACTACTGGGTTAGACATTTGAGTTTTTCCATGGATGAGGATGAGTACAGATGGGCATGACTTGGTGTAGTCTTGTCGCCGCACGGGCATGACTCCATTACTTTAGGCAGATCAAGTCAAGGGTGATTCCTTTTGGCCTTGGATATCTGCACGTCCATGACAACCTAGTCTTAGTCCTTGTGTCGTCTGAACTCTTTTGGCTCCAAAAAAAAAAAAAAAAGGATTGCACATGGAGAATGTGCGTCGATAATCAAGCCGTCAACAAAATCACATGCTAGGCTGGATGATATATTAAATCAGTTAGTGGATTATAGGGTCTACTTGAAATTGTATCTATGTAGCAGCTATCACCTAATTAGAATACAAGCTCGGATGAGTGAAGTGGCTTGTCATTCCTTTTGAGTTGTCTAATGCAACTAGTACGTTTATGTGAGAATTGTGACACAATTACTTTGTCCCTTTGTCGGTAAGTTCTTGCCTATTTTGATGACATCTTGATCCAGAGTCAAATCTAGATCAGAACACTTGGACCATCCTTGTGCAGTTCTCATTACTCTCTGGTCTTGCCAAGGTGTATGTTGACCTTAAAGAAATATTCCTTCATTCAAACTCGGGTTGTTGTCGTATGTAATGTTGTGTCAGCACTAGGTATTGGCGCTGATCCTTAGAAGGTGAAAACTATCTTGGATGAGCTAGAGCCCAAATCAATTTCTTATGTGCATAGCTTTTATGGGCTAGCCACCTTGCGCAGGCAGTTCATTTGGAACTTGAGCACCATCATGGCTCCCATCGCTAATTATTTGAAAGAAAGGGGAGTTTATTGGTCTACGACCGCTCCTCAAACTTTCAAGGAGATGAATCTTAGATGTCTAAGGTGCCTATTTTATCGCATCAAAACTTCTGTAAGTCTTCTAGGTTTCTTGAAAATTGTGATGCATTTGGAATAGGTTTTGGCAGATTGTCAAGTCAAGAAGGTAACCCTTTTCTTATCCCAAAAAAGAAAAGGAAAGAAAGAAAGAAAGAAAGAAAGAAAGAAAGGGGGTCAGGCCTACTTTAGTGAGAAATTAAATGATGCAAAATTGAAATATGCTACATATGAGAAAGAGTTCTTTGCTTTGATACAAGCATTTAGGTAGTAGAGGTATTATTTGCTACCCCAAGAGTTTGTCATACATTATAATAACCTAGCCCTCAAGTATCTACACTCACAAAAGAATCATAGTGCCTGACACAGTAAATGGGTTGAATTTTCTCCAAGAATACTATTTTGTTCTTAGGCATGATGCTAGTAGGGATAATAAGCCCACTAACGCTCTTACTTGAGTTGTAGCTCTTTTGCACCCAATAATGTTCACACATTGGGCTTCAAGCATATACAGAATGAGTACACTTCTTGTCTTGATTTTGTTGTAAAGTGATAATTTCCATGCTTATATTGATCTTGTCATTAGGGATGGTTGTTTCCTTGCACTTCCCTATGTGACTTTGGTTTGGGAGTTGCATGCATGCTGTCTTGTTGGCTATTTTGGTAGGTATAAAACCACTGTTCTGCTTGAAGATAAGTTCTATCGTCCCATGAAGAAAGATGTTGCTAGGGTCTTATCCCAGTGTCACACTTTCCACTTAGCCAAGGCTAGAAAGTATTACACTGGCCTATATACTCCTCTTCCACTTCCTTACACACCTTGGAAGGATCTTAGTATGGACTCTAGGGTTGCCTAAAAATGTTGGGGTCATGATTCCATTCTTGTGGTGGTCAATTGGTATCAAAAGTGGCCCATCTCATTCCATGTAGTAAAACAGTGAGGTGTCACACATAGGCAAGCTCTTTCGTCATGAAATTATTTGGCTCCATGGTCAATAGTTTATCTCACAAATGTGAAATTTGTTAGATATTTATGGAAGAACTTGTGGAAATCGTTTGGCACCCAGCTAAAGTTTTCAACTACTTTTCATCCTCAAATTGATGGCCAAACTTTAGGTGGTTAATCATAGTTTGGATGACTTTGGTGCATATTAGGGGATAAGACTGGAACCCACGTTTTGTTGTTACCTACTGCAGAATTTGTGTACGATAATTCTGTGAATTTATCTACTGGAATGAGTCCTTTTGAAATTGTCCACGGTTATTTCTCTTGCCACCCGATTGACCTTCTCTTACTGTTCCCTGATGCCTGCCCATCTGTGTTAGCCAAGTCTTTTCCCAACATGTATGTGACTTTGAGGCTCATATTAACAAAATATTGCTATAAAAACTGCACAATATAAGCTAGCTGGTGATGCTCGGTGTAGGCTTGTCGAATTAAGTGAGAGTGACTGATGCTGCATATTTGTCCTAAACATTATCTGAAGCAGTCTTTTAAGTAGTTATATGTTCATTCTGCTCCTTTTCACATTTTTTATCATTAGGGCCCTAATGTTTTGGTACTTGAACTGCCATCCAATTTGAGCATTAGTCCTATTTTCAATGCTGAGGACTTAACCCCATACCAAGGCAGCTTTGAGCCTTGTTGTGGATGCAGATCTTCTGGAGTGGTTTCTCCATCAGTTTCAAATCTAGTGTTTCAATCTCTTTTGTTCTCTTCTGATTGTGTTGAGAGCATCCTATAAAAATGAACATGTTGCATCTATTCAAGTAGAGTAGAGACAATACCTTGTGAGGTGGACAAATTACCCTGCTTCCGACTCTCCATGGGTTACCAAGGGTGAGCTGCATCGTCTACATCTTTATCTATTGAAGCAATACATTCGCCTTTCCTTGGCAGTGGGAAGTTTTCTTGACATGACGGAATTAATGGGATCACACATAGCAATAATTTCATGTCTACTGTAGGCATTGACATAATATAGGATCTTCATGAATATCTAGGGTTTTATGATTCAATATTTGACAATTATGTGATGGTGTATTTGTTAGTGGTTTGATTTTGCTTCATGAAGTAATATTTGGTAGTAAATTCCTTCAATCTTTACTCATTTAGTATTAGGAGGAAGTCTATATAAAGGCTTGATGTGTAACCATGAAGGGCTGATTGGAATATTGAGCATTTCTGCTTTAGTTGGGTTTTTTGTTCTCTTTTACTTTCCTGTTTATTTTCATATATTTCTCTTATTTTCTGCAGTTCCTCTCTTGCATTAATCGGTCTTGCATCATTTTGTCTTGAACTTAACACAACGTAGCTTGCACTACAACCTTTCTTTACCTAAGCATCATAATTTGCCTTATCTGTACTCTTGTTAGTGTCGCCATCTTCAGCTGTGATCATTGAGTTGGTCAAACTCAATAGTCTCTTTACTCATTTAGAACATTATGTATTTGTGATGTCCATTCAACTTTTCACCAGTGCACAACTCAGCAATCATAGTTTTTACAGACATTACTTTATTTAAATTTATTTATTTGCGACATTAAGATACACATGAAATATGCCCAAAATAAGCACATGCAATTGAGACTAGGGCTCAGTCATCATCATTCTGCTACATTGTCTATTCATTGCACAAACATTGCCATATGATAAAAAGGAACTCAGCATGTTAAATGAAGAGAACTCAAGCAAATGCTTCACCAAAATATGAATTTTATAGATTGTGTTCTAGCTCTCACCCTTGTTGGGCTTTGTGGAGCCTAGTTGTGTTCGATCTGGATGATGACCCGACTTTTCTTTAATGAGAGATTTCTATCCTAAGGCGTAGTCCATGGAACAAAGGATTGGGCCATAAGGTCCTTTTTGTAGCCCCTTCAAAACCCTGTGCACAGCATATAAAACGATTATTTTTGGGTGATTAGGTTAAGCCGTCACACTTCGTGAGAGAGCGAGAGAGAGTATTGTACCGCCGCACTCTCTGTATTTTCTTCCTGATAATAGTGAAATCTCTGCAACTCCGAAGACGTAGGCAAAAATTGCCGAACCACGTAAATACTGTATTGATGTGTGGTCACAAAGTGAATCACCCAATTCCCAAAGCAAATACTCCCTTCAAAGAAAGAGAGGCATCTGTCATGTGTTCCAAAGAGATGTAAAAGAAAATGTTTTGCGTCAATATTTATTGGTTCATGCTAAGAGACTGATTCTTCCAACATAACATATATGTACATTATGAATATATACTTGTTTTGGGATTAACCCAAACACATGAACGTATATATGCCTGTATATTATGAGTGTACGCATAAGTTAATCCAAAAATGTATGCTACTTGTGTGCATACATTGTACACTTGTTTTGGGGTTTAGAAATCCATTATAAATTTGGAACTCTTAATCCAAATATATGACTGTAGGTACAGGGGCAATGTCTAATATGGACGTCAAATAATTTTATGAGGACTTGTAAAAGCTGATCAATTACAATGTAACCTTGAATTGAGGTCTTCTTTCCACCCCCCCCCCCCCCCCCCTCCCTCCTCCTCGTGGAAAGACAAGAAATAATTAAGTAATAAAGATTTTTAAATTAAAAAGAGGAAGCCCTCCAAGTCCTGTTGCTTTTGTTTTCCCCCTTAACACTATTAACCTTGGATAGAGAAGTTTAAGTTGATTTGTTAGTTTGATACATTAATTTCCCCTAATGTTGTTGTACATTAGGAATATAATGTGAAAGATGCACTTGCTTTGTTCTTGCAGTTTCTGTCTATGAAACTCGCCATGGTCTACCCTGAAATGTGCATTGATATAGAACGAGTTCTATCAAAAGATGTAAGCTAACCAGTTTAATGATAGAAAAGAATTTACATTTGACCCTGCTTCCATTTATATTAGTCCTTTTGGACTATATGTTACATCCTTCATATGCAGATTCATCATTCACGAGGCTGCAGTGCAGCTATCCCAGGGCTTGATTCAGGAATGACCTCCACTTGTTCCATCCCACAAGTAACTTTTCAGGGAGCTCTGCCAGTTAACCAGAGTTCAGATCCTCAGTCAACTGCCATGCCTATGGTAAGCTTAAAGCCTCCTTATTTTCCTACTTCCAACCTTTCATCAGAGCTTTGATGTGATAAATTTACTTTCAGATGCCGAGCATATGGGAAGATGAGGTCCATGGTATCTGCCAAATGAGCTTTATCCCTAACTGACCATGACGTGCATTCAAAAGCTCAAATGTGGAGTTGAGAACCCTTCTCTAAATTTTTTGTTTTTTTTCCCTTTCTTAGACTTGTTTTTCTAATAACATTGATACTTCGGAACATTTCACAGGTTGCATGAAGCAAGAGCTGTAATCTTGGATAGATCAAGGGAATATCCTATCTAACGGATGAAGCTTTTCTTAATTGACTGCAGATTAAACAAAAATATTCATTAATCACCGAAAAGAGAGAAAGATGAGGAAAAGGATTCTTACAGTCGCAATGCTGCAGAGCTCTCGTGAGCCTTTGTACTTCAAAGTTTGGGAGGTTAATTGTTGAATGCGAATATGTTAGTCCAGCAGAGCATGGGCAGCGACTGACTGGGAAAGATTACCATGATGTTTTAGAGCAGCTAGCTTTTTTTGAAGCTTTGTTGTCCCATTTTTTATTTTTTATTTTTATTTTTTCTAGGCACCAAGATCAAATTACGGTGATGGGGTTCTCTTTTTTTCATTCTTTATTGCAGAAAGTTGGAACGTGGAATCTGGTTATGTAAGCCTTATGATTATATTTGTTCTTAAACAAGTAGATGGTTTCTGATAATTAAATTAAATTTATAGTGGAAGGATAATCTGATCTTGAATATTTGTTGTCTTGTTGAATGCTGAACATCAAATAAAATAGTGCATGTTTGACCAACAAGAGATAATCTCGAATCTGTCTTTGATATTCTCTTTATGTGATTTACTTCTTTTCAGGTCACAACCCACGCAAATGGCACCTAATTGGTTCGTTGCGTGATTCTCAGTTGGTCAATTAGACAGTCCACTAGTGGACAATTGAGAAATAACACTTGAATTCCTCTGCTGCAACTCCATGAGACTTTTTTATTGGGTGTGTATTGTTACTGTATGCTTCGTAATAGAATGAAATTGAATTTATCATATTCTTCCATCAATTTCTTTTCATTCTCTTTCCATTTCATTCTACAAATCGAACAAGATATTATTATAACTTTTCTTACTCTAGCCGTTTGTCTGTAAGTCAAATGGATGACTCATTTGTTGCTTATGCATATGGATATAGTGATCCTTCTTTATATTTTGCTCCCATTCAAATTTTCAATATTTTTTTTGTTAATGTTTCATTTCATTTCACAAAGCAAACATAGCATTATTATAACTATTCTTACTCTCTTGTCTGTCTTCAAGTCAAATGAATGACTCTGTTTACGCATATCAATATAATGATTCTTATTTATCGTCTGCTCCCAATGGTCTATTTGCCCAGATTAAGTCCCATCATTCTTAGGAGGAAAACTACTTTTATGCAACTCTTATCCCTTTTCAAAATCACCATAAAATTCAAATATAAGGTTTTGAAATTCATGCTCTCAAACGAAGTGTAAACTTGCTTTCCCAAGTGTCCTCGATCCAATCTTATGTGACCCAACCCTCTTAACCTCTTAGACACCCATCTCGATTTTAATAACTCTTGTATCAGGTTTTATCGACTTATTCAAATAATGAGGAATAATTATAATTACAGTATTAAAATTAGAATAACAATATGCAAGTGTCAACTTATTCCAACCTATATAATCAGGGTTCTTTCTTTTTCTTTTGAAGTGGTTGACTAAATTAAAAATCAGATGGCGAATGTGGCTGACAATTGTTTGACAAACCCCATTATTTGAGGTGTCGAGCAGCTTGACAAGCATTATTTTTGGACATTCCTTTCACCAAACCAACACATACCATAACAAAAAAGCAAAGAGACACTTGATGGTTAGCTTTAGGGGATGGAGTGGGCTAGCATGTCTTCATCACAAACAAATAAGGTCTATATATATATATATATATATATATATGCAATACGCATAAAGGGTCATCAACCTTTTTGGACATTCCATTTTCTCTGCTTTCTATTTATTGTGGGAGAAAAGGTGTGATGTGTGTCTGTGCTTCACTCGTAAATCGCCATCCAAACAAACCCTAAGGAAAGTGGATTGCCGACCATAATCCCACCACTGCACAAAGCCCCAAAGCCAGTGCTGAAAATCAGCTTGTCTCTCCACGGTCCACGCTGCTGGTTTGCATGGGCAGACTGTTGCCTTTTGGGTTCATCACTCCCATCATATTTTCTTGCTCTAATTCTTTCTTCATTGCATACTCTAATTAGGTCTTTTATTTATTTATGCACTTCATAAACAAGTGAAGTGTTGTTTTTCAAAATTACACAAGCCTTAATCCTTTATTTGTGTTGGATTTGATCCGCTTGACATCGAACTTGAACAAGTCTTAATCATTTGCTTATGACTGATTTGAATATTAAATTTGAATCCATGTGTATGCTTAAATTTTAGCTTATATTTTAAGTCATTTGAATATCGAATTTGAACAAGTCTTAATCATTTTTTCGACTTGGTTTTGAGTGTTAAATTTGAGTTCGTGTGTATATTTGAATTTTAACTTATATTTATATATTAACTCGCGTTCGGGAACATAGATTTCGGATTTTGAATTTGAATTTAGATGGATTTGTGCAAGTATGCAAATTCAAATTCAGGCTTCTCTAAACATAAGATTAGTATATATTTTTCAAATGTTAAATTTATTGTTCATCAATAATAATTTAATTTTAATTGATTTGAATTTTTAAAATGGTATTTTATTTTATTTTTAAATTATTTTAAAAAAAAAATACAAAAATGATCTACAGTACTTACTTTTATGTGTCACATCTACGATACAGGCCAAATTTGGACCAAATACCCTATCATCTGAAGAGAAGATATTAAATTGTCTAATGGACCCGTCACTTTGCGGCTTGGGCCTCGCTAATTTAAGCCCAAAGGCCCACCAAATTGCGCCACTCGAACCTCATGGGCCCGCCTTGGTCCAATGGACCAAGAGCCTTTCGCTTTCAGTGGGCCTTTTCGGCCCTTGCTGGGCTTCCCAACAGTGTGTTGGTTCGTAGGAGCGCATGTTGGGTCCCCCCTTGCTCCGCCCCAGGCAGCAGAGGAATCCGGGTCGAATCCTGCTGCGTCATGGGACCATTTTTCGTATAAATGGGCCCCAACCCAGTTGAGAGCCACGTGGCTGTTGCCCATTCTATATAAGGCCCATGGACACTTCACACTTCACAGTCACATTTTTTTTACAAGAGAAAAAATTTAAATCATAAACTTTTATTGGACATCTTTGAGGAATTAAAAAGTTTTAAATGATATTTAAGTTATTCAAATTACAAAATAAGATTCCGAAGCATGTCACTTGCATGTTCGGTTTCCTTACAATTACATTTTTAAATTACTCGTAACTACTAGTCATTTTATAATATCATTTTAGAGTATATGAAGTTTTTACGGCCTATTTGAAATTTGGAAAATATTAGAGAAATGAATAGAAATAAAAAGGATTTCACTTTTTTTTTTTCGATTGTCAAGGAAACTGAGAAATAAAATACAAATTATATTGAACAAAAATTTTAATTTTACAGATCTTTAACATTTTATTTTTATTTTTTTTTAATTTTTAGTCATATTAGAACATTTTTTTACCTCAAATTAAAGAGAAAATATAGTAGAAAATGAATTTCCTACTTATTTTCCTTTCTTTTTCCAAGAAAAATTTTGTTTCATTTTCTATTATATTTTCCATTTATATAAAATACATTTAAAAATAAATTTTCTTAATATGATTAAAAATTATGAAAAATGAAATTTTAATATTTTTCTTTCCTTTTTCTAATATTTTTCGAGTTCCAAATAGGACCTTAAACTTTCTATAATCCGCCGGTTACATTATAACTGTTAGCTTCTTAATGGTCCTCCAAGTTACTTATATATAATTTTTTAGACTACCTACACCCTCTAGACTCTATCTTCTACCATATAATTATTATTTTATTGAAATTCAAGAATTGTATCATGAACATTAGAATTACAAGCCACTCAATCGAGAGCAACTAGGAAACTATATGTAAAATTGTAACCATACGAAGAAAAAAAAAATGATGAAAATGTAGACTTGTTAAATTTAAAAGAAAAAGTTTGCGTCAATAAAAGTAATGCTAGCTAATATATTTATATAGTTATTGGCTTACTAATAGCCAAACCTAAAACTCAAATTTTTAATGAAGATACTATTCTTCTAAATAACATAGTTTGGCGAGGCCTTTTAGTATTAGAATCTCGATTTTAAGAACTTTCTCTTAGAGGTTACCCTTTAAAAGAACATCTTTTGAGGAGATGCTCCAAGGGTCATATTATTGACAACCATTATCTTGAACATTGAAAATCTTTGTTTGTATGTTTGATGTTGGATAGGAAGGCCACAACTAATTTGCATTTTTATGAATGGGAGCAAGAGAAAAATAAATTGGTGTAGTGATTTCAAAATTGGTTAATTTATTATTTATTAAAACTTAAAATAAAAGAAATACAATTAATACAGTGCAATTTTTTTCTACATTATGAACAAAAAACTTCGAAGAACACAACTATGGAGTTCTTAATTTCTTATGTCCCCCATTTTTGTCTTATCCTTTAGGACACAACTCACGTTTTATTTTATTTGAAATCACATTAATTAGGTATGAATTTTACACTAGTAAATAACTTGTCCTCCTTATCAACCATGTCCTATTTTAATTGAGAGAGTTTAAACTTGTTGATAGAAGATACAACAAAGAGTAACTATATAAGAAACTCAAAACTAAAGCTTAAACTCAAAATTTGTATAGATGGTAATGTAGGGTCAATTAAGGATGACAATGAATTGGTTCAATCCATTCCCTTTTATATAATTTTTCCATTTTATCCGGGGAGAAATCAATCCCCAAGTATGCCCTAATCTCGTCCTGCACCTAGCGGTATATAAGCATTTTTATCAGAAAAATAAAAACTAAAAATTGAAATTAATTGTGCAAATGAAAAACACTTTATATAAAAAATTATTTGTTATAGAAATCGAGTATAGGATGCACAGCGGAATATGCAAATTGCAGCAAATGATGAAGCACCAAAACACAATTTATGCACAACCAATATATAGGAAAGAAAATAAAGAAAACAACATGAGAATATACGTGGTTCAACAAGGCCTACATCCACGGGAGCAATCGGCACAAAAATTTCACTATGAAAATGAAAGTATACAATACACTTGATACAATGATCTCTCTACTATTAAAACATGCCTAGAAAGACATATTTATCAACCCCTCAGAGGCTTCCCTCCAATACCTAACCGTCTCAACGTTCCAATTCAAAATTTGAATTCTTTCTCGCAATCCCGAGAGCACTCATCGACGATTAGGGCACTCCTCGACGAGAGAGAGAGAGAGAGAGAGAGAGAGAGAGAGAGAGAGGTCCACTCGTCGACTAGTGAGGCCCATTCGTCGACAAGTCTTTGAATTTATGATTTTCCTGCTCTTGGTATCTAAAAACTTTTGCATTTTTCTGACTCTCGGTATCTACTCGTCGATAAGTGAGGCACACTAGTTGACGAGTCCCTACTGCACAACACCAATGAATTTATCCATATGTTTTTCTTCCTTTGTTTCTGAGCCCCACCAAGTATAAGAGTCACACACAAATACAACAATCTCCACCTTGGCGATTATACACCCCTTAGGAGAACCTGAAAAAACATATCTAATTGCTTCACCTTGATCTTAGAATGTCCAGTTGGGTTTGTCTCCCTTCTAGCACTTGGATACATTGAGTAAGTTCAAGAAATGCTTGAACTTCTCACTAGTGACTGGTTTTGTCAAAATATTCGTTGCGTTTTCAGATGTATGAACCTTCTCTAATATAAGTTCACTCAAAGTAATCAATTCTCGAACCGTGTGGAACCTCACATCAATATGCTTGGTTCTAACATGGTGTATTGATTCTTTGCTAAGTAAATAGCACTCTAACTGTCACAACGCAGCATAACCCTGTCTTGTTGTAAGCCCAGCTCTTTGACCAAACTAGTAAGCCATAAGGCTTCCTTTGCAGTTTTGGCAACTACCCTATATTTAATTTCAGTCGTGGACAATGCCACCAGAGATTGAACCATGGATCTCCAACATATAGGTCCTCCTACAATGGTAAAAAGATAACCCGTTGTAGACCTTAGGTCATCGATATCCCCTGCATAATCAGCATCTACAAACCCCACAACTGAAGGACTACCCTATTGCCTGTCAAACATGATGCCATAGTCTGATGTACCCCGTTAGTATCTAAAGATCCACTTGATGGCTTCCCAATGTTGTCTACCTAGATTAGAAAGAAACTTACTCACCACACTCATAGCATGTGCCAAGTCTGGCTTTGTACACACCATAACATACATTAAACTCCCCACAACGTTAGCATAGGGGGTCTTTGACATGTCCTGGATATCATCATCCGTACTTGGGCAATCTGTAGTAGATAATTTAAAATGACTCACTAGAGGTGTACACACCAGTTTTGCATCAGCAATACTAAACCTCTCCAACACCTTATGCACATAATCGCCCTAAGATAACCATAACCTCTTTGCAGTTCTGTCCCAATGAATCTCCATCCCAAGTATTTTCTTGGATGCATCAAGATCTTTCATGTCAAACTCTTTATGCAACAGTTTCTTTAACTGATTTACCTCAATTAAATATTTTGCAGCTATCAACATGTCATCGACATACAACAACAAGAAAATAAGTGAACCATCATCAAGTTTGTTCACATACACGCAGCAATCATACTCACATCTTTTGTAGTTATTCTTGATCATACAAGAATCAAATCTTTTATACCATTGCCTTGGAGACTGTTTCAATCCGTAAAGAGATTTCTTCAACTTGCAAACTAACTTTTCTTTCCCTAGTTCATTGAATGCCTCTGGTTGTACCATATAAATTTGTTCCTCCAAGTCACCATGAAGAAACTCCATCTTCACATCCATTTTTTCCAAATGTAGATCATAATAAGCTACCAACCCCAACACCATCTTGATAAAAGTGTGTCGGACCACGAGTGAAAAGATTTCATCATAGTCTATTCCCTTCTTCTGTGAGTACCCTCTTGCCACTTACCATACCTTGAATTTTTCTCCTTCTTTTTCTAAAATTGCTTCCTTCTTCCTATATACCCATTTGCAACCCATCGGTCTCTTCCAATCTGGAAGCTCCACCAAATCCCAAGTTTGATTTTTATGTAGTGTTTCCATCTCCTTAATCATTGCACTCATCCATCTACCTTTATCATGGCCGAGCATGGCATCTTGAAATGTAGTTGGATCGTTGCAATTAGTAAAAAAAGCATAAGACACTAACTCTTCAAATCCATACCTTGGTTGTAACGACCCGAAAGATAATGGTAATTAAATAATAAAGAGAGAGGGAAATGGAATCAGTAATAGAAGGAGGCCGCGTTCGTCGACGACATCGCACTTTGGGGAAAATACCCCAATAAATTTATCAGGGCCTCGTCGGCGAATACAAAGGATTCGTTGACAAGGGTACAGCAGGACCTCGTCGACAAGGGCGAGCTTTGTCAACGAGGGCGAGCTTCGTCGACGAGAAAATATCGAGAGAAGAATTTGGGCTACTCTAAATTTTGTCGATGAAGGGTAAGGTTCGTCGATGAAATTACTTAAGGACTCATCGATGAGATGACTTGGCTCATCGACGAAGCTCGCAGTATAAATAGCCCTAAAATCATTTTAATCACAAAAAATCAACCGCAAACCCTCTCCTCTCTCTCTCCTACGGCCTCTCCCTCTTCTTCCTTCGATTTCGGCCCTGTCAGTCGCCGGATCGATGTTTTGAGGCCACCACGACGTTCCTGACGGAGTTCTCTTCAAGTCTACCAAAGCGGATCGTTGGTGAAATGAAGTTGGAAATCCAGGGTAAGGTCTTTTATTCAGTTTTTGGCCTTCTGGCAGTTGTAGGAAATGATGTAAGCCAAGAAATATTAATGTTTTGTTCTGGGATGTATGATTTCAAGGTGTTGAGTGGAGAACCCTACGGGTGTTGGACTCGTTAATAGTAGGGGATTTATAGCAGGAAACATGTAAGGGAAATATGCTATGCTAAGTTATTTGAGAATTTTTTCAATATAAAATTATAAATGTTTCACCAGAGTATTGTGTTACAACAGAGATTTATACAGTTTTTCAAATAGGATTAATATGTTTTAAAATTATTGTGTGGCTTGAGAATATAGATATAGTATAGAAACATATTTTACAGTATTTTTCAGAGATGTGTTTTATAGAATATACAGAGAATATATTTTACAGCAATCACAAAAATACCATGATTATATAGTTTTACAGTACCATGACATACAAATTTATAGTTAATTACAGAAACACAGTTGAGATAGATACAGTTTTCCATAGCGTCATGGTTTATACAGTTATTACAGAATCATAGTAAAACAGATAGTTGTGTATAGAGATGTATTATATAGTATCAGACCCAGTTGGACCATACAGTTACAAAGCACGGTACCGTAGCTACATACAGTATATAGATTGCAACCACCTATTCAGATAATACGTGGTATAAAGGTTGATTGCATAGAGCCCACGAGTGGACAGGCTCCCCATTAGATATGGGTTGAGGAGAACTGATCAAACTATGGAGTATAGTGATTTATTCCTAGTTTTCCAGTCAAGGTAAATCCCGCCTACGGGCCGCACAACCCTGTCATGAGGGGTTAAATCATGACACACAGCTATCCACAGGGAAGTTTACAGTTATTATTATGTTTATACTGTTTTATAGAAATAGAAAATATATACATATATTAGAAGTATTTTGAATAGAAACATAAAGTATAGAAATGTTAAGTAACACGTAAAAGATGAAGATTATATTATTGGTATTGTGCTTTACAGATTCAGTGATATATGACTATATAGTAATAGATTTTCACAGTATTGTAACTCATTGTCACACACTAGCAATAGCATATTTCGTCTTACTGAGCTTTAGCTCATCCCAGTGTTGAATTATTTTTTAGGTGAGCCAGTTGAGCGAGTGGACCAGACTCGCAGGTAGAGGGGTCACAGTACTGCCCCGTCAGAGAGAGTGAG
This sequence comes from Malania oleifera, assembly GCF_029873635.1. Classification (NCBI taxonomy): domain Eukaryota; kingdom Viridiplantae; phylum Streptophyta; class Magnoliopsida; order Santalales; family Ximeniaceae; genus Malania; species Malania oleifera. Next base: position 7,752,754 of record NC_080417.1, read on the forward strand.
TATATTTTTGGGAGTATTTTTGTATAGTCCTCACCTGTTGAGGATGTTGGCCTGGTTGGGCGTCTAGAGGGGGGATGAATAGACTTTCTTTAGGGATGTGCTAACTTTCTACAAACATAGAAAAGTTACCAAGAGCAAGTGCATAAAATTGCAATGTAAAGATGCAGGAAATCACAATAAAAGTATAAAGGATATATGAGAGAGCAAAAGCTTAACACAAAGATATTTACGTGGTTCGGCACCCCACCTACGTCCATGCCTTGAGACCAACTCAAGGATTCCCAAAATCCATTGTAATTCTCCTTCGACGGACAAGCCAATACATGGTAGCTCACAAAGAGCTTCAACAAGGTGCTTACTTAGAGACACCCAACAGTAGCTCACAAAGAGCCTTTCTTTACAAGAAGTAGATGAGAAATAAATGTAAACTTGAATACTCCTTTTGAGCTAATTTCAACAATAAAATCCTTACTCAATGTCCTCTTGTCAATAGAGTAAAAGCAAGACTAAGAGCAGCAAGAAGAGGGCAAGTGAGTGTATAAGCAAACCCTAGAAATGAGAACACCAATGAATGATCTTTTTACAATATCAACTTTCTTGGTAAGGAATAAATGCAATTACTCCTATTTAAACACCAAATGGGTGAGAGGAATGTTGGAGAGCCGTTGGGCATTTATTAATGCAAGACAGGGGTCAAACTAGCCGTTCTACAGCATTTAATGTTTGCTGCTGCCTGACGTTCGTCGACGAAATTGGAGATTCATCGACGAAGCCCTATGTTCGTCGATGAGTTGCTAGTTCTGAATTCAGGTACCTCTTGGTATATTTTCATCGACGAGATCCCTGTGTTTGTCGACGAGTTCTTCACGCCATTTGTCGACGACGCCCTGAGTTCGTTGACGAGTTATGGCTCTGAATTTAGATGCCTCTCGGTATCTCTTCGTCGATGAGAACCCTATGTTCATCGACGAAGTTTGTGTTACACTCGTCGACAAAGCCATGTGTTCGTCGACGAGTTCCTTCTTCTTAAGACTTGTTCTTTAAGTTTAAAGAACGTCCTTGTCCATTTGGGGGTTTCTTTTCACATTTTTAAATAACTTTACTTGTATTTTGTTTTGTGTGTGTGATATGCCCATTTCTTGCTCTTAGTTTTGAGTTTTACTCTATATACAAGATATTTACAAGATGGTCTCTCTCTCATTCTCACACTCATCCTTTAGATGACTTTGTATATTGTGTATCGTCCATGAATGCGTTGAGAGGCTTGTGCTTTTGGTCATTGCATGAGTTGCTTTGACTGTTTGTTGGTTCAGATGCCGTTCTGTATAGCTAAAACATAACTTAGAGAGAAACATTAGTAGACTTAGGAACTGCTAATGGGTTGTTGTCATCAAAACACAATAGGAATGAAAGACCCTTAACTACTTGGTCTAACAGAGGATATTTGGGGAACAGTCATATATGTATATTTTGGGAAACTTGTTAGTACTCTGGTATTGTACATAATTATATATGGATATGTTTATTTGATTTTCGCTTCTCACTGCTTAGGTTGATGATTGAGTTCAATTCAGTGTGGTATCAAGGCAATTTAAATATCATAGTATATATATATAAATCCCAAGTTAAATGGCAAGTCGTTACATTGGTGGTGGTCTGATAGTGCGTCTATATCTTCGTATAGGAACATTGTCGACTTTTTGGTTTCCCGAGCTAGAACTTCTTGTAACCAAAGGACCATGATCATTGTCAATGCCCTAAGCTTCCAACTCCACATGCACAACATATTCGTCTCTGCCCCAGCTTTCTGGCTCCTAATCTTGTTCATCACAATCTTGAGTACGCTTCACCAAAACCTTCTCATTAAAGACTACATCTCTACTAATTACCACCTTGTTTGCCTTTGGATCCCACAACTTGTACCCCTTCACACCCTTTTGATATCCAAAAAAGATGCAACATCTAGATTTTGGGTCAAGCTTCGATCTCTCCTCACTAGACACGTGAACATAGACCGGACACCCGAATACCTTCAATTCAGAGTAGCCTACTGCATTTTCCGTCCATACCTCTTCTGTCACTTTCCCCTCTAATGATGCCCTGGGTGATCAGTTTATCAGAAAACAAATCATATTAACTACCTTAGCCTAGAAGTTCTTTGGTAGCCTTGCATTAAGCCTAATACACCGAACTCTTTCAACTAGAGTTCAATTCATCCTTTGAGCCACACCATTTTACTAAGGTGTCTGGTGAACGGTAAAGTGTCTCTTAATGCCCTGCTTCTCACAAAACTCCATGAACCTCGAATTAGCGTACTCAATCCCATTATCTGACCTTGGAAATTTGATTCTCCTCCCCGTTTGGTTTTCCACTTCAGCTTTCCACAACTTGAACCTGGCAAACGTATCAGACTTGTGCTGCATGAAGTACACCCAAACTTTCTGTGAGTAGTTGTTAACAAAACTCACATAATACACATGTCCACCTCTTGACATTACTCTATCCAGACCCCAAACATCGGAATGTACATAATCAAGAATGTTTTTCGTCTTGTGTTTTAACTTTGCCCTGTTTTGTTTTCCAATAGCATAAATCTTGCAAAAATCTAGCTTACATGTTTTCATACCTTTCAAGAGTCTCTTCTTGTGAAGTTCTTTTATACCATGTTCTCCTATATGCCTGAGACGCATATGTCACAAGACAGTTTCATCATATTTAGTATCTACGGCTACAACTCCACCTATAATAGTAATTCCCTACAATGTATAAATATTCTCATCTAACTTTTGCTCTTTCATCACCGTCAGATCACCTTTCCATACTTTCATAACTCCACCTTCGGACTTGTAATTGAAACCATTACAATCCAAGGTGTCAAGTGAAAACAAACTCTTCCGTAACTTCGGTATATGTCATACATTACTCAAAGTTCTGATAGCACTATCAAACATTTTTATTTTAACATTTCCTATGCCAATGATTTTACAAGAAACATCATTACCTATAAGAACTAAACCTGAATTTAACAACCTGTAAGTGCTGAACTACTTCTTGTTTGGAGTCAAATGATAAAAACATGTCGAGTCAAGTATCTATGAGTCCGTAAGGTGATTCGACCTCGACGAAACCAAAAGAACATCACCATCACTGCAAATTGAATTTCCTTCTTGAACCACATTCGCCGATTTTGAAGTCCCTTCATGCTTTTCAACATTTCCTTTCTTCTAATCTGGACACTCCGGTTTAACATGCCCCTTTTTACCACATTTATAACACCGGATATCGTTTTTATTCTTGGATTGAGAATGAGATTTTTGACTTAATCCACTTTTGAACTTTCCTTTGCCACACTCATTGTTACCTTTCCCCACAAGTCCTTCTCCTTCATCACATATTTTCAACCTTTGATGAAAATTTAGTAAGACACTTGTCACCTCTTCTAAATTAAAAGTTTATTTTCCCTATGTAAGGGTGGTAAGTAAATTTTCATAAGTATGAGTTGCTGGCAAAGAATTTAGTAACATCAAAGCCTTACCATCTTCATCAAACTTAACATCAACCTGCATCAAATCACTTATGATTTGATTAAAGGCATTAATATGTTGATTTAAGTTCGAACCATCAACAATCTTAAGCCAATAAAGACGCTGCTTAAGAAATAGTTTATTAGAAAGTGATTTGGACATGTACCGAATTTCTAACTTTAGCCACACAATCACTGGAGAATCCTCCTCCATCACATGATAGAGAACTTCATCGGCCAAGCACAAGCGTATTGTAGAAACGACCTTTGCCTCCAATTCGCCTCATCCATTTCATCCGGTTGAACACCATGTAGAGCTTTCACCGTCCCTTGTTGCACAAGTATATCCTTAACTCTTCTCTGCCACAAAATGAAATTTTCGGTTCCATCGAATTTGACAACATCAAATCTTGCAGAAGAAGATCCCAACGCCATGACAACAATACTCTAATACCAATTTGTTGTGAAAATCGAGTATAGGATGCACAGCAGAATATGTAAATTGCAGCAAACGATGAAGCACCAAAACACAAGTTATGCACAACCAATATATATGAAAGCAAATAAAGAAAACAACACGATAATATACATGGTTCAGCAAAGCCTACATCCACGGGAGCAATCAGCACAAGAATTTCACTATGAAATGAAAGTACACAATACACTTGATACAATGATCTCTCTACTATCAAAACATGCCCAGAAAGACATATTTATCAACCCCTCAAAGGCTTCCCTCCTAATACCCAACCATCTCAACATTCCAATTCAAAATGTGAATTCTTTCTCGCAGTACCGAGAGCACACGTCGACAAGTCTTTGAATTTCTGATTTTCCTACTCTCGATATTTCAAAACTTCTGCATTTTTTTTGGCTCTCAGATGCTACTCGTCGATGAGTGAGGCACACTAGACGACGAGTCCCTACTGCACAGCACCAATGAATTCATCCATATGATTTTCTTCCTTTGTTTATGAGTCCCACCAAGTGTAATAGTCACACACAAATGCAACATTATTAATATAAATGAACAAGTTACGCTTTTATTTGTAAAAATAGAGTAGTGCAAAACCGTAAAGGCATATTTTCAAACACAATGATGACTAATTGAACAGCTTATAAAAACATTTCAAAATAATTCGCTGTTGTTATGACCATAATAGAGAAAGAAAAAAGTAACAAATAATTTAAAGTAAATAAATAAGGTTTTGACACCGAGTTTAAACAAAATTGATTGTAGATGAATTTGAACGCTTTGAAGTTAAACAAGTCGACAGGGAAATTGATGCAGATAAGTTTGAATCGATAAATTAAATTAAAATAGAAAATGGAAAAGAGACTTTGTGAAAAGATAATGGTTTTCTTCCCACAATTACCGTAAGCATGGGCTAACTAATGGCAGTAAATTGTGGAAAACTTTTTTGGGAAGAGGCTGGGTCAACCAAAAGAGTTATAGGGTTTGACTATGACCAAAGCATGAAAAGGAAAGCAATCAAAGATAATTAGGGCAAACCCAATTCCCAGCAACATTGATGTTCTTCTTTGAATATTTATTTATATAATTATATATACAGTGCGACTCTTTCCCTACCAACCTTTTTTCAATTTGAATTTTAACCTAAAGCAGCACGCCTGCAGTGCAGTGGTGCGCATGCCATTGCCAATTCCCAATCAAGGGAAAAAAGGTAGAAGAAAACTGTGACTGTAGAACTAATTGGTCTCTCTTTTGAGGATACAAATTTTCAAAGCAAAAGTGAATAGCAATTTGCCCATTAGGGTTTCTTTGGAACAAGAATTTTGTTCGAAAAATAGAAAGAAAACTTATTTTTTATGCACTATATTTTATTTCTGTGTCAAATACTATTAAAAGAAAAATTTTATTATAATATGATTAAAAATTAAAACAAATCAAATGTTAATAATATGTAAAATCAAATTTTTGTTTATTGGTTTAGTTTACTTTTAATTTTTTTTTTCTCACTTTTCTTAATAACCAAACATAAAAAACTAGATTCCTTCAAATTTTCCATACCTTTCTCTAATATTTTCTAAGCTTCATACTAAGCCTTAAAGTCGTTTGGTTTACGATATCTTTTAGGAAAAATAATGTCTGTCTCAAGAAATATTTTTATTTGATGTGTGTTGTAAAATAAATAATTATAAAATAAGAGCAAATTGAAAATTGCATGTGCTTCCACTAAGATAAAGATTAGACATAAGAAGAGTATTAATTGAAGAAAGCATATACAATTGGGCCATGAGCCAATTGCTGTCTGCTGATCATCCCTCTTCTAAATGGAATTGGGTGGTTAGGAGCTCTATTCCTATTATTGTTTAAGGAAAAATGGGTTATAGGTTTTTGTGAAGAGCAATGGGGACATTGCACCCACAAATTTTCTTAATGAAAGTCCTAAAGTTGGAATGTTTAATAAGTTAAAAAGATACATAAATAAAAAAAGAAAAAAAATTGGAGGTTTGCTAAATAAAAAAAGACCTATAAAATTGATCACGCCCTCTTCTGACTTAAGATAATTTTAAAGATTCAAACAATTCGTCTGACTTAAAATTCAAAAATAACAAAAAACAATTTTACTCATAACTATTATCCATACGTTTAACAAAATAATTAAATAAATTTTAAAGTAAAAAATACTAACTTTCTCTGAAATTTGGAAAAAACACGATAGTCTCTCATATAAAATTTCAAAATTTTAAAAATTCTTTCTTAATATTTTAGATATTCTATAAATCTCCTATTAAGTTTGTCAAAAAGATACAAATATTATTTTATATTGATAGAAAGAAAACTTTTTCTTAGAGGATATAGGCGTCTTAAAAAATCAAATGTTAGAAGAAATCTACAAAATTTTTGAAATCACAGGAAAAATCTACGAAAGTTTGAAACTTGTAAAGGGAACTCATTCCTATTGTCTTATTTTTATAATACAAAAATGTTGTATGTTTCAAATCTGTGATGACGCGGGTCAACACGGCAAGACATATTGTATGTTTCAATATGTCTTGCCACATAGATTCATATCATTATAGGCTCGAGACGCCCATCATTTTCCTTTATTGTAAGTGTTGAAAGAAGGATTTGTCATGCTTAAGAGACACACCCACATAAAAAAAATAAAAATGAAAAAATTGTTTGGGGATATAGACTAAGGATGAACAATAGACAAAGGAATCGGCTGAATAATATATACATATAAAAATATTGTCCATTCTTTAGGAAAAGCAATGGTTTGTAACTTACACGGAATGTGTTGGTCTTGCTTAGAATATCATAATATCACATCACATCATGTATCATATCTCAGTGTGCATCTATATATTTGACTATTTTTCAGTTAATTTAACGACCATGCCCTCAGTCCTTTTAAGGCGGTTGGACAAATCTACTACTGCCCTTTTGCATAACAATTATATTGTACTTTTTTTAAGAAAAAAAAAATACTAATTATAACCCAATTATAAATTGAAAAAATTATAATATTGTGTTTGGGAGTATAATTTTTGAGTTTGTATTTTAATTTGTATCAACTTGGCCAAATTTTAACATAATTTGTAAGATAATTGTTTTTCTTATATTAAAATTAATTTTATTTTTATATATTATGTTTTGGGATATCAAGTATGTATAATTAATTAAAATATTATATATATGTATATATATATATAATGTTACAAAATATATATTAAATATATTACTGCGTATAATATCTCAATGAATAATAAGTTCACGATCCTTTGGCCCTCTAATATGGTGCAGAAGTCTCGTTGGCATCTACTTCAAAATAAAACAGTATTTTTGATTGAAGTGCACTTACCAATCAAGAGACAGGAACGACACGACTTGATTAACCCAAACATATATTATAAAAATAAATACAAGAAAGAAATTATCATCAAATCAGTAAGAAAATAACTTTTTCAAAGAGAATAATTTTGTTTGGAAGAATAAGAAAATCATGGTAAATCCCTATACCAAAACATATCTCACCTTAAGAGATATGTATGTATGTATGTATGTATACAAACAATGATTATAAAATAATCAACAACGGTCATAAAAACGATTAACAACAATAATCATAAAACGATTGATAACAATGGTTACAAAATGTTGACTTTTTGAATCCGATCCCTATTTTGATGCTGACAAAACATTTGGAATTAATGTGTGTCTAGTATTTAAACAGGTCATTAATTCAAAACACACACATAAGAGAGGTTTGATGGAGGCCAAAAAGACCATAAGCACATACCCTGGTGTACTCCATGCAAATTCGAGAACAAAAGAAGAAGACATTTGTTTTTTGTTGTAATAGTATTTTGTTTTATATTTTGATTTGTAATAATGCATGACATGTATGATATGAATGGAAAGTTCAAAAGATCATAATTTGATCATAGGAAACCACAGGACCTTAGGGATCAAGTTGATCGATGCCGAATTTTTTGGGTTAGCTCAAGTGACCTTAGATAGACCCTAGATCCTTACACGTCACTTGGAAAAATCCCCTCTACTTTATAAGTCACATCAATGTTAATAGAGGTAAACTTTAAACTCAAAACAAGACCTAATCTTAAGTATGAAAGGACTTCGGGCGATTGAACTTGGCGTGTTAAAACTGTCTCAATCGACCGAATGGCAAAAAGTCAACATGTTGACTGAGGCCCGGGTGACAACTGAAAATGAACTAAATTTCCTCGGTTGACCGAACATAAAGGCTGACACTTTCCACTGTCCCCGAGCGCCCGAACTTTAAGTTCAAATATACTCCAAGTGACCGAAATGAAAAGTTCGTCAGACCGAACTATGAATTGGGCGACTGAACCTCGAGCGTTTGGAAAATTGCCTTGGTTCAGCCACCTGAACTACTCACCAGGCACCCAAAGTCATAAAATCAACTTTTCTGATTGTGTCTGTTCGGGCGACCGAAACTCTCGGGTTGTCACATTTTTACCGCGTGTAATTAAGGGTATTAGGGTTAAATTCTTAATTAACCTTGTCTAAAATTCCTAATGTGTCCCTAACGGTCATATTTTGGCATGTGTTTATAAATAGCCCCTTATTACTCAATTTTAAAACTAATGCTTAGAATTTAATTTCTCCCAAAAACTCATTGTGCTAAAATTTTTAACTCTCCTATACTCCTTTTGAAAATCAATTTAAGAGAGCTTTTAATTTCTCTTTCACTCCCTTACTTACAAATCATTTGTTCTCGAAAGATTGTTAAAAGAAGTTTTATTTTGGGCATATCTTTCCTAGCATTCACTCTCATACTCACTTCATCTTTGAAAATCATTGTGAGAGTAATTCTTTAAAGTATTTCCCGTATTATTTTCCTTGAATATTTGTTTGGGAAAACTCCTTCAAAGCTTACACTGAGTTTATTTCATAAATACTTTTGTAAGCACATTCCCAAATATCTCGTACACTTATCTTTGCAAAATATTTTAGGAGATATTATTTGAGTTTTATATTTTGGAAAACATCTATTAAATATCTTGTATTTAGATCAAAGATCATCATTATTATTTTCTCTCACTTTTTTACATAAAAATATATTTGAGAGAAAAGCACACATACTCACTTGAGCTTATATTCATATCATACTTGAGTACATTGATTGATTGTGCATAGTGGTACATATCTGCTTGTATTAGAAGCAATTTGGTTGTACAAAATATTTCATTTGAATATTTGTTATATTTCCCGACGTATGATCGGAAGAGGGAGACTAGTCCTATAAATAGTTCTGAACTAGTTGAGACCCGGTTAAGAGAACTGGGTGCACCATCCTATAAGGTGTTGTATTAGGTACCGCTCCACTTATAAGTGAGCAATCATAGTGGAATTCTCTTACTTGTGAGCTTGAGGTAGGGACGTAGGCAGTATTGGCCGAACCCTGATAACATATCGTGTGTCTACTTTTAATTTTCAACACTTTATATTCCTGCACATGTATGTTATATTCGATATATTGTAAATGTTGCGCATGATTTAATTTCCACATATTAATTTTATCTGTGCAATTGATATATGCTTAGAAAGACCTTAGGTTGTGTATTACTACTGCTGGTTTAGTTGAACCTGAGAGATAATTTTTTAAATACCCAATTTACCCCTCTCTTGGTAATACACCAATTCTAACACAAAAGGTCACATAGACAATCATAACCATTTTTAGAATTGTTACTAAAGTTAAATAAATTATTTAAATGACCATAAGAAGAGAGAAGTATTAACGACTTTTGAAATACTGTTTTTACAAAATATCAACATGGACATCCCATAGCCATCATCCAAACTTGTACCTATACCAAGACTTGTTTGTGTGTTTGTGTAAAGCCGCCCTTTTTTTTTTTTATTACGTCAGGTGTTCTCAACCGGCCTCTACCAGATTAAAGCCGCCCATTTATTCTTGTTTGATCAAATGGTTATTTCTATTTGGAGTTTCTCATAAAGAAAATTGTGCTCAAGCTTATAACATTTTTTTCCCAACAAGACAATAAAAAAAAAAATTATCAAAAAGGATACTAGTCGAAACAATAAAAAAAATGGATTATATTTATTTGAAAACAGTATCATTCTATCAATAATCATTCATTATGATAAAAATATCATCAGCTTTTGAGTCGTTTCATCATTATTTAGTTTACAATCTTATAAATTAATAAAAGATGACTTATATAACCAACTTTATCTAATGAGACTTGAAACTTGATTTGTTGTTATTTATCCATTTGTGACAAGCATTTTTTTAAGATTTTTATATACTAATATGCTTTAGCCTGTTAAGAAAAGAATTTCCATCGCCAACGAAGTATATTCTTCAAATAAGTTTTGGCATAGGAAAAAAAAATTTGCATACCTTGAATATATGCTTGAGAGTTTAGTCATTCAAAAATTATTTTATTTATTGGCTCAATGAGATTATATGTAACAAACATTTGACTAGGTATGAGAAATAATTGCTTGATTAGGTATGAGAAATAATTGCTTGTTATTTATTGAATGTATCTTACAAAATTTCTAATTTTAGTTTTGACAAACTCAATGGGATTCGGCATAGGAAAAAAATGCGATTTAAAGATGTTCAAATTCTTTCTTTTTTCTTTTTTCTTTAAAACAATGGTATTCAAGGCTCTTTGAACACTCTAATCCATGAAAATAATGAGTCCGTCTCTTTATCACTATTCACTTAAAAACTAAAGTATTATCTTAAATGGAAAGTCATAGGCTCCATGATTCAAACCCTAGTCATTTAATTAGAAGAGCTTTGAGTTGCCACCTAAACCATCCTTGGAGACTAAATCTTTCTTTGTTTATTAAAATCAATGAAACCATATAACAACGCAAGTAATAAAGATGTTGGTGAAACCATGAGAGTAACATGCCCCCGAACTAGAAATAGATAAAAGTCTATTATTATTATTGTTATTATTATTTCATAATGAAAGTTATAGATGCTTTGGAGCATGAATTTTGAATTAAAGTGGTTTTTTTTAAGGGAAAAAATTAATCATATTTTGTTGTATTTCATTGTTTAAGTTTCACATAAATTCAAATTAAATGTTCAAATTATAAATCTTAAAAGTGATATATGGCTAAAAGTATACACAATTTTTTTAGGAAGAACTCTATTATTATTAAAGTATATTTAATTTGGGAAGTATTAGCTTTTCCAAAAGATTGGGTCTTATGAGACGTCTTAGAGGCGGTATCTCGTGAGGCATCTCGGTAAAGACACGAGTGGGATGCATGGCCTATTGTAGGTGTAGACCCACTCAGTCTTATATTTTGTTAAGATGTCTCTCGAGATAAAACCACCAAGCCACCAAGAGAGCTAGTATTTTGAATTTAATATTTGAGAAGTTAGGAAAATTTCTAGGTAGGTAGGGGTGACAAAATGAGTTAAAAGCCAACGAATGACCTATTATCAATCTCGTTTAAATCAAGTTTGAGTTTAGGAGGGGTGACCCATTTATAAGCGGATCAAGTTAAATCAAAACCAACCGAATTAATAAATGAATTAGCTGGTTTAAGACAGATACTATTTGATGACCCGTTTAAATTTTTATTTAAAAAATTGAGTTCTATATATATAAATTTGTTATAAAAGATGCAAAAAAATAAATAGGACAATAAATAAATAGAGACGAGATAGAAATTTACGTGGTTTGCCTATGCCTACTCCATGGACGGATGAGATCAAAACTTTACTATCACGAGAGGAATTATAATATGATATGGAACATGACTTATACAAAATATCGGAACCGGCATTGTATAAAATATCTATATATTTTCTTTATCTCTCATCTTCTTTCTATATACTCTACTTACTTCAAGCATGCAAGTGAATATCCAAACATGCAATGTTTATACAAGCATGCAAAGATATATGTCCCAAATGAGAGGGGTAGGATACCCTTTTATAGGGCAATATGGATAACATGACAATTATTGGGGTGGAAAAATCGAAGAGGTGGAAGATGGGGCAGCATCCATATTTCGCATAATTTATTTTTCATAACAAAATTATGTGTTTTTAAGAATGTATGATAAAGATGAGATACAAGTTATAAAATCATATTTTTAAAAATATTTAAGAACAAAAAATAACAAATAGGCTATAGGGTTGTTTTTTAAATTTTAAATCATATTTTTTTTAAAAGTAGAAACAAATAAGTGTTCTCATGAGCGATATTCCAGTAATGAATATTTGAGACATTAAGTCAAGTATAGACTTTTAATTGATAAAAAAAATTACAAATATTATTAACTCACATCTGTTGAGATATTAATAAAAAAATAAATATTAATTTTAAAAATTCTAACTCATTTATTAGTTAATCCGATTTAGATTTTTGATTTATTTATTCATTTATAAATAAGTAACCTAAACTCAAATCCATTTTAAGTCCCACTCTGATATGATCCGAATCATCAAACCATTTTGCCACCCCGAGGATTTTGGTTAATTTTTAAATGAAGGGTAAAATGGGAAAGCAGGAATACGGAAGACGGGTACTGGAGGGTGGGGCCCGGGGTCCAGCGTAAGCACATCAGAGTATGAGTGGCGGAGGCCTCTGGCTGGACAATTTGTTTTGATCTGATAAATGACGATCAGGTGGATCATCATGGAGATCAGACGGTTGCGGTGATCTCATGTGGCTATATTAATGACTTGATTTCATTATTCCGCGTCACGGAAATACTGCACCAACAAATCCTATTTTATTTTATTTTACATTTAAAAAAAAATACAGGGAAATGGGTTCCCTTCAACGTGCCAATCCAGATCGACAACGCTGCCCGCCGGTTCCCCAGATTAAAACCCCACCCGAGGACCACAATACCCCTCCCAGACCCCACGAAATTACCACAATGCCCTCCCAAGGACACATACCCTTCTGTCCCGTCACCATCCCCCACCCAAACTGGTACAGTCGCCGCCCCCACCACCTCGCCCGCCCCTCTCTCCCTCACTCGTGCCCCTATTACCTTTCGTTTTCACCAAACCCAAGTCACTCCCACCTCCCTCTCCCTACCCCAACAAGGTCCAACCCCAAACCTTTATGAAATAAAGAATTAGAAAACATGCTCTCCAGTCTTTGAACCCCACTCTCTATGTCCCCCAGTTCTTCGTCTCAAATTTTGCCTTCATAGAACCAGAAGAAGAAGAAGAAGAAGAAGAAGAAGAAGAAGATATTAGACATATAATCTGCAGGGGTTGGCAGTACTGATCTTTCTATTTAATTATATATATATAAATAATATCAGATGGGTGTTCGGGTTTGGTGGTTCCGGGTGTTTGTGTGCTTGCTAATTAGTACTTTTTTCGGCATCCCTCCGCCGTCGTCGTCGGATCCGGACGACGAAGCTTGCCTGACCCACCTGAGCCAGTCGCTGGAGGACCCGACGAACAGCCTCCAGAACTGGACGAAAGCCACCTTCGCCAACCCCTGCAGCGGATTCACCTCCTACCTCCAGGGCGCCACTTGCAACAATGGCCGAATCTACAAGCTCTCCCTCACCAATCTCAATCTCAGGGGCTCCATTTCGCCGTTCCTCTCCAACTGCACCAATCTTCAGGCCCTCGACCTCTCCTCCAACGCCCTCGCCGGAGCCATCCCCCCGGAAATCCAGTTCCTGGTCAACCTTGCCGTCCTCAACCTGTCCTCCAACCGCCTCGCCGGCCAAATCCCGCCCCAGCTTTCGGCCTGCGCCTACCTCAACGTCATCGACTTCCACGACAACCTCCTCTCCGGCCAAATCCCCCAGGAGCTCGGCCTTCTCGCGCGCCTCTCCGCCTTCGATGTCTCCAACAATCGCCTCTCCGGGCCGATTCCGCCGTCCCTCGGAAACCGGAGCGGCAATTTCCCGAGATTCAATGCAACGTCGTTCCAGGGGAACAAGGATCTTTACGGGTACCCTTTGCCGCCGTTGAAGAGCAAGGGACTTTCGGTCCTGGCCATTGTCGGGATCGGACTGGGAAGTGGGTTTGCAAGTTTGGTGCTCAGCTTTACCGCCGTTTGCATATGGTTGAGAGTTACAGAGCAGAAAATGGTCGCCGAAGAAGGGAAGATTAGCCAGCTCATGCCCGATTACTGATTCATTGATTATTACTATTATTATTTATAGATATAGATTGAACTGAAAATGGGAAGGGAAGGTTAATTGAGCACTGGTCGATCGAATTAATTGCTTCATCAGGTATGTTTGATGCATGATTGGATATAAGGTGTCTTAAAAGAGGCGTGGGTTGCTCTTGTTTTCTTCTCTTATTGTTCTGATTCGGTGGGTTTTTCTCATCAGCTGTTGTCTTTTGCTGATCTCCCCGGAGGGCCTTTTATTGCCCTTTTCCACTTTCATTAACCCTTTTGGATTTTTCCCCCTTCTTTGTGCTTCTTGTTCACAAATTTAACAATGTATAAACCAATTCAAATTACATAAAGCTAGCTGTAAGCTTCTGGTGAAATGCTGCAACTCTTTTACTCTTCATTATTTACCTCTCTCTCTCTCTCTGTAAGTGCACCGTGGAATTTTGTCTGCAGTGGGCTGAAATCAGCAGTACAAGCCACTGTTGAAAATTATTTGTTTTTGCGCATCCTAATTAAAAACCTCTAAGTAGTTTAGTTTGTTCAAACCGTAATCCAATTCATCAATTCCCTTCATGTGGGTGGATTCACATTTGCCAACGTGGTCCGGTAGTGGACCGGGCAAAGCCGCATCCGCCAGCGGCGCCACCACCGATCATCCACGGCCGGCCACTAGCTAGCTAGCTAGTAGGCTAGTAGTAACTACCACCGCATCCACATGGGTGCGACCAGAATTGAATTTGTCGAGTTGCGAGGAAGGTTTGTTGGGCTGATGAGGTGATGGTTGCACTGTGGGCAGGCAAATGTTCCGGGAAGATCGCTGGCTGCTGTCATCTGCCTCGGCACACCAGTGGGCGTTTGTACGTCTGTACCTTTCTCCGGCAACGGACAAGCTAGCTTAATTTCCTTCATACATAATTATTTTTCCCCCCCATTTAATTTCTCGGTTGTAGTGCATGGACTAGCTGGACTCCGGTGCCCAGCTAACTATACTCAAAACTCGATCAGCCATTTTTAAAAAGAAGAAAAAGCAAACCAAAATGAACTTTGGTTTCAAAGGATGTTTACAGTTGACACTTTCCAGAGCTCTGCATTAATGATGTGATGCAGGGAACCCAGCAAGGACTACTTGAAATCTTCCCCCTGGATTGATGATGATTAATGAAGATGCATGAGGCGACGACACACATCATGGCTGAAGTGATTGCCCATCAAGGTGTCCTGTGGCTGGTGGCCTGCTTTCATCCCTTTCCTCTTTTTTTCTCTTTTGGGATTTATGGGTTTTATGGGTAATCTGGAATTGGAATTGGAATTGCTTCTGTTGTCCTAAGCTCGCATCCCTTCCGGGTCAATTTGGGGTTTAGGTGTTTACTCTTAATTTTTCATTAATGAATCTTAGTATGTGAATAGAAGTTGTAATTGCTTTAGATTACATGTATTGGAGGTTGAAAAGGTCCATAGTCAACTTGGGTTTGGTACGGTATTATGAAAATATGCATTGTATTTTTGTATTGTTTTATAAGAGAAGGTTTAATTTAAGACTACAGATTGGTAGTGAATAGTTGAAATCTTAGTCAAGAAACTTAAATTTGAAGTTGTTTTAAATTTAAATAAGATGTAATATAAAATTATATTAAATTTTATTTAAATTCATTTAAATTTAAATTCAAAATTCAAAACTCATACTTTCAAACACTATTTTAATATTGCGATTTGGGGAGTATGAATTTCAAGTTATAAATTTTTTATATTTTATTCAAATTCATATAAATTTAAATTTAAGATTTTTATTTATATAAGATAATTTTATTTTTAAAGTTTAGATTTCGAATTTGGTGTAAGAGAAGTTGAATTTGACCACGATTATTTTTCATGTGAATAAGTTGAGATTGCTTTAAAATACATGTGTTGGGTTGCAAAGTCCAGAGTCAGTGTTTCTTCTTTTTAAGATTCTTGAATTTATTAAATTAAATGATTTTTAGGATTTTTATAAATTTGTTATCATTAAAAAAAATGAAGCATGGTTTTTGGAAGTTAAATGAAATGCAAGTGCCAGGAGGAACATCCTCCTCCATGATTCCATTGAGAAATTCTTGGGTGTGGCACCTATAGATTAATTGAGTACCTTACCATAGTTCACACCTACCGATGTAAGTGTATAAAATTCACCAAATCAAAGATGGTGATGTGATTTATAAGAATTTAAATATAATTATATATATTTTTTTTTAATTTGATAAAATAGTATTGTCTAACAAGTGTGAGTTTGTTTAAACCACATCTCTGCATTGTTTTTCTTGGATATCATTAGGGTAAACATTTTAAATTTTTAATGCTATTAATAAAATATATTTTATTTTAATAATATCATATACTGAGAGAAATTATACTGAAAAATGTGGTCATTTCTCATTTTTTTCCTTTTTTTTTCAGAGAAAATTCTTAATTCAAATGGATGCTGAGGGTTTTATTTTTATTGCAGAAATAGTTCTCTTTTTTTAGTTTTTTAATATATATAATTTTAGTTTATTTTTTGCATTAAGAGGGTAGAAATAAAGAGTTTTATTTAGTTGTACAAATATTTTTCATTCTTTTATTTCTATAGTTCAAGATAATTATAAAGAAGACAATTATTTTTTTTAGTTTTCGAAAAATATACGTAAGTATCTGGGAGCATTATTTAAGAATTTGAATTTAGATTTGTATAAATTTTTTTTAAAAAAATGAATAAAATTTTATACTATATTTTGTCTAAATTCCAAAAATAAAAAAAACTAAACCCAATGTTCATATTCCATGCTCTCAAATGCTTAGATATGAGATAAAAATGTAAGAAATAATAAAAGGATGTTTTCAATTTTCTATATGAATTTTTTGTAAATTAAAAAATAATTTAATTTTTTAATTATTTAACTAAATAAAAATAGAAAAAAAAAATTATTCCATGAACGAATAGTGTCGTATTTTTTTTTTTTTTTTCTCATTTATTTTATGCAAAGGTTGTCAAATTGAAAATTTTGCTAACTTTTTATAATTACTCAAAAAACTAAGCTTGGAAAATGAAACTTGTTTTCCATAAACAAACAATGCAATTGAGTTGGACTCAATTCATAAAATTATTTTTTTTTTGGCTTTGCCTCCTTTATATTGCACTAATGCATAGTGTAACTTTCTTTAACCACCAATCATGTGTTTTGTTCTATAAAAAGTATCTCATATAGTTGGAGTATACATCAAACTTATAAGCTTAAGATCTCTCTAATACATAGCTAATATAAAATTATAACACACCATGCTAGTGTTTCACAAGTTTAAATGTTTGACATGAAATAACAAAATATAATGTAGACACCCATTTTGTCCAGAGTTTTATATAGCAAAATTATAATTATTTTTAAATTTAATTTTAATGCTTTTTTTTTTATCTTTTTCTAAGTATGATTTTTCATTCAAATTCAAATTTTGCATATAATCTTATTCATTAAATACAATAAAATGAGATAATACAGGGGAAAATTGAATACATGAAATAAAAAAGAAATCGGATGCATAGTAAATATAAAAAATAGGAAAAAGCAAGCTTCTTCATGCTTGTACCTGCACGCATAAAGGAGATTTCAATTAGATATGTGGATAATTTCAAAATCAAAATTAAAAGATAAAAAATCAATCAAATCAATATAATTTGATTGATTAATCAAGATTAATGGAATTGTTGCCCTTTGAGCCTATAAATAATGAGTTTCAAAAGGCAAAGAGACACAACTGGGGAGAAGAAATTATTCACTAAAAAAAGAGTTTAGGGAAGGACATTTGGAGAGGAGTTGATGTTTGAAAAAATTATTTTTGAGAGAATTGAATATAAAAAGGTGAGGAAAAAATGAATGATCAAAGACCGAAGACTAAAAGGATTTGAGTTGTAAAAATTGGAGAAAACTTGGTAGTGAAGACTCAAAGGCTGGGTGGTAGAGACTTTAAAGAGAATTCGAGTGAAGGAAGGCACGTGGCTGCTATATATAGTAAATTTTTTAAAAAAATAAAATATAAAACATAAAATATAAAATATTAGCACCACGTATCACCACCGCTAGCTGACACATGGTAGACCACTTCCTCAACTGGGTCAATTTAGTATGACTGCGTCAACTTGAGTTGACCTAGTTCAAACCGGTTGAACCGCACTAACCCATCTCGAACCGTCGATTTGTTCTTTTATTTTAAAATTAAATTTTTATTTTTAAAAATTGGAAAAAGTAATGAGAATAAAAAAAATAGGGAAATTATTTAAAAAATTTTAAAAAAATTAAATTTTTTTGAGTTATTTTGACTCAAATAACAAAAAAAATGAAAATACCAAAAATAAATCAAATGGAAAAAAAAAAATCTTTAAAAATCCCAAAGAATTGAAGAAAAATGTTGAAAATTTTTCAAAAATTTCTTAAAAATTTTTGGAAACCTGGGAATATTTGAAGGACTCTTTATATATATATATATATATATATATATATATATATAAATATTCTATTTTAGTGTCTATGCGTCCCAATTTAAATAAAGGGTAAAGAGGTGTTTCATACCTCACCTATAGTAATTCCGAGGGAGGGTTTATATAAAAAAATCTCTTCTTTTATAAGTCTTATTAAATATTCTTAAGTCGCACCTTATTTTATATTTTCTTTTGAAATTTTAAATATTTTAAATTTATTTATTAAGGAATTAATTAAAGACAATTAAATTCAGTTTAGGGATAAATCATAGTTAATTAGGTACTGTTTGTAGAACGGGTATGTAAAAGGTGCTAGTACTTTCCCCTTGCACTGAACTTTTAATCTCAACTCTGGTAAATGTAAACCGAGACTACTGGTTCCTTGGCATAAGATTAGTCTAAAGAGCAATCAATGAGTAGTTAGGTGAACTAAACCGCACTTAGGTAAATAATAGGTTAGTAGCGACTCCATCAAACCTTTATTATTATTATTACTTCTCGCCATTTTGGGATCTTCTTTGGGACGTTGCTACAATTTATAATGTCTTTTTGCTCATTAAGAGATAAAATCGCAACTAGGGCTCCAAACGAGTTTAGCCAAGCTGAGTTGTGGTTAGCTCGAGCTTAGCTTATTTATTTAAAAGTGAACTCAAGCTTGACTCGAATTTAAAATTTCATGTTCAAGTTTGAGCAAGTTTGAATTAGTTAAAGCTTATTTCACATTAATAAATTATCCAAACTCGAACTCAAATTCAACTCGACTGAAGCTCATTTCAAACTAATAACAAGCCAAGTCTGTAACGCCCCAAACCCGCCAGGTGGGGCCCGAGGTGTTATGAGACCAATTCCACGTCTCTGATGCCATTCACGCAGCAGAACTAATTAAACAACGTCAAATGAAATATTAGATTACTATATACATATATTCAACCCATAAAGAAATATAACCAAATTCTTCATATTACATATCCAGAAAAGAAATTAAACATAGAACTATACATACATCCGTTCTTCTAACCACTCACAAAACTAAACCCCGCTCCGGAGCTAAGCCCTATCACCTGAAGGACCTGAAAAGAATAATAAATCGCTAGGGTGAGACACCTCTCAGTGAGGAAGAAAAAACTATAACAACGTGTGGCAGAGAGTTTAGTACATAAAAAAATAATCATCTATTATTCAATATCATTAGCACTAAAGAATCCGCATCATCAATTACATTTGATAACATACACACAACATAATAATTTTAGTGATAATTTCCAAGAATAAGGAATTCTCTCTACTCTAACACTAAAGTTAGGGCACTCACCTTACTTAGTAAGCCTTTGGGTTATGTATTCAGGTAAAGTTTCAGAGAATAAAGAACAATTCCCGCTCATAGAAGTAGCTTCCCTCTACTCTGGTACCACAAAAAATTATTAGGGCACTCACCTTTCTTAGCAAGCCCTCGGGCGAAGAATTATACTTTACCATAAATACTCGTGTAATTAAATTTACACGCGTTCCAATGCTAATCATTTCACAAAGATCCACATATACACTCATATCACAACTCATCCACACAGGATATACACATACTTCATTCACACCCACACAGGGTCCATATCCACACAGGTAACACAATCTACACATGACTCATATCTGCATAGGAATAACAACCACACAGGACTCACAACCACACACGTTACAAATCCACATACACAATCTCATTCATAGTAAATCGGTAAAATAAACTCCGCATTCCACTACCAATGTTTTACCCTTTTAATATAAATGCTCATATAATGACCTCCTCATACCACCGTCAACGTTATATGACGATTTATATCAGGTACGATATAACGACCTTCTCATACCATTGACAACGCTATATCGCAATTTACATGAACCATAGTACAATTCACACTCATGGCATAACTAATCATCTAGGCACATCAACGCATTCACCACAGTATTCATAATCAAACAATATTCACAGTAGAACCGTATTCACAACCAAGTAGAATTTACAACTCAAACAGTAATCACAAGCAAACAATAAATCATAATCGAGTGATGCTCGCAACCATTTAATTATGAAAGTTATTTTCATGCCACACGGTTTTTCCCCAAATATGAAATATAATCAAAAAACTTATTTTCCAAATGCCTAACTGTTTAGATAAATCATACCTAGATATATTATTTTTTGTCTACTCGAATATAACTGGTTTAAAATTAATAAAAAGCTGCTATAACGTTTTCCCCTTACCTGCTCCTCGAGATTCTACCTAAACCGAACTGAATGCGAGAACTTATATTCCAAAAATCCTAACTTAATTAGTTTAACCCTAGGATATTTATCATTTATCATCTCTTAGGCCCACACACTCCCAATACTTAATTTAATATTAAAAATACCTTACTTGCCCTAGTTTTGGAGTGGTGCCCAAGTACTCCAAACTGAAAATCTGTTCCACCTATGTTGCAGAGAATCTTCACAGGAACCTCATGGTGGTTCTTGATCGTCAATCTAGGCTGAATTGGGTCTGAAATCGAAGAGAGAAGGTGAGGGAGCCGTAGGTAAAGAGAGAGTGGCATGAAGAGAGAGAACTTATCACTTAAAATGAAAGCTTTCCTATTTATAAACAGAGCTCTGTCAATGAGACACATGGATTCGTCGACGAGCCCAAGAAGAATGTTCGCTGACAAAACCATGAGTTCATCGGCGAATTTCAGAAATACCCAAAACTTCTCTCGGTGAATCTTCGTCGACGAGACACATATACTTGTCGATGAAACCCAGAAGATCATTCATTGACGAGAAGATCAACTTCATCGATGGGTCCCTGCTTGATACCCTTTTTTAAAATTTATTTTCCCTTTCTTTTATTTCCCCCTTTTCCTTTTATTTTTTTTTTAAATTTTTCTAAGTTCCGGGTTATTACATTCTCCCCTCCTTAAAATAATTTCGTCCTCGAAATTCATTAATTTATCATTTTCACAACTTAAAAGCTTATTAACCACATTCACACAGTTTAATCAATTCTAACATGTAAACAATCGCATCACCCAGTGTTAAATAAAACTTATTACTTATCTTATCATAAACACGTTACATGCGCCTCTAGTGGTTTCCCCCTCAGTCGTGCCAAGCATATACACACACGCCAGTTTGTCGCCACCACGAGGTATCGGATTGCTCCTTCGATTCTAATATGGAGTGGGTGCATTGTTCACTAGTTCTCAACACTCCCAAGCTATATAGTCGTATCTGCTGCACTTGTAGCACATGACACCCCTACCCCGGCATTATCCCCAATGCCTTTGATTGCATCTAGGATAGTGGGGGCATGACGAATCGGCCTGTTGTCCTCAATCATTCCTTTCAGACCTCTGACCCGCAGTATCTCTATCTCCCCTCCAGGACCCCTGTCTGAAATTTGCATAGGGGTTGGGAGACATGGGTCTCTTCCTCCATTCTGACATCTCTACACCTCTTTGCAGACTTGACTCTGCAACGGTGGCTTTATCTACCAGTTCTGTGAAGTCTTGTATCTGCAAACATGTCATATGTTCATGAATCCTCTAATTTAGGCCCATTTCAAACCATCTTGCCTTTGGATATTCATCTGGAAGCATGAAAGGTGCAAATCGGGAAAGTTCTAGGAACATAGCAGCATATTGTTGAACTGTGAGGCACCCCTAAGTCAAGTTCAAAATTTCCTCCGCCTTTGCATTCTTGGTGGTGGCAAAAAAATATCAGTTATAGAAGACCTACTTAAAACGACTTCAAGTTATCGCTATCGGTACCTGCTCGCTGCTCTTCTTATAGCTTCACTGCTTGCCACCACCGTTCATCTTCTCGGGTCTGTTTGAAGGTGGCGAAAGAACTTCCTACTCCTCAATGCAATTCAGCATGAACAATATCTTCTTCATGTCTTGCATCCAAGTCTCGGACCTAATTGAGTCAGTGCCACCCATAAAAGATGAGGGTTTCAGGTGGGTGGATTGGTCAATCGTACAGCCTTGGTTCACTGGTGGGCAACTCGATCCCCCGAAATCTCGTCTCATCTCCTCCCTGACCTAACGAGCTATACCTTGCAACAGTCGAGATGTTTCAATCTCATCTCCACTGGAAGCTCCCAACTCGTTTCCCCCTTCATCATCCACACCTTTACCTCTAGGATCCATCATGAATATATAGCAGAAGCAAGTTTAAAATTTCTACATCTTAACATATCCAACATAATCATAAAATAGGAAACTAAATTAATATTCAAATTCTCAATTAAACATCCAACACCCAATCTTCCACAATCATCTTTAATCTTCAAATCCTACTTCCAAGTTTCAGTCACTCTTCTTGGAAGCATCACCATTGATGGATTTACCGTGGTTTTTTGAAACTGTCGACTGATTCAGAAATCACAGAAGTTCGTTAAGGGATTTCTGCCTCTTGATTATGAAACAAAACTCAAATTCCTATCAATACCTTAATCTACCTGTTCCTATCCTCATCCCAAATCAAACCTATACTCTAGTATTAATTCTTCTAAAGTCTGCAGAATCTATAACCTAAAGCTCTGATATCACTTGTAACGCCCTAAACCCGCCAAGTGGGGCCCAGGATGTTATGAGACCAATTCCACGTCTCTAATACCATTTACGCAACAAAACTAATTAAACAAACTCAAATGAAATACCAGATTACTATATACATATATTCAACCCATAAAGAAATATAACCAAATTCTCAATATTACATATCCAGAAAAGAAATTAAACATAGAACTGTACATACATCCGTTCTTCTAACCACTCACAAAACTAAACTCCGCGCCGGAGCTTTCTAAACTCTATCACCTGAAGGACCTGAAAAGAATAATAAATCGTCAGGGTGAGACACCTCTTAGTAAGGAAGAAAAAGCTATAACAATGTGTGGCAAAGAGTTTAGTACATACAAAAATAATCATCTATTATTCAATATCATTAGCACCAAAGAATCTGCATCATCAATTACATCTAATAACACACACACAAAACATAAATATTTTAGTGATAATCTTCAAGAATAAGGAAGTTTACTCGCCCATACAAGTAGTTTCCCTCTACTTTAACACTAATGTTAGGGCACTCACCTTACTCCGTAAGCCCTCAAGTTATGCATCCAAGTAAAGTCTCTGAGAATAGGGAAGAATACCCGCCCATACAAGTAGTTTCTCTCTACTCTGATACCACAGAAAATTACTAGGGCTCTCGCCTATACAAGTAGCTTCCCTCTACTTTAACACTAATGTTAGGGCACTCACCTTACTCAGTAAGCCCTCAAGTTATGCATCCAGGTAAAGTCTCTGAGAATAGGGAAGAATACCCGCCCATACAAGTAGCTTCTCTCTACTCTGATACCACAGAAAATTACTAGGGCTCTCGCCTTTCTCAGCAAGATCTCGGGCGGAGAATTCTACTTTACCACAAATACTTATGTAATTAAATTTACACGTGTTCCAATGCTAATCATTTCACAAAGATCCACGTATACACTCATATCACAACCCATCCACACATGATATACACATACTTCATTCACACCCACACAAGGTCCATCTCTAGACTGGTAACACAGTCCACACAAGACTCATATCTGCACAGGAATAACATCCACATAGGACTCACAACCACATAGGTTGCTGCACAAACTTTCCAACCACACAGGTTACAAATCCACATACACAATCTTATTCATAATAAATCGGTAAAACAAACTCCTTATTCCATTGCCAATGTTTTATCCCTTTAATATAAATGCCAATATAACGACCTCCGCATACCACTACCAACGTTATATGGCGATTTATATTAGGTACGATATAACGACCTCCTCATACCACTACTAACACTATATCATAATTTACATGAATCATAGTACAATTCACATTCATGGCATAACCAATCATCCAGACACATCAATGCATTCACCACAGTATTCACAATCAAACAATATTCACAGTTGAACCGTATTCACAACCAATCAGAATTTACAACCCAAATAGTAATCACAAGAAAACAATAAATCATAATCAAGCAATACTCGCAACCATTTAATTATTAAAGTATTTTCATGCCACACGGTTTTTCCCCACATATGAAATATAATAAAAAAATTTATTTTCCAAATGCCTAACTGTTTAGATAAATCATACCTAGATATATATATATATATATATATATATATTTGTATACTCGAATATAACCGGTTTAAAATTAATAAAAAGCTGCTATAACGTTTTCCCCTTACCTGTTCCTTGAGATTCTGCCGAAACCGAACTAAAAACGAGACCCTGTATTCCAAAAATCCTAACTTAATTAGTTTAATCCTAAGATATTTATCATTTATTATCTCCTAGGCTCACACGCTCCCAATACTTATTTTAATATTAAAAATACCCTACTTACTCTGATTTTGGAGTGGTGCTCAAGTACTCCAAACTGAAAATTTGCTCCGCCCATGTTACAAAGAATCTTCCCAGGAACCTCATGGTGGTTCTTGATCGTCAATTCGGGCTAAATTGGGTCTGAAATTGAAGAGAGAAGGTAAGGGAGTCGTAGGTAGAGAGAGTGTTAGCTTTGGTGCAATCCCAAGAGGGGGGGTGAATTGGGTATTTAAAAATTATCACCTAGGTTAAACCAGATAAGCAGTATTACTTAACCTAGGGTCTATCTATGAAAATGTAAATCTAATCATTTACAAAATAACATACATGTGCTGTAAGTAAATTGCGGAAATATAAAGAACACGCACGATATGTTATCGGGGTTCGGCCAACTGTGCCTACGTCCCCGCCTCTAGCTCGCAAGCAGGAGGATTCCACTAATAGCTCACTTAAGGGTGGAGCGACACCGTATACAACCAGGTCAAATTAACACAGGGCTGACCTCAACCTTAACCAGGTCAATTAGCGGGGCTGACCTCA
Source organism: Malania oleifera (assembly GCF_029873635.1). Lineage (NCBI taxonomy): Eukaryota > Viridiplantae > Streptophyta > Magnoliopsida > Santalales > Ximeniaceae > Malania > Malania oleifera. Next base: position 7,778,337 of record NC_080417.1, read on the forward strand.
ACCTACACGCCTTAACAGGACGACGCACCTAGCTTTCCTAACCGGGTCTAAGCCAATCCGGGACTATTCTAGGGCTAGTCTCCCTCTTCAGGCCCGTGCTTGGAAATACAAAAAATGTGTATAAAATTTGTACACAGAAATATGCTTCTAGAAAAGCAGATGTGTGCACCAATACAGCTCAATCAATAAAGCAAGCACGAATGATACGTAGATATGCTCAGTGCTCTAATGTGTGCTAAACACTCAATCAAGTATGATAATCAATCAAGATCTAGAGTGTGTATCTAAGAAAGATTTGAAACACAGTATTCGAATATCACAAAATCAGATCAGGGTTTCAAATATGCTAAGCAAGATAGATCAAACAAACTCAATATGATATTTCAATTTCTAAAGCACAATGGAGTTGTTTGAAAGATTAGCTTTTCACAAAAGGATTTTTGCACACAAAATCTAGGTTTAGGTATCTTGCAACAACAATGCAAGAACCACAACCCTCAAAGTCTTCCCACACAAGATTTATCAAATGAAATCCGTGGAAGAACTTTAGGTTATACTCTCAAATAAAATCAATCAACCTTTATACCAAAAGGGAGTATTAGCTAGAAAGATTACGCACAATAGCCTCATAGAAATACTCACAATGCTTAGAGAAATAAAGATTGAAGAGTATGTGAGTGTTTGCAAGAAGTTTTTGGCTAATATAGGGTTTTAAGAGTTGAGAGAGTTTTGCCCTAATCAAGTTTGCTAATCCTTGCTAATAATGATAAATGAATGGGTATATATAGGCAAGGAGGTATTTTTGACCGTTGGGGACCTATTGGGCATTATTAAGAAAGTTTTAAATCATTTTAAAATAATTAACCCTATTTAAAATATATTTATCCACGGTAAAAATCAGGGCAACCCAAGAGGTCCGGTCGACCAGGACTCAAATGGCTCGGTCGACCAGGAGACTTTTGAACTGAAAGGCTCGGTCGACCGGAGAGGGCGATTTCCCAATTTTCTGAGTTTCGGTCGACCAGGGCATTTTGAACTGCCTGGTTCGGTCGACCATACCACTGGAAATTCTCCTAAGTACCTTCCGGTCGACCAGGTAGTTGTAGTTCAAAAGCTCTCGGTCGACCGGATGGTCAACTGTTGACCCAGGAGGGTTTCGGTCGACCAGGGCCTTTTGAACTACAAGTTTCGATCTACCGGGTAGTTAAAATGTTGAAAAAAAGGAGTTTCGGTCGACCGTAGTGAAGGCTTGGTCGACCGGGGCTAAAATCAACGAGTTTCGATCGACCGTAGTGAAGGCTCGGTCGACCGGCCTCTACTTTTCTGCACAGACACTGTTTAGTGTTTTGGCTATAACTTTTCCTATACAACTCCAAATTGGATTTTATTGATACCAATGGAAAGATAAGAGAAAATACCACAACTTTCATGTTGAACACATTTTAATAAAATGACTTTTGGGTTGAGAAAAATGTCCATCAATGAGACGGAAGAAACATGAAGGGAGTTTTTCTCTTACGGACATGTTTCAGTGTTTTGGCCATAACTTTTTCTATGTAACTCCAAGACGTTCTTGGTATCAAACTCAAGCTATGGTAAAATGCCACAATTTTCATTTTGAACATGATTTGATATGACATCTAATTGAGTAAGAAAATTGTTTATTTCTAACATTCGGTCGACTAGTCGGTTGACCGACCCCTTTGAAAATTTTAGTTTTTGCCTTCTTTTAACTTTAAATTATTTAAAAACCTTTGTATAAGTTAGGAATTTTATGACAAAAGTTTTTCACGTTATTTGGAGGTCCTATGGTCAATCTAAGGTCAATTTGAGCATATCTACCTATCATGCATGATGCAAATTATTACAAGCCATATGAGTGTATAGTCCGTAATAAAATTACATCCCATAATGAAGAAACTGAAAAATAAATATAAATGCAGCACAAGGTTCTTCATTCATCGGCACGAACACCGCACGCCACTATAATAAGTCTTTTAGTCCTGAAGCGCACACAAGGTGAACCTGCATGTAATTCTCAGTACAACCATTAGTACCAAGAGCATTTGTCATAATCAAAACTGGGTGTGACCAATCAGGTCAACAGAGAGAGTGGCACGAGGAGAGAGAATTTCTCACTTAAAATGAAAGTTTTCCTATTTATAGGCAGAGCTTCGTCGACGAGACATGTGAATTCGTCAATGAGCCCAAGAAGAACGTTCATCGATGAAACCGTGAGTTCGTCGACGAATTTCGGAAACACCCAAAACCTCTCTTGGTAAATCTTCATCGACGAGACACATATACTCGTTGACGAAACCCAGAAGATCGTTCATCGACTAGAAGAACAACTTCGTCGACGAGTCCTTACTTGATACCCTTTTTTAAAATTTCTTTCCTTTTATTTATTTTCTTTTATTTTTCTGAGTTCGGGTTATTACAAAGTCACTAAGCCAATTAATTTAATCAATAATCAATGAATATAATTAGAAAAAAAAAATATGAAAGTGTGGTATGCTCGGATACCACTCGTCAACTTGGGAGTATATAGAGTCAAGAGGGGGGTGAATGGACTCTTTCGCGTGTTTTCGAAGTTCTCTACAAAATAATAATTTTGGCAAGATGCATACAATTATATCACAATATAAAAAATGTAAATCAAGCGTAAGACATAAATAAAAGAGTGTAAGGAAGAGAAAGCTCAACACCAATATTTTTACATGGTTCGGCACCAAGCCTACGTCCATGTCTTGAGACCAACTCAAGGATTCCACAATCCACTAAGGAACTCCTTCACCAGTGGAGAAGCCTTACAACAAGAGAAAAAATCCCTCAACGCTCACTAAGGGTGTAAAGACCCAAAAATTTAAAAAGGATTAAAATAGTTTGAAAAAAAATAAATAAATAAAATAACAAGTAAATAAATAAAAGGAATGAGGTGAGAAAAGAAAAAAAAATTAATTAAAATTAAAGAAATTAAATTAAATTAAGATAAATTAAATAATTAAATAATTAGTTATTAAATTAAATATTTTTACATTGGATTTAAAAAAAATTAATTGAAATAAGAGAAATATATATATGGTTAATATAATATATAAAAATATATATGTATATATATAATAAGTATATGATAAGATATATATATATATATATATATATATATAAATTACTGACAGAAGAAAAGTAAAAGAAGAAGAAAGAAGAAAGAAGAAGGAAGAAGAAGATCAGGCGCAGACCCCCCTGTGAAATTTTCCTGTGCGCATGCGAGCCCTCTGTCTCCGCTTCTCTCCGTCTCTCAATTACTCGGCGAGTTTGCGACGGATCAGGAAACAGAAGGTGCCGTTGGAATCCTGGTTCGGCTGCCGACATTTCTGCTGGAGCAGATTTTTCATGGGAACGGCTTAGGTACTGCTCCTGGGGAAAGGTAATTTTTTCCCATTTTCTTAATTTCACCGTTAATATGTGATTAAGTCGACGAACGGACACCACCACGGGGTCTTAGTCGTCGTTATCGTCATTTTGACGTAGGTAATTTGTCAATTGAGATTTTCTAAACCCTACTCCAAAGCGAGAGTGAGATTTGAAAATTTTAACAATTTGGCTAAATTTAAGGGTTTTATTATTTATTTAGGAATTATGGCCCTAGGAAGTATTAAATTAATATTTTATTCAGGAATAATTTATTGGAACTAGGAATTTAATTTCAGGGTCAGGATGAGCGCCGCAGGTATTTCTCTGAGTCTCTGTTGGCGTAGTTCAAGAAACCAGGTAAGGGGAAAAATATATATTAAATCAGAATTTTTATGAATTTAATGGAAAAATAAATTGTGTTATATGTATGTGTAATTTTTCAATATGGGTAAAATGCCATCTGTTTAAATTATATTTTTTTTTTTAAGTTTAGGGCTGTTTATTAGATATGTATATGCAAAAATGAACTGATGAAAGTGGAAAATATTTTCAGGATAATTAAGTAAGAAAGGAAAGGTATTTTTAATATATAAACATTAAATATTGGTTGACTTATTTTACAGGCAGTGTATGAATTTTATTGTTAAATTGTGTGGCATGAGAATTTGTGCAAATATATGTTAAATATATGAGATACAGGCTAAATAAGTAAAACCATGAAAATAAAATATGATATGGACAATGTTGCCTGTGTGTGTTAATGCAATCATGTAAACAGCTGAAAAATGCTGGGTAAACAGCTGAAAGATGCTGGGTAAAACAGCTAAAAGTGGCTGGGTAAATGTGTCACAGCTAAAAGTGGTTGGGTAAATGTGTCACAGCTGAAAGTGGCTGGGTAAATGTGTCGCAGCTGAAAGTGGTTGGGTAAATGTGTCCCAACTGAATGTGGTTGGGTAAATGTAAAACAACTGAAAGATACTGGGTAAAACAACTGAAAGATGCTGGATAAAACAGCTGAAAAATGTTGGGTATGAAATGAAATGAAATGAAAAGGGAAATGAATGAAATGGAAATGAAATGTAAAATGTGAACAGTGTAAAATGGGAAAGAGTCACTTAAAGTGAAATACAATGCAATGTTAAGCCATGAATATGAAGAGATGTATATAATTAAATAATGATAGAAAGAATGATGTATTATGATATTAGAAGTATGTATGTACGTAGAACATGTTACGAATAGGCGAGGCATACCTTTTGCCTAAGGGCTTGCTGAATAAGGAGAGTGCACTAGTAGCTTCAGATGTGGCAGTAGTTGCATAACGCGTTAGAGCAGAGGGAACCTACTTGTATGGGTGGGTAGAATTCCCTATCCTTAGGGCCTTTGCCGATAAACTATTATTGAATGCGTGAGTACAAGATCAATTTAACACTTGAGGGCTTACTGAGTAAGGTGAGTGCCCTGGTATGCTTAAATTGTGACCTTTAGGTTGCCTAAGTATCAGAGTAGAAGGGTGCTACTTGTATGGGCGGGTAATCACCCTTATCCTCGGGTAATCTCGTGGGTTAAATATTTGCATGTGTTTGATTAGGATCAGGAAATAATTTCAGAAATTATGTTAAGGATTTTCAAATGTTAAATATTATGTTATATATAATCTCATGTTGGTCACACACTGCTTTAATATATGGTTTCTTCCCTTACTAAGATGTGTCTCACCCGAATATAAATTTATCTTCTTTTTTTTCAGGATTTCATCAAGATTGATCTTAGAGAACTCGAGGTTCTATAACATTATTGGGAAATAGTAAAAGAAAATGGTATATTTCGATGTTAATTATGAGATGCAAATATTTATGTTTTACGTCCTTATATTTTAAGTCTATGAAGAAAAGAAAGTTTGTGAACATACTGAGTTATTTTGGGAGTTATGTAGATTTATGGAAATGCAGGTGTTGGATGATTTAATATGGATTATAGTTAGAATTAGTAAACTCTGGTATTATGTTATATGGAAATTATGATCATGTTTTTCCACTGCGTATGTTATGTTTTGGAATATGATTTATGAGGATATGATCAGGTATAACGCACCGGACCCGGGTTTAAGGGTTCGGGGCGTTTCAAAGGGCCTTCACACGAGAACAAATCCCACTGCTCACCAAGAGCCAAGGTTCACCAAGAAGCCTTGCAAATTGGTTCACGAAGAACTTTTGACAATGGTTCACAAAGAACCTAATAACTTGGTACACAAAGAACATTTTACAACAAGATGGGTATACAAAGCAATGCTCCTTTAACTTGAGTTGATATCAAATAGAACACAATCCTCACACTATTCTCTCAAAGTATGAATCAAACAAGATTAGTGAGCAAGAGAGAATTTGAGCACTTGTGAATATGAACTAAAATGCAAAGTGCATAGCGTTGATGTTTAGGATAAGTTTTTCATTAAAAACTTATAAACCCTCAAAAACTTGTTTAATCAAGTCTATGGACTTGTATTTATAGTCAAAAACTCAAGCTAACCGTTATCTAACCGTTGGGAGCAAATCCGAAATGATTTGCTTGAGAACTAACCATTTTCTAACTGTTGGTGTTTAGGTCTCGATGTTAATCGTCGACGAGTGTACCCAATTTGTCGACGAGTCACCCTAAGGCATCGACGAAAAACCCCTTTTCGTCGACAAGTCACCTGGGCTAAAAAACTGGTTTTAGCTACTGGAAAAATTCTTCAACGAGTCAAACCCATTCGTTGACGAGTCTCCCCAATTTGTCAACAATTTAATGTCATTCATCAACGATTGGTCTAGGCAGAAACTCAATTAGGCTATTGGTTTAATTAGTCTACTAATGCTCTGTTTTTCCAAACTAAAAAGCCTTTTAATGATTTAAATCATTCTTGGACAAAAGTATATGAAGATATTAAGTCTAATGAAGATCAATACTTGTCCAAATGAGTTTCCCTTTGAATATAAGATATCTTGTTTATGAAAACACATTTGAAAACTTATTTTGATATCTTATATGCTACTATATCCTTTATAAAAATATACTTGACTTTCTTGAGGTTTAAGGACATAAAACTTGTTTTGATAAAATCGGGACTAAGTATGTAAAAGTTTGCAATACTAAGATGTTGAAAACTTGTCCCTTATGAAAACATTTTTGAGTATAGGATTCTTTTGTCAACCTCTTTGTTTTTATCTTTAAAAAATCATGAGTGCTAAATTTATGATTTAGTGAAATCCTAATACTCTTGTGTCCTAGTATGCATGTGCATTTTACTCATCTCTTACTCAAAAATTATGCATGAAACAAAACCGTAAGAGTTACAAAATATACTTTCTCAAACACTCCTTATTACATATAATTTTACATTAACCTTCCTTGGATGTGCTTGAATCCTTTCCGAGTGAGTATCCATCTGATCTTTCCTACTTGATGTCTACTCGGTCCTATGTTTCCCTTTTGACCAATACTTTCATATATATTTCACTTGTACCTATACTTAACATGATTTGCAAAGATAGAAACACTACGAACCACGAATAGGTTAATATCATCAAAACATATCAAACATGACTATGTAGCCACCAAGGCTAACAATCTCCCCCTTTTTGATAGTATATAACCTATTAAGATCTTACTTAATCTTTACACTTGTGTTTGTACTTACTATAACTTAATATGCAAAGATAAGTTCACCTAAAACCACTAATGGATAGTTATCATTAAAATATGACAATAAAGAACATGTAGCCACAAAGATTAACAAAATATATTTAAAAGTAAAAAAATTTAAATCAAATATTTAACGAAATTAATATCGAATTTATTTACCAAGTAAACGAGCTAACTCGTGAATCCAACAAATCGAATATAAATCAGCTCGAACTCAATTCTTTTAGTTAACGAACTTAAAATTTGAGGTCAAATTTGACTCGTTTAACTTAACAAACGAGTTCGAGTAAGGCATTATTAAGTCAACTCATCTATAGTCCCAATCATAACATGTAAAACATTGACTCTTTTTATCAATGTAGAGTCAAAATTATTTTCCTCTCCATCTCTTAGGATGGGCAAAAGAAAATTGTACACTACTTGGTAGATCCTGTGCTCTTTCATTAATAAGGTTCACATATGAAGAATGATGATCCATGGAGCATACATGTACTCGACACAATCAAAAGTTTTATTTTTTATTTTTCTATAATTTTACAGCCAAAGGGAGGACACTCCTGCGATCAAGACTCTTGGAATGGACGGCTGTGATTGCAAGTATTTCACCCGGCACACACCGAAAGGAGAGGGCATCGTGGTCAAACGTTGCATTGATTAATCCCCTCTTGGCTCTTATTATTGGGCCCTCCGAGAATGGCATGTTTGCATCATGGGCTGGGCCCGGTGCTTTCCCCTTGTTCCACTCATTCCTAAGTCATTTATTAAAAAGCCTTCCAAAATGAATTCTATAATGCGTTTGAATAGGGTTTTAAAGGAATTATATAGATGGAAGATCATGATATTACTTTGAAAGGTAGAATAATTAGTATTTTTTGTTTAGGATAACTAGGGATGGCAAAACGGGATAGCGGGTCAGATTTGGGTGAATTGTAAACAGGTACGGATTAAATGAATTTGGGATCGAATTCATCTATTTACTAATAGGTGACTAACATATAAATTCAAACTCACTCATTAAAAAACTAATGGATGACTAACATATATTTCTAAACTCACTCATTAATAAATGGGTACTCCTTAAAAGTATCTATTTAAAAATATAATTTATTTTTTTTTAATTTTTTAAAAATATTTCATATAAAGTAACATATTTTTATATATAAAAAAAAAATACTCTTTTATTTTATTTATTAATATCTTAACAAAAAAACATAAAATGTAGAAAATAATACATCTCTTTAATTAATATTTTTTTAATGTAATGTGTGTGTGTGTGTGTGTGTGTCTATATATATATATATATCAAATTAAACAGGTCACTTAGTGGGTAACCAACTCAAACCTGCCTAACTCGTTTATTAAACGGGTCGGGTTTAGGTTGATTCGTTTATAAATGGATCACCTTCTGTTAAATCCAAATTCGATTTAAACGGACAGGTCACGAGCCACCCGCTGGGTTCTAGCCCATTTTGTCACTCCTAAGGGTAACTAGTGAACGAAAAGTGCACCATATGAATTTATTGAAAATAATTAAGTCAAACTTATTGAATTCTATTTCTCTAATTCAATAACTTGTTGGGATTGAATGTTCCTTCTTGAAAAATACATTCAGCTCGTGTGTTGTACTCCTTAAATGATATTACAAATTCTACCTGTGACGAGCTATTTCATTATAGGGCTGCACTTTGCATAATTCACACTACACCAAATCACCGAAAAAAAAGAAATTCAATTGAAACCTATGAAACTTTTTGAAGACATTTCTTTGAACAAATTGGTATTTTCTTTGAATGAAAAAAATCAAACTCTTGAAGTGTATCATATTTAATAGGTTATATTATAAATCCCAAGATGTATGCATTCAGATTAAACATATAAATGACAAATCACCAAAGGGTGTTCCCATATCTCAAATGTAGAAAATATGTGATGTAAGGACAGCATCAAGGCTCAACACCCATGAGAGAGATTAGAAGAAATAGAAGAGAGGGATGGGAAGGAAGGAGAGAGGAGACACTGGAGGAACTCATGTTCAATTCTAATTAAAAATTAAATGGCCAGGTTATGGGTCACCCATCGGTTTCGGGTCACCCATCGGGTTTCGGGTCAACCCGAGTCCGAATCCGTTTAACTCCGACCCATTTATGACCCATCCGAATTTAACCTGTTAACCCGTTTTGTCACCTCTATTTTCAACATGACTTTCACATATTATTTATAAGAAAGCCTAAACATATAAAAATTAAACACATACCCCTAAAACATGAATTACAAACAAACCCACACTTTACATAAAAATTACAAACAACCCCCAAATACACATAATCCCGCACTAATTAAAACTAAACACATATAATAAACTACTAACTAAATCCAACAATTCCTTAACCCTACTCTTCTTAATTAATCTTCTGCATTGACCTTCTCAACGTCTTACTTCTTCTCTTACATCAATATATCAAAACAATCACAATAACTCGAACATGCTAATGTATTAGAAAGCTAAAAAGCAAGACATATTAAAAAGAACGAACAACCCATATTATCTTTCATCCTCTATTTCTAATCTTATCGAAGCATGATTAAAGCACACTAATTAAAAATTAATATGAAAAAAATGGAACAAAAGGATTCCACAATGAAGGACCTTAAAACACCCCTTGGTAGAATAGGAAAAGCTCTTCCACCAACTAAACATGGAATCAACTCATAGGATGAAAGAGTGAGTTTTGTCAAGCCTATGTAGAACGTGTGACTTGTCCCCAACCTCATGATCTTGAGCCCCACTTTTATTCTTGTCCTAAAATTTTTAATTTAAACTTTTTTTCCCCTAATAATGGTCAAACGTTTGTTGGAAAATGTATGCCACAATAACTTTGAGTTTTTCCCATTCAAATTAGGTTTTAGCTTTGGTTTAAAATTTTCATTGTTTGGCTATTTACTAGTAGTAAGCACATGCGTTGCACGTGGCAAAATTTTTTCATTTTTATTTTATATTTAAATAAAAATAATAATAGTAATATATATAACCTAAATTTAATCAACTTTTTATTTTTTTTTGGTGATAAGAAGAATCACATTCTTTATAAACTATCTAATATTATTATTAACAAGATAAGGTGCAAAATTTAATTATGTTGTAAGCTATGAAATAAAGTTATACAATTGATATGATTCATTATTATATATTTGGCAAAAAAAAGAAAACATTGCCTCACTTGAGTTTTGGCAAAAAGAATAGCTCAAAAAGGGTATAAATGTTCCAAAAATCAAATGTAAAGGGAATTGTGATATTCTTGATATTAGGGTAATTCCACGTTTTTTTGGCAAAATTGAGGAAAGGTTTGTAGAATGTTCAGAAGTGATAATATAGTAAATGAAAGAGTAAATTTTTTATTTCATTGTGAAAATCAATAGGTAAACTTTTCATTTGATACAAAATAGAATGTTGACCGATTTTTTTGGGAGAACCAACATCTTAAAGAAAAAAAAGAAAAAAAATTGCACTACATCTCGACACATGGAACAAAGATCTTAGTTTTGAATTATTATTAATTTGGATAAAATAATAGAATTATTTTTTGAACTTTTATTGTGCAGTAGTTTGCATTTCTCATAAGCATTTACATTTGTCAAAAATTATTTGGAAGACCATTAACAAGGAATGAATGTTGTAATGACTAGAAGAATAATGATATTTAAATAATAAATAGAAAAAAAATTAAAAAGGGGGCACAACAGCACGTTCGTCAACAACGTGTCATACTGAGCTCGTCAACGAGGGTGCGCTTCGTCGACGAGAAAATACCGAGAGACTATTTGCCCATTTCTGAATTTCGTTGACGAGAAGCAAATGTTCGTCGACGAACGTTCTTTTTGACTTCGTCGACAAGGTGACGTGACTCGTCGATGAAGGCTAGTGTATAAGTAAGCTAAAACTGGATTTTTCAACAGAAATTGCGCGAGAAACTCTTTCTCTGTCTAGGTTTTCGTCCCTCCCTCCTTCTCTCTAGGATTTTAGGTCGATCTTTTGCTTGTTCGACGATCCGAGGCCACCATGACACTCCTGGAAGAGTTCTCTTCAAATTAGTTGAAGTGGATCGTTGGTGGAGCTAGTTTGGAATCCATCCCAAAATAAGGGTAAGACTTTTATTCAGTGATTGGTCTTCCCTACAGTTGTAGAAAATGTAGCATGCGTAGAAATACTGAAGTTTAGTTTTGAGAGATATTGATTTCAGGGTATTAAACGGGGAATCCCGCGGGTGTAGGACTAGTATATTTTAGGGGGTTTCATTTTGGAAATCAAGCAAAGGAATAAACTAAAGTAGTTATTTTTTCATTAAAATTATTAGAAGAATTATGTTCAGTAAAACATGTATTATTTTTGTATATTATTGAGAAAATGTTTATTTGGAAAAATACTGCTATGATACTAAAATAAATGTATTAGTATGAAATGACAGGAAATATGATTTTAGAATAAAATGTATGGTTTTATTCAGTATTTTGTGACATGAATATTATTTTACATGAAAAGTATTATGTTATGACAATTTTACGAATAAAGTATGTTTTCAAAAATGATGGAATATTGCAGTACATTATAGGTTCAAAATGTACGATAAACAGATTATTTATTCAGAATAATATGTATGAAATGTTTGGCGCAAGGTCGTAGATATGAAAGAATTTGATGCAAGGTTGTATGTATGTATGTATGTTATTACAGAAAATGCTATCAATCTATTTATGTTAGACAAGTATATTATCATATATTATATGTTATTAGAATCCGGATGATAGTTCAATTCAGTTTCAAAAGCACGGTACCGTAACTATACATATCAGATTATTATGTTTCAGACTTGTGCTAACCGTCCCTGCTAGTAGAGGAGGTGGGAGATGGATAATTGATGTGGCTTTTAGTGTAGAGTTGTAAACGTCAACCTGACAGTCCAGACTAGGGTATGGCGGGTCTATCGTACTTACAAACATTTTTTACTCGACAGTCGTCGATCAACTATTGTCAAGTTCCACTTTTGGGCTGCACAACCCATCATGGGGGTAATACATGACATCAGCTAATTATTCATCCTGGGTAAATTTTCAGTATTATTAGCTATATTAGACAGTTCATGAACAGTACGATTTATTAGAAATATGAAAGTATATGTTTATGCAGTTATTAAATGATTAATGCTTTCTAGTATACAAAATGTATTGTATATTAGACAGTTCATGAACAGTACGATTTATTAGAAATATGAAAGTATGTGTTTATGCAATTATTAAATGATTAATGCTTTCTAGTATGCAAAATGTATTGTATATTTATAATAGCATTGAATATTCATGTTGTCACACAACAGTATTTAGTTTATTTCCCTTACTGAGAGGTGTCTCACCCCCTAGCTTAAATAATTTTTCAGGAAACCCAGAAAGATCAGCAGATCGAGGCCGCCGTTGAGTTAGTTTGGTGCTACCCCATTAGGAGGGTAAGTTTTGTACCAGAATCAGGAGATTTTTGTTGCGGGATCTTAGATATATTTTTGGATATTTTAAGGATTGTATATAACACACTATTATAATGGAATGTAGTTTACTCTGGTATTACGTACCTTTTGGTTTGGAGAATTTAATTTATATTTACTACTACTTAAGTTTCCGCTATATATGATAGGTGCGTCCCCGTTACCCACAGGTTCAGGTTGATTATATATTATATGTGATTAATTATACGGGAATTTAAGCAAGTTGTTACAAATGTCCCTTAATTTTTTTTTCCCATAAGCAGCGTAAGAATGCATAACAATGGTAGCGTGCTTAAAACATAATAATAATAATAATAATAATAATAATAATAATAATAATAATAATAATAATAATAATAATAATAATAACTAAGTGGAACTACACTAGAATCAAAAACTAAGTAGCAAATGCTTGAATTCTAAATCAATTAAAAAAAATATTTCATCTCCTTTTAACTAAAACACATTTTACAAAATGCAATCTTTGATACTACCAGTACACACCCGACATCGAAACTATGTACTCATGATCAAAACTTCCTTACAGCAAAATGGAAATCTGAAAAGGGGAAAGAAAGTGAGATACGAAAAAAAAAAATGAAATGAGAATGGGATTTGAGATATAAAAGTGAGATGAGAAACTCTAGAGAATAGCTTGTTTTGAACATCTAATAGGAATAGACTTGTAGAAGTTGTCCAAAACATCATGCATCTTAGTGCTTGCAAAAAAAAGAAGTTTGTCCAAAATATGTCAGTATGAGAGCTGGGTAGGTCACACTACACAAGCCTATTTGCATGGATTGAATGATAAAGTGACCAAGGTCAAAAAATGTAGATTTGTTTCCTGCCTTTTGGGAGCAAATTGAAGAATAAATTTACTTTCTTTGTCCTATCAAAGTTTTTTTCTTTTTTGGGGGGAGGGGGGGATTATACAAGGGATTAAAGAGAGCGAGATATAAATTGTCACCTATCATGACAAGGACACTTTTGACAAAGGGAATCAATGCTTGTTTCTTGTTCCTTTTGAAATAATTTATATTATGCTGTAAATTTAAAGCTTTAATGACTATAGGATCAAATTTGAATGTACTATAAATTTAAAGCTTTAATGACTGCAAGTTTGAAGAAATTGTAGAATCTAATATTGTTAGTTGATGTAATCTAAATCAAAATTATTGGATTTAAAATTTAGCCCATTTTGTCTATTCCAGATCTTTTAATAGAAAACACAAAGACCAAGATGACAATTGATATCCAAACAATATTTGAACAACACCAATAACAACAAAGTTTCAAAAGGCTACATAAAAAAAAAAAAAAAAAAAAAAAAAAAGATATATATATATATATATTGTAATGCTCCAGAAAATTAATATGCATGGAAGTGTAAAAATAAAAAAAAAATAATAATAATAGTAATAATAATAATAATAATAATAATAATAATAAATTAAATTTATTAAATAATAATTATTAATTAAATAATATAATATATTAATTAAACAATATAATAATATTATATTATATTTATTATATTATATTTTATATATATATATATACACACACACACTAGTTAACCTGAAGGATCTTTTGATCCTTCGGGAAATTCAATCCAGAGAGTTAAAACTCTCATCTCTCTGTCTCTTTCACTCTCTCTCTCTGTCTCCTCCGCCACTTCTCTCTCATCGATTTTCTCGGTCAAATGGGTATCGATCGAAAAATGGAAGATATCACTAGGTTCTTTTCTTCGCAACTGACATTTTAATCGAAGTGGATTTGTTGTAGAAGCGTCGTAGGCATCACTCTTGGGGTAAAGTAACCTCTCTCTCTCTCTCTCTCTCTCTCTCTCTCTCTCTCTCTCTCTCTCTCTCTCTCCCTCTCTCTCTCTCTCTCTCTCTCTCTCTCTCTCTCCTCAATTTCTCTTTAAATCTTTTGCCAAATCAACGATCGGACATCACCATAGGGTCCTAACTCCGATCCTCGTCATTTTAATCAGAGCAGATTTTTAATTTAGGTTTCCTAAGCACCACTATAAAACTAGGGTAGGATAGTAAAATTATATCCGTTAATTATTTTTAAAGTTTAATTAGCTATTGGGAGTGTGTGAGCTTAGAAAATATTAAAATAGTTATTATTCTGGGAGTTGAATTGATTAATTTAGGGGAAATGTGATTTCAGGATTTTGAATTCCGAGTGCACGGGTGTGGATTTAGGGTTTTAGGCAAACTTCTCAATAAATAGGTAAAGGAAATAAATTATAACAGTTATTTTTAAATTACGGGTTGAATAAATATGTGAAAATGAGAATATGATATTTTTCCTGAAATTATTATGATATGAATATCAAATAAAATTGTGTGGCATATGATTTATACTGGAAATGTGTTGAAACCGGGTTATGTGATTTGCACTGAAAATAAAGAGACTATGATATATATATACACACATACATATACATATATATATTGAAACGTTTTATGCAGAAATGAAGATAATGGAAACTATTTATGTTTTATATACTGAATTGTGATGATATGAGATTTGAAATAATGAAAATGATGAATAGTGATATACCAATGTGTATTTTATTAGAAAGGATTGGAATATGATATGTATGTATATAAATGTTTTCTATGATAAACGAGGAAATAAAAAATATTGATATGTTTTATTGAGAAATGTTGAAATACGTGAATGAGATATATACTATTATGAGAATGGAATATGTACTGAAATGATGAAAATGAAACATAAAATGATGAGAATATTACCGATGTGATGAAATGTACCAACATACTGAAATGTGAACACTGAAATGTGAATATTGTAATGTGAATTCTGCAATGCATATACTGAAATGTGAACATTGAAATATGAATATTGCAATGTGAATACTGAAATATGAATACAGAAATGTGAATATAGAAATGTGGAAATGAGAAACCTAATGAACTGGAGTATTTCTGAAAGCACAGTACCGTTGCTCGTGGGATGATAAGTGCAACCACACAGTCTCATGGAGAGTGTGGCGTGACAGTCGATTGAGCTAGTGAGAAGGGTAGTTTTGCCCCCTTGGTCTAGACCAAGGATAGGCATGTCAATCGTACTACAGACAAATCGATGGATTTCTTATTTTGATCTAATCAGGTAGGCAAACCGCGATTTAGATCCAGCCTTCGGGCCGCACAACCCTGATCATGGGGGGAAGCATGACGTGGAGAATATCCTTAGGGCAGCCATGAGTTACAGACAACACATGTATTTGTTATGGAGGACACTCACGAGATAGTTGGTGAAATGAAAATGAGAAATGAAAGAGTGTGCGTTTAATTACATAAATAATTAGGCGAAGTAAAACTCTCTGCTTGAGGGCTTATTGAGTAAGGTAAGTGTCTTGATAAGTATCAATTGTAGCCTCACCCGAGTTAATCGAGCAAGGTTACTAACGATGTTAGAGCAGAGGGACGTTACATGTATGGGCGTGTAATGTGATGCCCCGGTTTTCATACCATTTTTTCCCTCTTCAATAAATAATAAATATTAATCAAACATCGGCCATGTCAAAAAACTCTAATACCATTTAAACATAACTCGACCCGAAGTGGGGTACAGGGTAATCAGTTCACCATATACACACATTCCTAACAGAAAAAGTCAATATTTATAAACCATTCAGAATACAAATACCCAGAATTCTATACAACCATACTCTTCCCCAAAAACCCACAATATACACTAGGAATCATATACCCTAAATAAAACACTCACCTTGTCTATCAGGGTACCGGCTCCCCTCTATCACGGAGCTCTATCACCTGGTCTGTCACGATTTTCTGAAATATTAGATATTTAGGTGAGACACATCTCAGTAAGACGGAATAAATTATTTACAGTGTATGGCAATATGAGTTTCGTTATATCACAAAATACTCATTTAAGTGATAATACCATATGAGAAAAAATACAAATTCACATTCATAATCATATCGATATAAAACACAATCTTTTATAAGTTTTATTCCATTTCTCAAATTCATGCACATGCAACCCATATTTATCAGTGAAAGTTCCCAAGGATAGGGAGATTACACGCCCATACATGTAACTCCCCTCTGCTTTGATATCGTATGTAACCTTACCCGAATAGTTCAGGTGCGGCTACAACTGATACTTATCAAGGCACTCACCTTACTTAGTACGCCCTCAGGCAAAGAGTTTTACTTCGCCCTAGTTATTTATGTTATTAAACTCACACTTTTCCATTTCTCATATTCATTTCACAATCTAGCTTATGAGTGTCCTCGGTAACCAATACATGTGTTGTCTGTAACTCATGGCTGCCTTGAGGATATTCTCCACGCCATGCTTCCCCTCATGGTTAGGGTTGTGCGGTCCGAAGGCTGGATCTAAACCGCAGTTGGCCTACCCAGTTAGATCAAAATAAGAAATCAAAATACCAAATCCATCGTTTGTAGTACAATTGGCTTGCCTAACCCTTGTCTAGACTCTAGGGGGCAAAACTACCATTTTCACTAGCTCAATCGACTATTACGCCACACTCTCCATGAGACCATGTGGTTGCACTTATCATCCCACTAGCAACGGTACCGTGCTTTCAGAAATACTCCAGTTCATTAAGGTTCTCATTTCCACATTTCCATTTTCACTATTCAGTATTCACATTCCATTATTCACATTGCAGTATTCACGTTGCAATATTCACATTTCAATGTTCACATTTCAGTATTCACAACTCAGTATTCACATTGCATTATTCACATTTCAATATATATATTCCATTTCATGTATTTCAACATTTCTCAATAAAACATATCATCATTTCATATTTCCTCTTTTATCATAGAAAACATTTATATATTCATATTTCATATTCCATCACTTCCCAGTAAAATACACGTTGGTATAACATAATTCATCATTCTCAAAAAAACAATTTTATTTACCACTTTTCATCATTTCTCATATTTCAAATCCCAAAACATCACAATTCGGTATAAATCATATGCCACACAATTTTATCTGATATTCGTATCATAATAATTTTAGGCAAAATATCATATTCTTATTTTCATGTATTAATTCAACCAGTAGTTCTCAAAATAACTATTATAATTTGTTCCCATTACCTTGAAAGAGAATAAACAAACATGCGAAAAATTTCCATAACACAAAACCTGTAAGAAACAAGATGGAGACAAGCACACGCCAAAGAAAATAATCAAACACACGCACAAGACAATATTTACGTGGTTCAACAATTTTACCTACGCCCACGGAGTTGTAGGGATTTCACTATTATCAGGGAAGTATATAGAGTGCAGCAATCACAGTTTCTCTCACTCTCAACAAGGAAGAAACAACGTGCACACACCCTAAACACCAAAGCAAACACCTTTGGATCGTGCACACAAGAGTCCCACACTTTCTCTATAACGATCCAGATAAGAAAGATAATAAAAGGAAAAGGGGAAAAAGAAGAAAGGGAAAAGAAATTTTAAAAGGGTAACACGTAGGCACTCGTCGACGAACTGGATTTTCTCGTCAATGAGCAATCTTCTGAGCCTCGTCGCCGACTATGCATGTCTCATCGACGAGGCCACGTGGCAAGTTGCTTATAAATAGACAAAAATCAGAATTTCAACAGAGGATTTCATTTTTTCTTCAGTTTTTCTCTCTAAAAACGGCCCATCTGCCTTCTCTCTTCGAATTCACCCGAATTTAGCCTAATTCGACGATCATAAGCTACCACGAGACTCTTGGGAAGATTCTTTACAACATAAGTGGAGCAGAATTTCGATTTGAGAAGTTTGGAAAACATCCCAAAATCAGGGTAAGTGAGTTATTTTGGAATTTTCTTAATAAATATAGTTATTTGGAGCTTAGGAAGTATTAAATGGGTATTTTTTTTAGATTTTAGAAAGTTAGAATTTTTGGAATACAGGGTCTCGTTTTGTTCATTTTAGACAGGAATCCCGAAGAACAAGTAAGGGGAAATATTTTATAATAGCATTTTTATTAATTTTAAATCGACTGATTTTGGGTATAAATTCTACATATTTAAGTATAATTTTCTAAACGTATCGGTATGGGAATTACTGTTTTTGAATATATAATATATTGGGAAAAATTGTGTGGCATGAAAATAACTTTGAAAATAAAATGGTTGCGAGTACTGTGGGATGATGAAATATTGCAATTGTGAATACTGTTTGGACTGCAATTTCTATTTGGTTGGAAATACTAGTTGGTTGTGGATACTGTTTGATTGTGTATACTGTGGTTGGATTGTGTGGATATGTTTGAGTGGTTGGATTTGCTTTTGATTTTGTGTTGTGGTTCATGTCAATTGCAATATAGCGTTGGCAGTGGTATGAGGAGTTCGTTATATCGTACTTGATATAACCGTCATATAACATTGGCAGTGGTATGAGGAGGTCGTTATATGGGCGTTTATATTGGGGGGTAAACATTGTTAGTGGTATGAGGAGTTTGTTTACCTATTTACCATGAACAGGGTGTTTGTGCTGTAATCTGTGTGATGATTTGTCCTGTATGGACTAGTCTTGTGTGGACATGTATGTTGTATGTATGATAGTCCTGTATGGACCAATCCTATGTTGACATGTATGTTGTATGTATGATAGTCCTGTGTGGATGTGTATGTTGTGTGTACTAGAGTCCTATGTTGATGTTGCATTCTGTGTGGATATGAACCATGTGTGGGTGAGAATGGATAATGTGTATATCCTGTGTGAATTGATTGTGGTATGGGTATATGTGTGAAACTCTATGATATGATTGGCATTGGTTGCGTGTAATCTTAATTACTTAAGTATTTATGGCAAAGTAGAATACTCAGCCAAGGGTTTGCTGAGGAAGGCGAGTACTCTAATAATTATTTGTGGATACTAGAGTAGAGGGAAGCCATTTGTATCGGTGGGTAACCTTCCCTATTCTCGGAGACTTTACCAGGATACATAACCCGAGGGCTTATTGAGAAAGGTGAGTGCCATGGTGTTAGCACTAGAATAGAGGAAATTTACTTGTATAGGTGGGTAGACTTCCCTGTTCTTGGGAATTATCAGTAAAAATACTTACGTATGTGCGTATGTGATTGGTTGACAGAGAAGTTGACGATGGTGTGTTTATGAATGGGTTTACTTGGCTGCTATGGATAGTGGAGTACAACTGTGTGTATATTTTAATTATATATTAAACACTTCAGCCACACACTGTATAACTTATTTATTTCTTACCGAGAGGTGTCTCACCCCGTCGATTTATCAATCTTTTCAAGTCTTCCAGGTGATCGAGCTTAGAAAGCTCCAAAGCGGGGTAGTTTTGTGAGTAAATAAAAAGAACAGATATGTATAGTTTTATGTTTAATTATTCTAGTCATGTGATATAGAGGATATGGTTGTAATTTTATGGGTTTGCTTATGTAATATATAACTCTGGTATTATGTTTGAGGTTGTTTAAATTATTTTCGCTGCGTGAATGGTATTAGAGACGCATGTTGGTCGCATAACACTTCGGGTCCCAGGTGGTGGGTCTGGGGTGTTACAGTTGGTATCAAAGCATAATGGTCTTGCGGACTTTAGGAGGATTAATACCAGAGTATAGGTTTGAGTTGAATAAGGGTAGGAATGGGTAGATTAGGGTGTTGACAAGAGTTTGAGTTTGTTTCATAGCCTGGAGGCAAAAATCCCTTGACGTACTTCTGTAATTTTCTGAATTAGTCGCCAATTTCAGAAAGCCACAATAAATCCATCGACAGTGATATTTCTGAGCAGAGAAACCAAAATTTAGAATTTGAATTTGAAGATTAAGATGATTGTGGATAATTGGATATTGGATATTTAATTGAGGATTTGGATATTAAATTAGTTTCATGTTTTATGATTATGTCGAATATATTAAGACGTGGAGATTCTAAATTGCTTCTGTTGTATATTTATATTTAGAGATGGATCTTAGAGGAAAAGGTGTGGATGAAGGAGAAGGAAGTGAATTGGGAGCTTCCAGTGGGGATGAGATTGACACCTCTCGACTGTTGCGAGGAATAGCTCGACAGGTTAGGGAAGAGATGAGACAAGACTTTGGGGGATCAAGCTACCCACCAGTGCACCAAGGTTGCACGATTGATCAATTCACCTGTATGAAACCCTCATCTTTTGAGGGTGGCACTGACCTGACTAAGGCTGAGACGTGGATGCTAGAAATGGAAAAGATACTGGCAGTGTTGAACTGCACCGAGGAGTAGAAGGTTCTTTTTGTCACCTTCAAACTGGATGGAGAAGCTGAATAGTGGTGGCATGCAATGAAGTTGTTGGAGGAAAAGCAAGTGGTACCTATAACAATGACCTGGGGTCATTTCAAGCAAGTATTTTACAATCAATACTTTCCTACCACCACCAGAAATGCGAAGGCGGAGGAATTTTTCAGCTTAACTTAGGGGCGCCTCACTATTCAACAATATGCTCCTAAATTTCTAGAACTATCTCACTTTGCACCTTTTATGGTTCCAGGTGAATATCAAAAGGCGAGGTGATTTGAAAGGGGTCTCAATCAGAGGATTCACAATCATATGACGTGTTTGCAAATTCAAGATCTTACGGAATTGGTGGAGAAAGCTACTGCTGCAGAATCGAGTCTGTAGAGAGGTACAGAGACATCAGAATGAAGGAAAAGGCTTGCGTCTCCTCATTCCCAAAAAAATGTCTGACAAGGGTCATGGAGGGGAGACAGAGATGTTGCATGTCAGGGGTCGGAAAGAAATGATCGAGGACGATAGGGCGGTTTGTCATGCCCCCACTGCCCTAGATGTAATTAGCGGCACTGGGGAGAATGCCAAAGTAGGGGTGTCACATATTATAGATGTGGCAAACATGGTCACATAGCCCAGGAATGTCGAGAACAGCCAAATAATGCACCAGCTCCGAATCAGAACTAGATGAACAACCTGGTGCCTCACAGCAGCGGTGCCCCTGCACGTGTCTATGTGTTGGGTACACCTGAGGAGGGCAACACTAAAGGCCCAGTTAATATGTTTATGTTAGCATGTGTGTAATTTTTGTTTTATTTTGCATGTTTTTGTGTTGCATATGTTTGATTTAATTGAAAGTATGAATGTGTTTAGTTAGTTTTTTTGTTGTGAAAATGGGTGATTAACAAATTTCGAGGATGAAATTCTTTTAAGGAGGAGAGAATGTAATGACCTGGAAAATTTTAACTATTTAAAATAATAAGAAAGACAATAAAAGGAAAAGGGGAAAAAGAAGAAAGGGAAAATAAATTTTAAAAGGGTAACAAGCAGACACTCATCGACGAACTGGATTTTCTCGTTGACGAGCAATCTTCTAAGCCTCGTCGCCGAGTATGCATGTCTCGTAGACGAGGGTTTACCGAGAAAGGTTCTCATATATATGAATTTCATCAACGAGCTCCTAATTTCGTCCATGAGCGGTGTTCTTGAGCTCGTCAACGAGTCCAGATGTCTTGTCGACAAGGCCATGTGGCAAGTTGCTTATAATTAGGCAAAAATCAGAATTTCAGCAGAGGATTTCATTTTTTCTTTAGTTTCTCTCTCTAAAAACGGCCCCTCTGCCTTCTCTCGTCGAATCCGGCCTGGATTTAGACCAATTCAACGATCAGAAGCTACCACGAGACTCTTGAGAAGATTCTCTGCAACATAGGTGGAACATAATTTCGATTTCAGAAGTTTGGGAAACATCCAAAAATCAAGGTAAGTGAGTTATTTTGGAATTTTCTTGATAAATATAGTTATTTGGAGCCTAGAAAGTATTAAATGAGTATTTTTTTTTAGATTTGAGAAAGTTGGAATTTTTGGAATACAGGGTCTCGTTTTGTTCATTTTAGACAGGAATCCCGAGGAACGGGTAAGGGGAAATATTTTATGACAGCATTTTTATTAATTTTAAACTGGCTAATTTTGGCTATAAATTCTACATATTTAGGTATAATTTTCTGAACATACCGGTATGGAAAATACTGTTTTTGAATATATAATATATTGGGAAAAATTGTGTGGCATGAAAATAGCTTTGAAAATAAAATGGTTGCGAGTACTATAGGATGATGAATTATTGTGATTGTGAATACTATTTTGTAATGACCTACACCAAAAGAATTTTTTTTTAAATATAGAAATTACTTTGATATCCCTGTAATACCTGCTATAACATCTCATGCCCCAGATAAGCATTGAGGCATCCCTATACACAAAATGACACACCTGTGCAGCGGAAAACATAAAGTCATACACCCATATTTACAATACCAGAATTCAGTATTTCTAAACTATATATACATATTTACACGTCACCCTTAGTATCATCCACTCAAAAATACAATCCCCTGAATACACTTACCCTTTAAACAAGGCAGTACACAAGATCTCTCTATCTGCGAGCCTAATCTGTGAGCCTAACTGGATCACCTGAAAAATGTTAAATTATTGGGATGAGACAATGTTCAGTAAGAGGAAATATGCTATTACTAGTGTGTGGCGACTGAGTTTCGCAAATACTATACTGACAATATCTGAAACTATAAATGCTAGTAAATTAATATACAGTATAATTTGCATCTATCATAGTTTAAAGTATAACTATAATTTTTGAGTTTTCTACTTTTCATACTTCTAGTATCATACTATATCTGTTGATATTCTATAAATCTGTATACATATACATAACTGGGATGTTTACCCTGAAAAACTGTATGTCATGATTTAACCCCTCATGACAGGGTTGTGCGGCCTATAGGTGGGTCGTAATCCTGATTGGCCTACCAAGTAAGTCAACTGTACTCTACCATTCCTCAGCCTGGCTGTTGGAAGTCCTAACCCGGAGTATATAGTCTAGAGTGGGGGTGAATAGACTCTTTTCGTGGAATACGTATTTTTCTACAAAATAAAAACTCTTGGCAAGATACAAGAAATTATATCGTAATATAAATATAAATCATGCACAAGATATAAAATAAAGAGTGTAAGGGAGAGAAAGAACAACACAGGTATTTTTATGTGGTTCGGCACCAAGCCTACGTCCACGCCTTAGCACCAAGCCAAGGATTCCACAATCCACTAAAGATACTCCTTCACCGGAGGAGAAGCCTTACAACTCGAGAACAAATCCCTACACTCGAGAACAAACCCCTACCACGCTCACCAAGAGCCTTCGCTTCGGTTCACAAAGAACCTTACAAGAGATTGGAAATACAATTTAATGCTCCTTAAATGAGCCAATATGAAACACAACCAAATCCTCACTCTATTCTCTCAAGGAATGAATCTTACAAGATAAGTGAGCAAGAGAGGATTGAGCACTTGTGAAGAATAACTAAAATACAAAGTGCAAAGTGCTTAAGTTTTGGATAAAATGATATTTTTCACAAATAATGATCAACAATGCTCAAAACCATGTTAATACAAGTCTAATAGCTTGTATTTATAGCTCAAGAGCCAAAGGAGCCGTTAACTAGCCATTGGGGGGAAGAAAAACTATTTTATTTGGTAAACTAGCCGTTTTCCGCCCGTTGGAGAGGTTCTGCCCTTTGAATTCGTCGACTAAGCCCTGCACTCGTCGACTAACCATACACTGCACTCGTCGACGAATCCCCTATATTCATTGATGAGATCCCTGAATCAGAAAAAGTAATCAACATAAAAGTTGTGGAATTTTGTCTTAACTTTCTAAGGACACTAAGATCGTCCCATTTGGACTTTTTAAGAAAAAGTTATGCCCAAAATACCAAAAGATGTTCAGGACGCAAGGCTGCACTACGGTAGTGACAATTGCTTTGTTTTTCCTTGTCAAAAAGTGTTTTAATGACTTAAAACATTCTTGGACAGAAGTATATGAAATATATTGAGTCTAATGAAGATTAAAACTTGTCCAAGTGAGTTTCCCCATAAATATAAGATATCTTATTTTATGAAAACATATTTGAAAACTTGTTTCAATATCTTATATGCTTAGTTTGTCCTTTATTGAAAATATGCTTGACTTTTAGGACTTTAGGACATAGAGCTAGTTTTGTAAAATTGGGACCAAGTTTTGAAAATGTTTATAACTCATATATTACTTAACACTTGTCCCATTTTGAAAACTTAATTGAGTATATGATTATTTTGACAAACTTTACTTTGAAAACAATGAATTGTGAGTTTGTTACTTTTGTGCAGATCCTATATGCTCATGTTTCCTAGTATGCTTATGTGAAATTAGGAATAGCTTCCCAAGAGGGGGGGTGAATTGGGTTTTAAAACTTTCTTTTAACTTCTTTTAAGAATCCTTAACTTCTTTAAACACTTAACTAATTCTCTAAGTTATTTGTTTAATTTCACCAATCACACAACAACTTAATTAAACAACCAATCAATTAAACATAATCTTCAAAAACAATCAATTTACTTTCCAAATACAAGTCAAACAACAAACAACCAAACCAAGATATAAAGTATTCAGCACTTTGGTAATATAACAATTCAAGATGGTTGTTTGTTTATATTTGCCAAATTTGAACCAATCCCTATAATGAATGAAAATTTATGTTTGCTGATGTAAAGCCCCGTATAGATGAATCAAATCACTCTTTCCAAATATTTAGAACTCAAATAAACTCTTGGTAAATTTATCTTTGGGATGTTAACCAAGTAACGTACTCCCGTAAGGTTTCCGCAAGATATGGTGAACCAACGTACCCCCTTTCGGTTTCCGCAACCCAAATCAAAATTTAACCTTAAGTTTGTTTGCTTTCCAAATATATGTAGTTTATATGATTTTTAAATTTAAACCATCCACACAATTTTAAATATGCTGAAAATAAATAGTAAGGGAAAGAGAGAATGAGACGGAGATTTTTACGAGGTTCGGCTTATACCCAGCTTACGTCCTCGCCTTTGGCAAACCACCAAAGGATTCACTAGTTCAGTTCCATTGACGGGTGGAACAATACTGATTACAACACTCCTTGGTTAAGGATAGAGCCCGCCTTCTCCAAACGATATTCCCTCGTTCGGTCACTCCTTACATAGGCTAGAGTCCGCCTCTCTAAGCAATGTCCCCTTGCTTAGCCAATGATCCAAACGACCCTTGGAATGTCAAAGAACTATAAGAAACACAAGATAAGACTTGCATACAAGTATACTCTCTCAAAGAGCAAGTTAGTACAATTTCAGCACTATATACTTTGAATGTAAAATACCAATATGAAATACAATGAAGCTCAAGTGTAGAATTTACCAATATCCTTCTTAGATAAGGATTAGAAATAGAAATTCAAAGGAGGAAGAATTAGCACTTCAGAATTTCTCAGCAAAATAGATTTGCAATGAGTGAGCAAGAGAGCTTTTGGAAAAACAAGAGTGCTTTCAGCTTTACAAGAAGATTTTTCAATTCTTGGATGTGTTTTGATTTGCAAAACCATGTATTTATAGGCTTTCAAACTTGTTTTCATGTTGCAAAAGTTTCCTTTAAGTGTTTCCCAATATTATAGAAAGTTTGGAGCTCAAACGGCTATATTTTAAAATATTAGAATTTGAAAAAATTTCCCATTGAACAGAGTTCAGTTGACTGAAGTGTCGTGGTCAGTCAACTGAAGTTCCTTAAACCCCTTTAAAATAGAGCTGGATACAGGGTCAGTCATCTGAAGTAGGGTTCAGTTGACTGATGTAGCAAGTTCAGTTGACTGAAGTCACAAGTTCAGTTGACTGAATTCACTGCTACAACTTTTTGCCTATTTTGGAAATACTTTAGTCAGCTGAACTTATTCTTCAGTCGACCGAAGTCATCTGTTCAGTCATCTGAAGTCCCTCCCGTGAACAGTGTTCAGTTGACTAACAGCAATGACCCTGCTTCAGTGTTTTAGCCATAACTTTTTATGTATAACTCCAAATTAGGTGTTCTTGGTGTAAAAGGAAAGCTAAGAGAAAATCGTAAAACTTTCATGTTCATTACTTTTTAAAATAATGAAGTTTTGATAGTAAAAAATACACCTGAATACGGCTGTATCAAAATTGACAACAAACAGAAAAACCTTTTTTGGTGCTTTTTATTCCAAAAATGATTCTAACCCTTTTAAAATAATTTTTGACTTTATAAATTATTTTAAAGATATTTTAAAAGGTATTTAGGTCCAAGAAGTTAACCTAAGAGCTTCAAAATATTGCAAACGGTATTTTAAACATTTAAAGTACTTATATGAAAATTTCTAAAACTTTTCTTATTTTAGGTTCTTGAGTCTTCATGTTTTGTTTCTTCAAGCTTCAATCTTCTTTGAGCTTTATCACTTTGCCTTTCTTTGGATCTTTTAGTATTCCTTGGCTTTCAACAACTCATTTATGTCTTCATATTCTTCAGGATTTAATATATCATCTTTAAATCCATGCTTGGACTCTTTTAAGCTTCATTTGATCCTCTTGAGCACTTTGACCTTTGCTTTCTTATATATGAGCCCTGAAACATCATTACTCACACAAATACATTAAATTTCACTTGTTTGTTAGCATCAAAACAAAATAACAAGGTTTTAAGTCTTGTAAGGCCAACAATCTCCCCCTTTTTGATGATGACAAATAAGGAGCAAAAATGTGAGTAAGCCTTAAAAGGGCTCCCCCTTTCAATAAGCTTTATCTTATCAATCAATCATGCTCATGCTCAATTAAGCTCAACTTTTGCTTCACAACTTTTCCCCCTTTTGACATCAATCAAAAAGAAGAGAAATGATCAAATACAAATCATTTTAAGCATATCAATAACCATGTATTCCAAACATATGTACACACTCAAGTTATTGTTTTTCAATATAGCATGTGCAGTGTGTAGCTCACAACATTTATTAATTTGATGATACCAGCTAATACCAATTGAAATTTAAAATTTAATTCATGATATCAATTGATTAATGATTCATGACACTCCCCATGAATTCAATACATTCAGATTTGGTACCAATTATGCTTTTAAGTTTATTATTCATGCTTCATATATTGATTCATATCCTATATGTTCTCATGAACACACTCATCAAATACCAATATCATTCTCATAATTAATTTTACTTTGTGATACCAAGTGAGTTTTTAGATGAAAATTTTAACATGTGATACCAAAAAATACTTTATAGATACCAAAGCTTAATATCACATAATGTATAGTTCATGGATATAAAAAAATATCATTCATAGCTTATGGATACCAACATAAAGAGCAACACAAGACAAATTTATCCACTTGATTCATTATTAGCATGCATAGTCAAAAATTAATTTTATATCAAGATTCATGCTCATGCTCAAGTTTGCAATATAATGAGCCATAAATTATCAATATAAGTCAAGTCAAGTCAAGTCATACTTATGTAGCATATAGCATATCGGCACATAACATAAGCAAGTAAGCATGTAACATATAACATCAAGGTGCTTATATAATAAGCTCAGAATTGATATTTTCTATTTATTTCCTTAAGTTATGCCTTGAAAAAAAATCATCCTAAGATTTTGGCTAACAATGTCATTTACTATTTTATATATGTGTGAAGTCACTATTTCATTTTTGGCACCCATATTTTCTTAGGTCCGGAGGATTTTTGAAGGAAGGTTTCTTTTATTTTCCATACTTGCTTGGTTTTAACACCTTTCCTCTTAAATGGACATTCAAACTTTACATGCCCCTTTTTCTTGCATTGATAGCATATGGTGTTTGTGTAGGCATTAGAAGAAGTGTTAGTCTTTGGATTCTTTCGAGAAATATCCCATGTAAGAATTCTTTTTCTTTTTATTTTCAATTCCATTGAAACCAATGCCATCTTTATTTAGAGACATTCTTTATAAGCCAATCATCTTATCAAAATTTTCCTTTCCTTTTGTGAAGTTATGAATGATCTTATCTTTGTCTTCAATTTGACTCTTAAAATTTTCTATCTCTTTCTTGTTATCAACCTTCTTTTGTAATTTCTCTAACTCTAGAGATAATTTTCTTATTCTATCCTCTAATCCAGAAATATACATATCTTTCTCATATACGGTAGAGGATAAGGATCAAAGGTCTTCTATCATCTTTTCATTCCTGCTTTCTAATTCTTTGATTTTCAAGTCTTTTTCTTTTTCAGCAAGATTTTTAGCTTCTAACTCCTTTGTCAAAGTTTCATTCTTACTTTCCATTTTCTTGATTCTAGACTCTTTTTCTCTTTCTGCAGCATAAGGGATTCTAGCTCTTTCATTATTCCTTCATTCATATTTTTCAATGACTTATTTCGTTTATTTTCTTTGATAAGCATCTTATGTACTTTGAATAAATCATTTTGAAGTTCATCATAAGATGGCATACCCTCATCACTTGATTCATCATTACAAGAATTATTTAAAGATTTAGTTGGGGAGCTTTCTTTGTTATCCCATGCCATAAAGCACGTGTAAGCAACCTCTTGGTCACTTATTTCATTCTCCGAACTACTTGTACTAACCCAAGTAGTGGCTTTCATGGCTTTCTTCTTTTTCTTCTTAGATTCTTTCTTTAGTAGTGGACACTCCGATTTAATATGTCCATCTTTGTTGCAATTGTAACACGTAGGAGTTTTATTCTTTGATTTCTTACTAACTTCTTCTTCTTCTTCATCCGATTCAGATTTTTGAATTCTTCTCTTGAATTTGTTTCTCCTTCTTAGTATCCTTGCTAGCTTTTTAGATATAAAGGCTGCTTCATCTTCATCCATCTCTTCACTACTAGAGTTTTCTTGTGAGGTTTTAAAGGCTATTTTTTCTTGGGCTTTGGTTTTCCCACTCTTTTCATTCATTGTCATTTCGTATGTGAGGAGAGAACCTATAAGCTCATCTAAGGATGTATTTTTCAGAATTCTACCTTCCGTGATAGCAGTAGCCTTTGGTCCCCATATGGAGGGAAGACCTCTTAGAATTTTTCTTATCATCTCATAAGTAGTGTAAGTTTTTCCTAAGGTATTTAGGGAATTGATTATGTGAGTGAACTTAGTAAACATATTTGTAATTGATTCATCCGAGTTCATCTTAAAGGCTTCATACTCACTTGTGAGCATGTCAACCCTATTATCCCTAACATCTGTTGTTCCTTCATAAGTAACTTCTAGCTTATCCCATATTTCCTTAACTGATTTACAAGTTGTTACTCGATTAAATTCATTAGCATTCAAGGCACAATATAACGCATTCATGGCACTAGCATTAACTTGTAGCATCTTATAGTCTAGGTCGGTCATATCATTTTTCTCTTTGGGAACTTGTTTTCCATCAACTATCTTAGTGGGAATTTGATCACCTTCCATGACAACTTCCAATGCTTTCCAATTCATAGTTTGAAGATATATTTGCATTCTCTTTTTCCAGAAGGTATAGTTCAAACCATAAAAGATAGGTGGCCTAATTGAAGATTGTCCCTCTCCAAAGGGAGCTACGCCTAAGTTAGCCATTACGATCTTTTTATAGTTTCTAGTTAAGATTTGTTATAACCCCGCTCTGATACCAATTGAAATTAGGAATAGCTTCCCAAGAGGGGGGGTGAATTGGGTTTTAAAACTTTCTTTTAACTTCTTTTAAGAATCCTTAACTTCTTTAAACACTTAACCAATTCTTTAAGTTATTTGTTTAATTTCGCCAATCACACAACAACTTAATTAAACAACCAATCAATTAAACACAATCTTCAAACCAAACAATCAATTTACTTTCCAAGTACAAGTTAAACAACAAACAACCAAACCAAGATATAAAGTATTCAGCACTTTGGTAATATATAACAGTTCAAGATGGTTGTTTGTTTATATTGGTCAAATTTCAACCAAACCCTGTAATGAATGAAAATTTATGTTTGCTGATGTAAAGCCCTGTATAGATGAATCAAATCACTCTTTCCAAATATTTAGAACTCAAATAAACTCTTGGTAAATTTATCTTTGGGATGTTAACCAAGTAACGTACTCCCGTAAGGTTTCCGCAAGATATAGTGAACCAACGTACTCCCTTTCGGTTTCCGCAACCCAAATCAAAATTTAACCTTAAGTTTGTTTGCTTTCCAAATATATGTAGTTTATATGATTTTTAAATTTAAACCATCAACACAATTTTAAATATGCTGAAAATAAAGAGTAAGGGAAAGAGAGAATGAGACGGAGATTTTTACGAGGTTCGGCTTATACCCAGCCTACGTCCTCGCCTTTGGCAAACCACCAAAGGATTCACTAGTTCAGTTCCGTTGACGGGTGGAACAATACCGATTACAACACTCCTTGGTTAAGGCTAGAGCCCGCCTTCTCCAAACGATATTCCCTCGTTTGGTCACTCCTTACATAGGCTAGAGTCCGCCTCTCTAAGCAATGTCCCCTTGCTTAGCCAACGATCCAAACGACCCTTGGAACGTCAAAGAACTATAAGAAACACAAGATAAGATTTGCATACAAGTATACTCTCTCAAAGAGCAAGTTAGTACAATTTCAGCACTATATACTTTGAATGTAAAATACCAATATGAAATACAATGAAGCTCAAGTGTAGAATTTACCAATATCCTTCTTAGATAAGGATTAGAAATAGAAATTCAAAGGAGGAAGAATTAGCACTTCAGAATTTCTCAGCAAAATAGATTTGCAATGAGTGAGTAAGAGAGCTTTTGGAAAAACAAGAGTGCTTTCAGCTTTACAAGAAGATTTTTCAATTCTTGGATGTGTTTTGATTTGCAAAACCATGTATTTATAGGCTTTCAAACTTGTTTCCATGTTGCAAAAGTTTCCTTTAAGTGTTTCCCAATATTATAGAAAGTTTGGAGTTCAAACGGCTATATTTTAAAATATTAGAATTTGAAAAAATTTCCCATTGAACAGAGTTCAATTGACTGAAGTGTCGTGATCAGTCAACTGAAGTTCCTTAAACCCCTTTCAAATAGAGCTGGATACAGGGTCAGTCATCTGAAGTAGGGTTCAGTTGACTGATGTCGCAAGTTCAGTTGACTGATGTCGCAAGTTCAGTTGACTGAAGTCACAAGTTCAGTTGACTGAACTCACTGCTACAACTTTCTGCCTGTTCTGGAAATACTTTAGTCAACTGAACTTATTCTTCAGTCGACTGAAGTCATCTGTTCAGTCATCTGAAATCCCTCCCATGAACAGTGTTTAGTTGACTGACAGCAGTGACCCCGCTTTAGTGTTTTAGCCATAACTTTTTGTATAACTTCAAATTAGGTGTTCTTGGTGTCAAAAGAAATCTAAGAGAAAATCCTAAAACTTTCATGTTCATCACTTTTTAAAATAATGAAGTTTTGATAGTGAAAAATACACTTGAATACGGCTGTATCAAAATTGACAGCAAACAGAAAAACACAGAAATCATGCAAGACACACACCGTAAGAGTTATAATACGCACTCACTCACACAACCCTTATTACAATTAATTTATACACAATAAAAACTCCGGGATGTGCTTTGGTGTTTTTGAGTCAGTGTCATTCCGATCTTTTCTATTTGATGTCTACTAGGTCCGATCTTTGCTTCTGATTTGGTACCTCTGTGTATTCGACACTTTGTACCTATACTAGATAAGATCTGCAAGGTTGGAAAATACTGGAAACAACAAATAGGTTAATATCATTAAAACATATAAACCAAGATAGTGTAGCTGATAGGGCTAACATTAGCCAAACTGCAACCTCTCCTAGGCATGAAACTGGTAACTATCTCATCAAACCAGCCACCTTAACCTAGTCTTTTGGGGAGTCTGCAAACTCTCTAGGCACGGTTGACGGAAACCATCCACACACTACCTAAGATGTGTGGTTGCACTCTGAACTATACTAGCAACAATACCGTGCTTTGCTAACTAAACATAACTTGATTCATCAGGGTCTGATACTGTGTATACTATTTTTATGTATATCCTACTATTTTCATCATGATTCCAAAATAACCATAATACTATAAATATGATATGAAAATGCTATAATACCTGACTAAAATAACTGTAATATCTTACTGTCATATCTGTCTGAATAATCTGTAACATCTAAGTGTTATAGTTTTGGAAAGCATGACATTCTGTAAATACTATCTGTATAATATTTGTAAAATATCTGTCTGGTAAATATTTGTCTGTAAAATATATCTGTCCATATATACACTATAAATCATTATATTCTGAAAAATTATATAAATTATGTATTTAACAAATATCTACTCAGGCCACACAATTAATAACACTCATATTCTAAAATCTATAAAACTGTATAATTTATACCCCGTACCTTAATAAACAAATATTATAACTAATAATATTTTTGAATTTACTAGCATAACATATCTCCCTTACCTAACTGACTGAGAGGTTCGCCGCTAACTTTATCCTCACGCTTACGGTGTACTATCCCCAAAATCCTGAAATAAAACATATATACATATTTCCAATAAATCAACTATATTTCTCCAAACTCTCATACTCGTAATTTTCTGAATTATAATTTACCCGAGCTCCTAGAAATATTCACTAGGGTTCCCAACCCATGTCTGCAGGATCCCAAAAATACTTTAACCTGAAAATATAATACCCTAATTTATTTTACAAAACTCCAATATATTCCTATATTACTCAAAATCTAAACTCAAATAAGCTTAATAAAACTATAAACACCCAATAAATCTACTTACCCTGATTTTGGGATGCTTCTCAAACTTTTCAAATCAACATTTCGCTCCGACTATGTTGTAGAGAATCTCCCTAGGATTATTGTGGTAGCTTCTGATAGTTGAACCAGGGAGAGACAAAGCTGGAAACCTAGAAAGAAGTGAGAGAAACCCATTTCTAGAGAGAGAAAATGAGAGAAAGAGAGAAAGAGAGAAAGAGAAATTCTTTCACTAAAAATCTGTTTTGGGCTATATATATAATGTTGTCCATATGGCCTCGTCGACGAGCCACATCTCCTTGTTGACGAGTCCAAGCAATAGTCTCATTGATGAACATTTGCTCCTCATCAAAGAGATTCAGGCCCTGGAAACAGCCCTCTCGATAACTTCTAGTCGACGAGCCCAAGAAGCTCGTTCATCGACAAATGCGCTGCGCTCGTCGACGAGATCCTATAGAATTCTTTAGAATTTCCTTTTCTCTTATTATTTAATTACCAAAATTCTTCGGGTCTCTACATATGTTTGGACTGCGATTTCTATTTGGTTGGAAATACTGGTTGGTTGTGGATACTATTTGATTGTGTATACTGTGATTGGATTGTGTGGATATGTTTGAGTGGTTGGATTTGCTTTTGATTTTGTGTTGTGGTTCATGTCAATTGCAATATAGCATTGGCAGTGGTATGAGGAGTTCGTTATATCGTACTTGATATGACCATCATATAACGTTGGCAGTGGTATGAGGAGGTCGTTATATAGGCGTTTATATTGGGGGGTAAACATCGGTAGTGGTATGAGGAGTTTGTTTACCTATTTACCATGAACAAGGTGTTTGCGATGTAATCTGTGTGATGATTTGTCCTGTGTGGATATGTATGTTGTATGTATGATAGTCTGGTGTGGACTAGTCCTATGTGGACATGTATGTTGTATGTATGATAATCTTGTGTGGACCAGTCCTCTGTGGACGTTGCATTCTGTGTGGATATGGACCCTATATGGGTGAGACTGGATGATGTGTATATCCTATGTGGATTGATTGTGGTATGCGTATATGTGTGGAACTTTGTGAAATGATTGACATTGGTTGCGTGTAATTTTAATTACTTGAGTATTTATGGTAAAGTAGAATACTTCGTCGAGGGCTTGCTGAGGAAGGAGAGTACTCTGGTAATTATTTTTGGATACCAGAGTAGAAAGAAGCCACTTGTATGGACAGGTGACCTTCCCTATTCTCAGAAACTTTACCAAGATACATAACCCGAGGGCTTACTGAGAAAGGTGAGTACCCTAGTGTTAGCACTAGAGCAGGGGGAATCTACTTGTATGAGAGGGTAGACTTCCCTATTCTCAAGAATTATCAGTAAAAATACTTATGTATGTGCGTATGTGATTAGGTGACAGATAAGTTGACGATGGTGTGTTTATAAATGGGTTTACTTGGCTGTTGTGGATAGTGGAGTACAACTGTGTGCATATTAAAACACTTCAGCCACACAATGTTGTAACTTATTTTTTCCTTACTGAGAGGTGTCTCACCCCGTCGATTTATCAATCTTTTTAGGTCTTCCAGGTGATCGAGCTTAGAAAGCTCCATGGCGGGGTAGTTTTGTGAGTAAATAAAATGAATAGATATGTATAGTTTTATGTTTAATTATTCTGGTCATGTGACATGGAGGATATGGTTGTAATTTTATAGG
The DNA here is from genome assembly GCF_029873635.1 of Malania oleifera. Lineage (NCBI taxonomy): Eukaryota > Viridiplantae > Streptophyta > Magnoliopsida > Santalales > Ximeniaceae > Malania > Malania oleifera. Next base: position 7,813,353 of record NC_080417.1, read on the forward strand.
TTTGCTTATGTAAATATAGAACTTGGTATTATGTTTGAGTTTGTTTAAATTATTTCCGCCGCGTGAATGGTATTAGAGACGCGTGTTGGTCGCATAATACTCCGGGCCCCATGTGGCGGGTCCTGGCGTTACACTCTCCACGCTGCTACACCACTTTATGCCACTCACTACACATTGACGAAAAATAGAAATATATATCTTAAGGTTTACAGGATCATAACTTTCGAAATAAGAAAGTTCTGCCAAAATCTCATAGAAGATTGTCGTCGTTGACCTAGTCACACCCTTGTTCCCCATGGCCGCGACCTGTTCGAACCTCGCGGGAAATTAGGAATCTTGAACTTCAACATCCTTGATTTAGTCGCACCATTAAGTCTTGCTGGTCGAGATGATGGTCAAGCCTCTCAAGATTTCATCGTTCAAGATATCTCAGAGGCTCGGCTTGGTCACACTTCAGGGTCTTCCTGGTCAAGCACTTGGGCGAGACTCTCAGTATGCCCAGACCTTCGCTCCATGGATTAAACATAACTAGGCTCCACAAAGCCCAACAAATCTCCCACTTGGAGATTAGTTCAATCACCAACATCAAACGCAATTCTCTGAAAGAATAATCCCTCGTCCCTGTAACTCATCCTCCTGTCCTCAAGCTAGAAGACAAATTGAAGCTGCACACAACTTCAACTTCTCAATAGTGACACCCTTAGTCAACATGTCTGCCGAGTTCTTAAATCCACAGATCTTAAGTATTACCAACTTATCTTCAACAAGGTAACAGATAGAGTGGTATTTTGTTTGTATATACTTCGATTTTGAATGAAAAAATCGAATTTTTAGAAAGAATGATTGTACTCTGACTGTCACTATGTAGAATGTTCATCTTCTGCTTCTTACCCATTTCACCTAAGAAACCATGTAGCCAAATCATTTCCTTTCCAGTAAAGACATGTATCTGATGAACCCCTCAAATATCTTAGAATCCACTTGACTGCCTCCCAATGCTGCTTTCCTGGCCAACTCATGAATCTGCTCACAACTCCCACTGCATGTGCAATGTCTAACCTTGTACACACCATAACATACATCAAGCTGCCAATAGTTGAGACATAGGGCACCTTGCTCATATGATCCCTTTCTTCTTCTATCTTCGGTGACTGTTCTTTACTTAGTTTGAAATGACGACCCAATGGTGTGCTCACTGGTTTAGCTTCATTTATGTTGAACTTGCTGAGAATTTTCTTCACATTCTATGACTGTGAGAGCTTCAATGTACCATTAGATTTGTCTCTAATGATTCTCATTCCAAGGATTTGCTTTGTAGTTCCCAAATCCTTCATTATAAACTGTTTTGACAATTGTTTCTTCATATTATTAATCTCCTCAATGCTAGGCCCTGTAATGAGCATATCATCTACATATAGCAGCAGAATGATGTAAGAATTGCCAAAGAAATTAACATAGCAACAGTGATCAGTTTCACATCTCTTGAACTTAAATTTATGCATAAAACTGTCAAATTTCTTATACCACTGTCTTGGAGCTTGTTTTAGACCATACAAGCTCTTTCTCAATTTGCAAACTAAATTCTCTTGTCCCTAGACAATGAACCCTTCTGTTTGAACCATGTAAATGTCTTCCTCGAAGTCACCATGAAGAAATGTCATTTTCACATCTAACTGCTCAAGATGTAGATTTTTTGCAACCACCATTCCCAGTACCAATCTAATTGTCAACATCTTCACAATTGGAGAATATATTTCTGTAAAGTCAATGCCCTCCTTCTATTGGAATCCTTTGATAACTAATCTGGCTTTGTAACGCTTGCTACCATCATGTTCATTCTTTATTTTGTATACCCACTTGTTGTGCAAAGCCTTCTTCCCTACTAGCAATTCAGTCAGTTCCCATGTCTGATTCCCCAATAAGGAATCCATCTCATCCTTCATGGCTAACTCCCACTTGCTTGAATTTTCATCCTGCAAAGCTTCATCATAACACTCTGGCTCACCACCATTATTAACAGGAGATAATTTAGAGCAAGTGAATAACACTGTGGAGGTTTAATGGTCCTGGAAGATCTACAGACCGCAGTTATAGGTGTACTCTAATTTACCTGTGATTCTACACTCTCCTTATCCTATTCACCCCTTTCTTGGACAATACTTTCAATCAACTCATCTAAGTTAATAAATTTAGATTTCTTCTGATCTATCTTTATGACATCTGACACTACAGTTGACCTGTCCTTGTACATAATTTGTTCATTAAATATCACATTTCTACTTCTGATGATTTTCTTGTTTTGTTCATCCCAAAACAGATAGCCAAATTTCTCATCACCATAGCTAATGAAATAACATATTTTAGACTTTGCATCAAGTTTACTACGAGCATCAGAATCAATATGAACATAAGAAATACAACCAAAAACTTTTATATGAGAAAACTTTACCTTATCGCTCCAAAACTCATCAAGAAGTCTGAAATTCATGGGAACCGAAGGTCCTCGGTTTATCAGGTAAGTTGTCGTGCTAACAACATCAGCCTAGAAAGTTTTTGGTAGTCCAGCATGCAACCTCATGCTCCCAACACACTCATTGAGAGTTTTGTTTATGTGCTTAGCCACATCATTTTGTTGTGGTGTCCCAGGAATGGTCTTCTCCATTCCGATTCTATGTGCAGCACAATACTCTTTAAACCCTCCATCTATGTACTCTCCTTCATTGTTTGACCTCAAACACTTTACTTTCAAACTTGTTTCTGTCTCAACCATAGCCTTCCATTTCTTAAAAATATCAAATACATCAGATTTATTTTTAAGAAAATAAACCCATACCTTTCTGGTTGAGTCATCAATGAAACTCATGTAATATCTTGATCTTCCAAGGGATGCAATTGGAGAAGGCCCCCACAAATTAGTGTGCACTAACTCCAAATTTTTTATCTTTCGGTGTCCTGCCGAATTTCAAGAAACTCAGCCTTTTCTGTTTCAAGAAACTCAGCCGAAATTTTTTATCTTTCAGTGTCCTGGAGAAGGCCCCCACTATTTCGTGTGGCATCAGTGGAAATTATTATGAAATATTGTTTTCTTGGAATATGATAAAGATATGGATTTTTATAATGGAAAATCGGCATACAGGCTGAGATTTTTATATGTTTTGCTGGTGTACGGGTCGTGCTATGGATATGATTTGTCAGCGTACGGGCTGAGCTATGGATATGATTTGCCAGCGTACGAGCTGAGCTATGGATATGATTTGCTAGCGTACAAGCTAAGATATGGATATATTTTGCCGACATACGGGCCGAGCTATGGTAAAATGTGAAATACCGATGTACGGGCCTATGATTTTCATGATATACAAATATAGGCAAAACGATATGGTGATAATGATTTGGTAATTAATGGTATGAAATATTTATGTATCATAGTTTCATTATATGTTATATGTTATCAGAACCTAATTGGCTTGGTCTAGGCCAGCACTTGCACGGTACCAATGCTATGTGTTCATGAATTATCATGATATTAGTGTTAACGCCGCTGTACGGAGTGGTGTGAGATTGGATGGTCGATGTGGTTTTAAGAAGTGTAAGCGCCCCTGGTGTACGGACCAGGTTTGGCAGACCCATCGAACTTATAGACTGTACTTTTGACTTGGCAGTGGTCAGCCAACTATTGTCAGGTCCCGCCTTTGGGCCACACAACCCAGTCATGTGGGGGTAATACATGACAACGACTAGCTAACCTACTAGGATTGTTTTGTATTATTACTATTATATGAGATGAGTTATGCTATGAGAATACAGTATTTCTATCATGTTATGATTATACATGTTTTTCCAAAAAATATATATAAATATTGTTTTAACTAGTTATGTTCATGATTATATATATATATATATATATCACATAAATGCTCATATTGTCACACACTAGTGTTAGTTTAGTTCCCTTACTGAGAGGTGTCTCGCCCCTAAATTTCATAAACATTTCAGGAACCCTTGATAGAAGAGCGGGTAAAGCTCCGCTGATATAGTACTATTAATCTGCACTCTTTGAAGGGTAAGTTTTGGTGGGGACAGTTGGATTTAGTGAGAAATGTCCCTAGGTCCTTCTTTTTGGGATGTATATACTTAAATACAGTGGATGTAATAACTCCGGTATTGTGATGGATGGTTTTGTATTTATGATATTAGGATTGTATGTTTCCTGCTACTTAGGCTTTTGTTTTGTGTTCCTAATGTATCCCTGGTACCCATGGGTCCAGGTCGATTATAATCTGCTGTATTCATTATATGGGTTTTATTATTTTATTATTAAAAAAAATATGTGTGAAAATTAAGTAGGTCGTCACAGTTTGGTATTAGAGCCTAGGTTGCTAGGTTCTGTAGACTTTAGAATACAGCGGAAAAAATACCAGAGTATAGGAAAATGATTTAAGGATTTGTTCTACAATCTAGAGGCAAGATTTCCGTGGTGGTTTCTGTGTTTTTCCTGTGGTGACTATTTCAGGAAAATCATAGTAAACTGTTGTCGGGTTATATTCCTAGAATGTAGGATTGAGGATAGGAATAAGTTGAGAGTGTTGAGATAAGAGGTTAAGTTAAGTGGGTAAATTATAAGGATAGGATTACTGAGTTGTAATTGTTATTTTTTAGGATGGATCTAGGAGGAGTTAGTGCCCAAATGAGTGGCAGTGATGGAGCAGGCCATCAGGTGTAGGCGAAACAGACTCTAACGCAGTATTACGTAGCGTGGCTCAGCAAGTTATGGCTGAGATCACTAGCAGCTCGAGGGAGCAGGGTGGTCTGTCGGTTGGCCATGGGTGCACTATCGAGAAGTTTATGAAGATGAATCCTTCGGACTTTTCGGGAGGAGTCGATCTTGCAGCCGCTGAGAACTGGATGTAGGAGACCGAGAAGGTCTTGACCGTATTGCAGTGCATGGAAGAACAGAGGGTTCTCTTCGCTACATATAAACTGAAAGGGGAGGCCGAGAGGTGGTGGACTGCTGTGAGACTATTGGAGCAACAGAGGACGACTCTGATGGTTATGTCATGGGACCGATTTAAAAATTTGTTCTTTGACAGGTATTTTCCAGCTACTATTAGGGAGGCTAAAGTGGAGGAGTTCCTGAGTCTGAAGCAGGGACAATTATTAGCCTAGCAGTATGCGAAACGTTTTATTGAGCTCTCTTGCTTCGCTCCGTATATTGTCCATAATGAAGTGAAGAAGGCGAGGTAGTTTGAGAGAGGATTGAGGCGGAGTATCTTAAAGCCGGTGGTGGTGTTGCGGATCCAGGATTTTGCTAAGCTAGTCGATAGAGCAGCTTTGGCAGAGGTTGGCGAGTGGCTGGATGCAGAGGACCTAGGTAGGGTCAATGGAGGAGAGGAAACCATGGTAGAGGGCGGAGGCAGGGGACTGGAGGTCGCGAGGTTCAGGTAGTGCAGGGTCCTCCAGTTTGTCAGACTTGTGGTAAGAGACACCGGGGAGAGTGTCGAGCAGGTGGTGTGGTCTGCTATCGCTGTGGTAGACCGATATGGTGCAAGACTGCCCTGCACCACTAGATGTAGCTCCAGCTCCCAGACCATACCAGGGAGGTTATCAGGTGCCACGTGGGGGTCAGTAGAGGCATACGGCTCCAGTTAGAGTGTTTGCTCTAATGTCGGGTGATGTTGAGACGGCAAGCGACATGGTGACAGGTATGATTAGTATGCTTTCTTTTAAAGTTATTGCATTTTTTGATTCAGGAACCACACACTCGTTTGTGTCCTCGGGGTGCGTTAGACTATGTGGGTCAGAAACAAAGTTGTTGAATACTGAATTGTTGGTATCTACACCTTCTAGGTTAGCAGTGAGGTGTAGTAGGGTACTCCGGGTTTGTTCAGTGGATATTCAGGGGAAAATCTTATCTGTCGATCTAATAGTGCTGGATATGCATGGATTTGATGTGATCTTCGACATGGATTGGTTAGTAGCTAATTTTGCCAGCATAGAGTGTCATTCACGAGAAGTGATATTCAAACCTTCGGGACAAGCAGAATTCAAGTTCGTAGGGTCGCAAGTGCAATCCCCGCCTAAGCTAATTTCTGCTATTCATGCGAGAAGACTTCTATTGAGTGGTTTCCAGGGGTTTGTGATTGTTGTAAAGGAAGTGTCAGAGAATGAATTAAAACTTGCTAACACGCCTGTAATAAAAGAATTTGCAGATGTTTTTCCCGACGAATTACTAGGCTTGCCACCTGATCATGAGGTAGATTTTCCTATCGATCTACCTCTAGGTACAATGCCTATTTCTAAAGTTCCTTACCGAATAACGCCAGCGGAGTTGGCAGAATTGAAGGATCAGTTGCAAGATCTGCTTGATAAAGGCTTCATATAACCTAGTGTATCTCCGTGGGGAGCTCCAGTTCTATTTTTGAAGAAGAAAGATGGGTCTATGAGAATGTGTATAGATTATAGGGAGATTAATAAAGTGACGATCAATAACAAATATCCTCTACCCCTTATAGATGATTTGTTTAACGAGCTCTAGGGTACACGGGTGTATTCGAAGATTGACCTCAGATCTGGCTATCATCAAGTGAAAGTGATAGCAGAAGACGTCTCGAAGACGGCCTTCAGGACCAAGTATGAGCATTACAATTTTCTTGTTATGTCGTTTGGTCTGACAAATGCTCCCACTATATTTATGGATTTGATGAATAGGATTTTTCATCCATATTTAGATCAGTTTGTTGTTATGTTTATTGATGATGTACTGGTCTATTCGAGGAGCATGAGATGCACTTAAGGCAGGTTCTGCAGACGCTATGGGAAAAGAAGTTGTACGCTAAGTTCAGTAAATGTGACTTCTGGCTTGAGAAGGTCGTATTCTTGGGACATGTTATATCTGGAAAAGGTATTTCTATGGATCCTTGTAAGATCGAAGCGGTAGTGAATTGGGCTAGACAGAGGAACGTCCAGGAGATCAGGAGTTTCTTGGGGCTAAGTAGGTATTACCGTCGTTTCATTGAGGGATTCTTAACTTTATCAGGGCCTCTAACACGACTGACTAGGAAGAATGCTAGATTTGAATGGGACGACAGCTGTGAGCAGTTTTTTTAAGAGTTGAAGCAAAGGCTAGTTACAGCGTTGGTGTTGATCATCCCGTCAGGGGGTGAGGATTATTCTATCTACAGTGATGCATCCTTGAAGGGACTTGGCTGTGTATTGACGCAACATGGCAGGGTGGTGGTGTATGCTTCCAGACAGTTGAAAGAATATGAAAAGAATTACCCTACCCATGATCTTGAATTAGCTGTAGTAGTATACACATTGAAGATATGGAGACATTACCTGTATGGCGAGCGGTGTGAGATCTTCTCTGACCATAAAAGTTTAAAGTACTTCTTCGCTCAGAGGGAACTGAATATAAGGCAGAGAAGGTGGTTGGAGCTTATTAAGGATTTTGATTGCATTATCAGCTACCATCCAAGAAAGGCTAACTTGGTAGCTGATGCGTTGAGCGGGAAATCTAGGGAATCATTGTTGGCGGCTATGGAGATCCAGCATCCGATCATGATGGATCTGAAGAGACTTGGCATTGAATTAGTTGAAAGTGATCCTCAGGTATGCATCTCCAGTTTAGTAGTGCAACCTACTTTGCAGGAGAGGATTAAAGATGCTCAGAAAGAAGATCCAGAATTAGCATAGGTGATGAATAGAGTGCAGAGTGGTCAGGGGGAGGAATTTAGTATTTCAGATGACGGAGCTTTGCGGTTTCATTTCAGATTATGCGTTTCTACTGATACTGATATTAGAAAGACTATTCTAGAGGAGGCTCACAGATCTTTGTATACAGTACATCCTGGCAGTACGAAGATGTATAGGGATCTACGAGAGTCGTACTGGTGGAGTGGTGTGAAGAAAGAGATCGCTGAGTATGTAGCGCAGTGTTTGACGTGCCAGCAGGAGAAGGCTAAGCACTAGAGGCCAGCAGGGTAGTTGCAGCCATTGTTTATTCCAGAGTGGAAGTGGAATCATATCTCTATAGATTTTGTGTCAGGACTGCCGACGGCGTTGCATGGCCAGAATGTCATCTGGGTGATTGTTGACCATTTAACTAAGACCGCCCACTTTTTACCTATCAAGATCAGCTATTCCCTTAGCCATTTAGCTGAGATTTATGTTCAGGAGATAGTTCGTTCTCACGGAGTGCTTGTATCCATAGTGTCAGATCGAGACCCGCGTTTCACGTCACATTTCTGAAGGAATTTGCAGAAAGCTTTAGGGTCTCAATTATCGTTTAGTACGACATTCCATCCTCAGTCAGATGGGTAGATTGAGAGGACAATACAGATATTGAAAGATGTGCTCCAAGTGTACGTATTGGATTTTGGGGGTAGTTGGCTCAATTCATGTCGTTGGTAGAGTTTGCGTATAATAACAGTTACTAGTCCAACATTAGCATGACATCGTTCGAGACTTTATATGGCAGAAAATGTCGTTCTCTTTTATTTTGGGATGAAGTGGGTGAGCAGCGAGTAGTGGGACTAGAACTTGTTCAGCAAGCCCATGATAAGGTTCGACTTATCAGAGAGAGAATCAGTGCAGCTCTGAGCCGACAAAAGAGTTATGCTGATAATCGCCGCAGGAATTTAGAATTTGAGGTTGGCGATCACGTATTTTTGAAAATAGCTCCATTGAAAGGGATCATGCAATTTGGGAAGAAGGGTAAACTTAGCCCTAGGTTTATCGGTCCATTTGAGATTTTAGATAAAGTGGGGCTGGTTGCCTATAGGCTAGCTTTGTCACCTATGTTGTCTAGAATCCACGACGTATTTCACGTTTCTGTGTTAAGGAAATATGTCCAAGATCCTTCTTATATCATTAGTTATGGTGAATTAGAGCTCAGTGATTCACTTATGTACGAAGAGGTGCTAGTATAGATTCTAGATAGGAAAGTACAGGAGTTACGTAATAAGGAGATTCTTCAGATAAAAGTTTTGTGGAGGAATCATATAGTTGAAGAGGCTTCTTGGGAGTTCGAGGAGCAGATGAAGCAGAAGTATCCGCACTTATTTTAAGGAGTTTAAATAATTAGGTAATATTTCTTTTGTAGGTACATGTAATAATTAGTAAGTAGCATTTTTGTTTTAGGATAATTTTCTTTTATAAATGTAATCTCCTGGGACTTGAAATGTGACCACGGTATTCCTCCACCATAAGTGAGGGTAAGTAATAAAATAAGTAGACCACTTTGTTTTAAGGGATGATGAATTACATGAATAACAAATTTCGACGACGAAATTTTTATAAAGAGGGGAGAATGTAATGACCCGGAGAAATTGTCGTATTTTAAATGATGATAAAGAGTGGGAAAATAGAAGTTGGAAGGGAAAAGAAAGGGCAGCAGGCCTCATCGACGAGGACGTGTCTTGTTGACGATAAAATACCGAGAGAGGTTTTGGGAGGTTCTAAATTTCGTCGACGAGGAGAGGGTTCGTCGACGAGTTGTCTTCATGACCTCGTCGACAAGGTGACGTGGCTCGTCAACGAAGGTCAGTGTATAAATAGTGTTACATTTTTTGGTGGATTTTAGCCGCAGAAATTTCTCCTCTCTCCTCCTTCGGTTCCCTACCCTTCTCTCTAAGATCTCAGGCCGATTTTCAGCCGGTTCGATGATCTGAAGCCATCACGATGCTCCTGGAAAAGTTCTCTACAAGTTTGCTAGAGCGGATCGTCTGTGGGGCTGAGTTGGAAACCATCCCAAATCTAGGGTAAGGTTTTCTACTCAATTTTTGGTTTCTTGACAGTTGTAAGAAGTGTAGTACGCGTAGAAATATTGAACTTTAGTTATGGGGAATGTCGTTTTCAAGGTGTCGAATGGGGAATCCTGCGGGTGCGGGGCTTTTTATTTTAGGGGCTTTTCAGGACTCAGGTAAGGAGATAAACTAAATTAGTTTTTTTTTTTATTTATGAAAATGTTTGTGTGTTATTATAGCATATGATTTCAGGAAAATAAATATATTTATATATGTTTTATATTTGGGAAATACTGCTGAAAATGATGGTGTGTTAAATATACGAAAAAAAAAAAAAAAAACTATTTCGTGTGGCATGAGTGAAAATTATTATGAAATACTGTTTTCTTGGAATATGATAAAGATATGGATTTTTATAATGGAAAACCGGCGTATAGGCCGAGATTTTTATATGTTTTACTAGCTTACGGGCCGTGCTATGGATATGAATTACCAGCGTACGGGCTGAGCTATGGATATGATTTGTCAGCATATGGGCAGAGCTATGGATCTATTTTGCCAACGCACGGACCGATCTATGGTAAAATGTAAAATACCGGCGTACGGGCCGACGATTTTCATGATATACGAATATATGCAAAACGATATGATGATAATGATTTGGTAATTAATGGTATGAAATATTCATGTATCACAGTTTCATTATATGTTATACGTTATCAGAACTTGGTTGGCTTGGTCTAGGCTGGCACTTACATGGTACCGATGTTATATGTTCATGAATTATCATGATATTAGTGTTAATGCCGCTGTATGGAGTGGTATGAGATTGGATGGTTGATGTGGTTTTAAGAAGTGTGAGCGCCCCTAGTGTACAGACCAGGTCTGGTAGACCCATCAAACTTACAGACTGTACTTTTGACTTGACAGTGGTCGGCCAACCATTGTTAGGTCTCGCCTCGAGGCCACACAACCCAGTTATGTGGGGGTAATACATGACAATGGTCAGCTAACCTACCCGGATTGTTTTGTATTATTACTATTATATGAGATGAGTTATGCTATGAGAATACAGTATGTTTTGTCATGTTATGATTATACATGTTTTTCCCAGAAATATATATGCAGTTTTAACTAGTTATGTTCATGATTATATATATATCACATAAATGCTCATGTTGCCACACACTAGTGTTAGTTTATTTCCTTTACTAAGAGGTGTCTCACCCTTAAATTTCATATACATTTCAGGAGCCCCTAATAGGAGAGCGGGTAAAGCTCCGCCGATATAGTACTATTGATCTGCCCTCTTTGAAGGGTAAGTTTAAGTTTTGGTGGGGATAGTTGGATTTTGTGGGAAATGTCCCTAGGTCTTTCTTTTTGGGATGTATATACTTAAATACAGTGGATGTAGTAACTCTGGTATTGTGATGGATGGTTTTGTATTTATGATATTAGGATTGTATGTTTCCTGCTGCTTAGGCTTTCGTTATGTGTTCCTAATGTATCCCTGGTACCCATTGGTCTAGGTGGATTATGATCTGCTAGGTTCATTATATGGGTTTTATTATATTATTATTAAAAAAATATATGTGTGAAAATTAAGCAGGTCGTCACAGAACCAGATCCTAAGGTTTCACCAACATCCTTTCTACTAATATCCTCAGCCAAAACTAAATGTCGTATGTCATTATACTTTAGTTTTTCTTTTCTCATGGAGTTACTTACAGTCATCCTCATGGCCTCCCAACTATTTGGAAATGAAGCCAAAACGATCAATGCACGTATTTTATCATCAAAATCAATTTCTATAAACGACCATTGATTTGTGATTGTGTTAAAATCATTCAGATGTTGTGCAACCAATGCATTCTCAAACATCTTTAAATTAAATAGTTTCTTCATCAAATGTACATTGTTATTTGCATATGACTTTTCATACATACCTGACAAAACCTTCATCAGATCTGTTGTGGTCTTCTCCTTTATAACATTATGTGCAATAGACCTAGACAAAGTTAGTCTGATACTTTAAGTACCTGTCTGTCAAGGAGAGTCCATTCCTCGTCCTTCATGGTTGTAGGCTTTTCTCCTAGAAGCGGTAGATGCAACTTCTACCCATAGAGATAATCCTCGATTTGTATTCTCCAGAATCCAAAGTTTGTGACTCACTTTTAAAAATGAGTAGCACTATGGCTATCCCAAGTATAGGAGTTACGTCGTATAATAATTAGCCCAAACAGATCAGATCGTCTCCATAGGGAATGCAGATTAGTTTAAAACTAGCGCGAAACAGGAAAAGAAACTAAGAAAACAATGTACTGAACATAGTTCAGATTCGAAATCTTGGGTTTTTGGAGAATTTGTGATGGAATTGAAATAACATAAAACCTAAACTAAAAATTTAACACGCATAAAGCCAACCAAACAACTCACTAATTAAACAAAGATAAACTAAAATTATACCTCAACAATGACTTAAGATTAAACATCCAACCCAACACAATGATAACTTGAATGAAATATAAAGATCATGCCATATCTCAACTAAATAAAAATTAACTAAACTAAACAATAAGTAAAGCTCACACTAAATAAATAAAATAAACCTAACAATAGATAAACTCAAACAACTCTTAAATAAAGATAACTAAATTTAAACTAATTAAAGCTCCAACAAGATATCTAACATGACATTAACTAGAACAAAACAACTAAACAACCACAAAGGAAAGAGAGAGAATAGGAGAGATTTAAACAAATACTTAACTTCAGCACTAACTCTAAATAAAAGCAAGGTAAACACAATAATAAAAAAGTATCCAACAAGTGTTGCTTCTTACATTGACTTTGAGATAAAATAGACAAACTAAAATTAATAATATAAACAACCCAAACAGAATTTAAATTCAACAACTACTTTAAAGAAATAAATTGAATTTAACCCTTTCAAATAATCCAAATAAACATTCAAACTCAAGAGAGAGAGAGAGAGAGAGAGAGAGAGAGAGAGAGAGAGAGAGAGAGAGAGAGATGGAGAGATGGAGTTGAATTGGAGGCTCGGTCTTCATGGAAAAAGAATAGTAGCAACACAGAGGCTCTCCAAGTAACAGCTCCCAAGGTCCCCCAAGAAAACAACCCCCACACGCAACCTTAGAAACCTTTAAACCCTAGCTACAATGCCCTACTCCCTTTCTCCTTTCTTTCTTTTGGCTTTTTTTTTTTTTTTTTTTTCTGCCACACTGCAGCACCTCACTCGGGCAACACACACACGTAACACCCTCTAGTTGCCTACTCCCTTATGCGCCCCGCACACCCAACACCTCACTTAACTCACACATACACGACTAGTGTTTGAATTGCATGGCCGGGTCACATCAAGGACCCGACCCAGCTTCCTTTTTTTTTGGTGTTTTGTCTTCATTTTGCTTGCACCTCACACACACTCTTCTTTTCAAAGCCCACTCACAAGAGCTTCACGCACGTCCCTCTTCACTTATGCACCTACACGCCAAGCCTCCAGTGCCTAGCCCATCCTTGTTGAAGTCCAGTGCACACATAGCCTTTATTTAAAGCTCCAATCCGCACGCTGCCTAATCCTCTTCACGTGGCTTGCATGGGTCTCATCTTCATATACACACGACATCTCCTTGTCACGTACATGGCCCGGTTTCACATGCGTCAATTTTTAATTTTTAAAAATTATCCTGCAATAACAAAGCATGAAGGTCCGCAAATTTTTCGACAAAAATGGAATAATTATCTTAAATTATCAAACAAGCTCACTCATTAAAATATGGGACATAATTAAGTATTTAATTAAAATAGTGACATTTAATTAATGCATTTAAATGCTTAATTATGCAACTTTGACACGTAATTAGTCTATGCCATTGATCTTTTCTATTCCAGGCGTCTTTCCTACTTCCTCTGCCATTGCTCCCACTCAAGCCTAACTTGGCTCTGATACTAGTTGAAAGAGAATAAAAAACACGTGGAAAATTCCCAAAACACAAAACCTGTGAGAAACAAGATGGAGACAAGCACACGCCAAAGAAAATAATCACACGCACGCACAAGACAATATTAACATGGTTCGGCAATTTTGTTTACGTCCACAAAGTTGTAGGGATTTCACTATTATCAGGGAAGTATATAGAGTGCAGCAATTACAGTTTCTCTCACTCTCAATAAGGAAGAAACAACGTGCATACACCCTAAACACCAAAGTGAACACCTTTGGATCGTGCACACAAGAGTCTCACACTCTCTCCACGCTGCTACACCACTCTATGCCACTCACTACACATAGATGAACAATAGAAATATATATCTTAAGGTTTACAAGATCATAACTTTTGAAATAGGAAAGTTCTGTTGAAATCTCACACAGAAGATCGCCGTCGTCGACCTAGTCGCACCCATGTTCCCCATGGTCACGACCTGATCGAGCCTCGCAGGAAACCAAGAATCTTGAACAACTTAGTTGCACCACTAAGTCTTGCTGGTTGAGATGATGGTTGAGCTTCTCGGGATTTCTTCCTTCAGGATATCTCAAAATCTTGACTTGGTTGCCCTTCAGGGTCTTTCTGGTCGAGCATTTGGGCGAGATTCTTAGTAGGCCCAGGCTTTCGCACCATGGATTAAAGATAACTAGGCTCCACAAAGCTCAACATAATTGGCTTACTGAGAGACCTGCTAATAACCCTAAATCCACGCCCCACAGCGTTTGAAGCTCAAAATCTTGAAATTCACATTTCCTCAATTCAATAAACTATATCCTAGAAATACAATTATTTTAATATTTCCTAGGCCCACACACTCCCATTAACCAGTTAAATTCTAAAAACGCGGGTTAGATCCGCTTCCTATATTTAAATTTAATTTCTAACATATTAAAAATACCAATAGGATCAAATCCCTGCGGATAATCTAATTCCAAAATATTCCCAAAAATCTAATTTAATCAAATCCCTGAAATTTAACTTAATTCCAAAATATTCCCCAAAAATCTAATATAATCAAATACTCCAATTTAATAATCACCTATTATAATTTAACCGGTTGAATTTCTAAAATAATTGACATAATTTGTGCTCCTCACTTTAGCCTTGGAGTGGTACGTAGGACCCCCAAATCAAAAATCTGCTCCAACTAACATGACGAGGATCGAACCTAGGACCCTGTGGTGGTCTTCGATCATCAATTTGACTGAAGATTTAAGGAGAAATTGAGGAGAGAGTGAGAGTCTACCTTACTCTAGGAGTGGTGCCTACATCGCTCCTACGACAAATCTACTTTGATTAAAATGTCAGTGGCGGAGAATGGAACTCAGGGGTATCTTTTACTTTTTAATCAGCCCCCATTTGGCCAAGAAAATCGAGGAGAGAGAGAAGGAGAAGGTGAGGAGAGAGAGTGAGGTCGTACGACCTTCTAGGGGGGGGGGGCTCTCTGGGTTTATGAAGAAAGATGAATCCTGAAGAAACTTCAGGATCCTATTACACTTATACTATTATAATAATATTATATATATATATATGTATATATATATATATATCTTATTATATTATTTATTTGTTTAATTCAATTTAGTAATAATTAATTAATTAATAATTGATAATAATAATAATTTTTTTACACTTCCATGCATATAAATTTCTTGGGACATTATATTATCCCCTCCTTATAAAAATTTAGTCCTCGAAATTTGTTGAGTACAACCCCAAGTAAAATCCATCACTAACCTAACAAGTTTTGAGTTAATTTTGTAAACAACTCTATTAGAACTAGTAACTAACATAAATTGATGGATTATACATTATGTCCTAATAAACCTTGCTTCACCACCAACACTCAACAACTTCAATTTTCATCTCCAGTTTTCCAAAGATCTAACACCGACATAACCTTAGAAGAATCACTAGATAACTATCCTTTGATTATGACATGACCCAAAAATTTTGTATTAGTTATCCAAAACCCACATTTCTTGTTTAGCATATAACTGATGCTCTCATAATGTTTGCAAAATTAATCACAAATATTGTTCATGTTCCCAGATTTATTTCCAGAGGACTTGCTGGTATTACCTCCTGATCGTGAGGTGGAGTTCACTATAGAGTTGGTTCTAGGAACGACACCAATATCGAAAGCTCCATATCGTATGACTCCAGCAGAACTGAGGGAATTGAAGGAGCAACTACATGAGTTACTAGATAAGGGCTACATTCAACTGAGTGTTTCACTCTGGAGAGCACCAGTACTGTTTGTGAAGAAGAAGGATGGGTCGATGAGGATGTGCATCGACTACAAATAGATTAATAAAGTGACTGTGAAGAATAAATTCCCATTACCCAGAATTGACGATTTGTTTGAACAACTACAGGGCATACATGTTTTCTTATGATCGATCTGCGATCTGGGTATCATTAGCTGAAGGTGAAATTGGAGGATGTACCGAAGACTGCATCCAGACTAGGTATAGCCACTATGAATTTATGGTTATGCCTTTCAGATTTACCAATGCTTCTGCAGCATTTACGGACTTGATGAGCTAGGTGTTCCACGAGTATTTAGATCAATTCGTGGTCATTTTCATTGACGACATCCTGGTGTATTCGAGGAGTCCTGAGGAGCATGCAGTTCATTTGAGATTGGTACTTCAAGTGCTCAAGGAGAATAAATTTTTTGCTAAGTTCAAGAAATGCGAGTTTTGGCTAGAGCAAGTGACATTTCTGGGGCATGTAGTGTCCAAGGAAGGGGTATAAGTGGACCTGAGCAAAATAGAAGCGGTAGTGAAATGGGCGAAACCGAGAAATGTTCAGGAGGTCAAGAGTTTTCTAAGTCTTGCAGGATATTACCAACGGTTCGTAGAAGGTTTCTCTAGTTTATCAGGTACATTGACATGACTCACGAGGAAGAACGTGAAGTATGATTGGATCGATGAGTGCGAACAGAGTTTCTAGGAACTAAAGCAACGACTGTTTACTATCCTAATTCTGACCATTCCGTTAGGGGATGATGGGTTTGTTATTTTCAGTGATGCCTCAAAGAAGGGTCTCAGGTGTGTTCTAATGCAGTAAGGTAAGATAATTGCTTATGCCTCTCATCAACTCAAAGAGTATGAGAAGAACTACCCGACACATGATATGAAATTAGTAGCGGTAGTGCATGCATTAAAAATCTGAAGGCACTACCTATATGGTGAAAGGTGCGAGATTTTTACTGATCATAAAAGTCTTAAGTACATTTTCACCTAGAAGGAGCTGAATATGAGGTAGCGTAGATAGCTTGAATTGATAAAGGACTATGACTATACCATTAGCTATCACCCAGGAAAATCTAATGTGGTAGCTGATGCTCTGAGTCGAAAGTCAGTTGATGTGTCAATCTCAATAGTGGGAGTTCAGCATCAGATCTGTATGGACCTGAAAAGGTTGGCCTTGGAGGTAGTGGAAGGAAATCACTAGGCCTTCATTGCTAGCTTAGTGGTTGGATTTGCGTATCGAATGACGCTGAGATTAAACGGGTCATTCTAGAGGAGGCACATCTCTCGCTTTACACAGTACATCTAGGGAGTACGAAGATGTATAGGGATTTACAAGAATCTTTTTGGTGGTCTAATATGAAAAGAGAGATCGTCCATTTTGTAGAGCAGTGCTTGACAAGCTAGCAGGTGAAGGCTAAGCACCAGAAGCCAGCGGGACCGTTGTACCCACTTCTTATTCCTAAATGGAAATGGGAGCACATCTCCATGAACTTTGTCACGAAATTACCATCAACACTTCACGGGCAGAATGCGATTTGGGTTGTGGTTGAAATATTGACGAAGACAGCCCATTTCATCCCGGTGAAAGGCAATTATTTCATGGATAAGCTAGCAGAGCTTTATGTTTAGGAGATAGTCAGATTGCATGCAGTGCCGATGTCGATTGTCTTATATAAGGATCAACAGTTTACTTCCCGGTTCTGGAAGAGTCTTCAAGAAGCATTGGGATCTCAACTTACATTCAATACAACATTTCACCTGTAGATAGATGGTCAGTCTGAGAGGACCATCTAGATTTTAGAGGATATGTTAAGGGCATGTGTACTAGATTTCAGTGGCAATTGGATTAGATATCTGCCATTGGTTGAGTTTGCCTACAACAATAGTTACCAGTCCAATATCGGGGTAGCATCGTATGAGACACTGTATGGTTGGAGATGTTGATCTCCGTTGTTCTGGGATGAGGTTGGTGAGCAGTAGATTTTGGGACCAGAGCTGGTTCGGTAGGCTTCATAGAAGGTAAATCTCATCAGGGAATGGATTAAAGCAACTTAGAGTCGGCAGAAGAGCTACGCAGATACACGCTGACGGGAGTTAGAATTCGAGGTAGATGATGCTACATTTATGAGGATTGCTCCGATGAAAGGAGTTATGAGGTTTGGTAAGAAGGGCAAGCTGAGCCCTAGGTACGTCGGATCGTTCGAAATTTTGGATAAAGTTGGTTTAGTAGCGTACAGGATAGCATTACCTCCCACCTTGTCTAGGACTCATGATGTGTTCCACGTGTCCATACTTAGAATGTATGTTCCAGATCCTTCGCATGTGATTAGTTATGAGTTGTTGGAGCTCGGGGATACCTTAGCATATGAGGAGATAGTAGTTTAGATCCTAGATCATAAAGAGCAGAAGCTACGTACGAAGAGGATTCCTCTAGTAAAGGTATTGTGACGTAATCACGCAATAGAAGAAGCTTCATGAGAGTTAGAGTTAGAGATACGTTAGGAGTATCCTCATCTTTTCAGAGACGTTCAGAGTTAGTCAGGTAAGCAGACTAGTATGTAAACGGTTCTCATGTATGTGTCGTAGCAAAGTAAGTTTGTTTATAGATTAGAATAGGTATGGTCTCCAGGAGAGTTTTGTATGGATATTGTAATCTCCTGATATATTATGTGTAACTATGGTATTCCTCCGCCATAAGTGAGGGTAGGTAATAAATTTGGGACGGGGCTACTATGTGGGTAGCCGCCGGCTCTTCCTAGAGTCAGAGCAGTGATAGTTTAGATGATGTGTTAGAAACCACTAGCAAATTTCGATGACAAAATTTTATAAGGAAGAGAAATTCTAGAGACCCGAACCCAATAATTAAATAAGAAAGAAAGAAAGGAAAATTTCAATATAGAACAACAGACTTTGTCGACGAAGCCAATGTTCTCGTTCACGAAGGCCCTTCTATGCTTCGTCCCCGAAATTTAGTGCCTCATCGACGAAGAGATCTAGAACGTCTGAAAATATCAAGTTTAGGGTTCGTCGATGAAGCCCTTCTTTTGTCGACGAACAACCTTCTGTGGTTTGTCGACGAAGGCGCCATTTCGTCGACGAATTTGATCGGGTCAAGGGGCTATAAATAGGATATTTGTTTGCTTCTTCATTAAGAAATCTAAAAATCTCTCTCTCTCTCTCTCTCTCTCTCTCTCTTTTTCTCTCTCTCTCTCTCACACCCACACCCACACTTTCTATCTTTTCGATCGTTCCGTTCATCACCCGTTTCGACGATCAGAAGATACCACAAGGATTGGGGGACAAATCTCTACGAGTCTAGTGGAGTAGATTCTAGAACTCGGGAAAAAGTTTGGGTTTGGTTTTCGAACGTCTCGGATCGTTTCTAGGAATCAGGTAAGGGGATTATATTATGTCATCTATATTTAAGAGTTTTAACTGAATGAAATGTTAAAATGATTTTTGTATATTTCGTTATGACTTTTCTAAGGTTTTCGAGCTTAGGGTTCGGTTAACCGACTATATTTTTGAAACCAACCGTTTAAATTTAAGTATGATATTTTTAAAGTGTAGTATTAGTCTTTATAAACGTTTTCACCAGTTGGGAAATCGTTATTTCAAACCATAAACTTATTTTAAAATTAACTAAAGACGGTAGGGTTGATTTTCTCCCTTTTTCCCATATTTTGCTATATATCTATATTTGATAAAGTAACAACCTGGAGATATTCATACCCCCGTTTTAGCAACATAAATTACTTTATCAAGCAGATGATTTATTTATGAATTAATTGATGAAAAATATTGTGTCTCATGAGTATAGTTTTAATTGGCATTAAATGAGCAGGCTTCGTGAAATACTGAAATGTAACGGCTATATCCCGAGATACAAGATATACGATATGAGATATGATATGTTATGATATGCCGATTTTTACCGAGTCATTATCCAGCAGATATTTAGCAGAGATATGTACAATTTTATGAAATGAATTATAATTACAGTATTATACGATGTAAATTGCCATATATGATAGTATAGCCCTATTATTATGTTCTCATGTTAAAGCTTGGTACCGTAACTAAATGTATGTAAAGGTGCAATCCACACACTGAGAGTGTGGATGGGAAAGACGATTGGTGACCTAGGTAAAGTACTCCCCAAAGGTTTTCTGGGGCTCCATTTGATGTAGTAATCCCAGATGACTCAGCCTTCGGGCACAGATTGAGTAGGCACCATCGTACTACCTTATGTTTGACTTAGCATTAGTCGGTTGGCTATTTGCTAGGTCCAACCTTCGGGCCACACAACCCATCGAGGGGGAAGCATATCGCACGTGTATGTGATGGCGTGACAATGCTAGTCCTACAAACCAGGCTGTATCTTCTAGGCATATATGGGCACATTTACTATATAAATGACTATATTGAGCCAACGGTATGTTATTATGAAAGCATGTATTTTCAGATTTGTTGACTCTATGAGTCCAATCCGGTTTTGATAATGACAAATCACTTGGTATTTCATATGTGCATTGAGTTTGTGAACATGAACTATATTAAGCATGGACGGAAGGATAACGAGTCATGGAAGTCTTAAAGTAAAAATACATATCTTGGCAAAATCCATGGAACTCAAAGAGTGGGAGAATCAAGATGCAAGTGGCAAAGTTCAAGAACATCTTGGGAATGGGTACTTAGAACTCATGTATTTACATTTTCGTATGATTTAATTTGAGGCTCAAATCATATTTTATAATGATTTTAGGACTAACGCATTTCATGAACATCATTAGGGGACATTCATGGGCTTAGAAATAATGTCAAAACCTTGGAAAATGTTTTTATAAAAGAGTCAAGAAAGAAAACAAAATAAATTTTTAAACTGGAAAATAAATATGTAGAAATTGGGAACTTCAGATGACTAAACTTTAAGTTCGGTTGATTGAAGAATTTCCTCAGACGTCTGAAGAATAAGCTTAGTCGTTTGAAGATTTATAGGTGAAAAATAGAAACTGGCAGAAACACCTCAGATGACTGAACCTTGACCTCGGTCGTATGAAATCAACACTTTGGTCGTCTGATCGTTGACTTTGGTCGTCTGACCCTGTGTCCAGGCTATTTTTTTCGAAGGATAAAAATGACTTCAGTCGTTTGGGTCCTTCACCTCAATCGTCTGAACTTGCGAGAAAGATTCAAAATGTAATTTTTATTGAGCAAACACACGACCTATCTTGTGATCCAACGGTTGAGATCAATTTTAAGGGTAAGACACTATATATACTAAATATCTAAACCCTAGTTCGGATGCCAAGAAAAACAAGAAGAAAAGAGAACACCTTTTGAAAGCGAATTGAGAACGTTGATCACTTTGCTATACGATTGCCTACACTTCAACTTACACTTATTAAGCTTGGGCAAATCTACTCCGGAAATCAAAAGGGTTTCATTCACACAACTTTATTTCCTCTTGGCATTGAGGTTTGACTGATTCATTTAGTTTTTTCAAGAGATTCTCATATCAACATCTATCATTGAATATCTTTAGAGAAACTTGATATTGAGTTTTGTTTTCATATTCATATAAAGATTGTTTTTGACTAGTTGAATACTTGAGAAAGTGTTTATTTGGCCATTGTTTAAAGAGTAATCGTTCAAGAATTTTCAAAGTTAAAAACGTGATATTTTGATTACTTCTAAACTAGTTGATTAGATATCCTAAGAAGTGCATAACTAGATCTATTCATATTGAAGGATATTTTCTAAAAATCATATTAAGCTTTTGATCCTTGGTGTTCTCATCATATATATTCATATATATATATATATATATATATATATATATATATATATTAGGTCATATATTACCAAGATTACATTGAGATTGAACTCTTGAGAGAAATATTGTTTTGACAAAGTGTGTGTCAAATCTTTGCAATCTTCAAAACTATTTTTGTATTCAAAGATTTAACCTAAGTTTCTCCAAAGTATTGATTCATACAAACATTTTGGGAGATTTGATAAAAAAAAAAGAGAATTGTGTGTTGAAACATATCATACATAAACGATTGTATCATTTCATATATTCTGAACTTCAAGTTATATCATATGGCAAATGTATTAGGAATTTGAATTGTACTCACGAGCTTTTGTTTGGAAGCATTTTTGAGTGTTTTTACAGATTCTATTGTATTCACGGTTCGGCGTGTGAATCGGTGTTTGAGGAGAAAGTTGTATCTCTTGTAAGCAACGGAGTAGGAGGGAGTTGTACTTCTTGTAAGCAGCGGATTGTAAGGGAAGTTTCGTCCCAATTTAAGGAGTAGGGATTTTAGTGAAATCCTTAAGTGGTTGCTCAAGGCGAGGACATAGGCCGAGTTGGCTGAACCTCGTAAAAATTGCGTTTGTCTTCTCTCTTCCCTTTACTCTTTATTTTCAGCACTACATTTAAATTGTTCGTATGAATGTGTAGGTTAAATAACATTGCACACAAGTAATTGAGTAATAAGAACTTATTGGTAAATTGAATTTGTAGGGATTAAATATACAAGTAGGGATCAAGTGGTAAATAGATTTAAAGAATTTAAAAATACCCAATTCACCCCCCTTCTTGGGATTACACCTAATTTAACAAGATATGTATTGAGTACAGTTTTAAATGCCAGTTAAATGATTAATTTTAGCAGTATTATGTAAACACGAAATCTCATGTTAACCACACACTGATGATAAATGTAATCTGTCTTACCGAGAGGTATCTCACCCTAGCATACAAATATATTTCAGGTCCTCTGAGGGATTGAGCTTAACGTTCTTTTGGGCTGAGTTAGATAGCAGATGGTCTTTGTCAGAGCTGGTGAGATGTTAGTCAGTGTCTGTCTTTTGGGGATTGTAGTAACAGATCATGTTTTAATTATGTATGGATATATATGAGAAACAGTTAGAAATTCTGGTAAGTATTAGATAATGTTGTATTTCTGCTATGTATGTTTATACAGATTAGTATGAATTTTTCCCTTATTTGGGCGGGTTTTATAATTTCGATATCATCTTACCATTTTGCCCCTCCATTTTCTTAAGAATTCACTATTCACAGTTTGGCACCAAACGTAACCTAAATTCCTAATTCACAGGATGCGATTTGATATGCTGGCCCCCAGCCCAGCCCAGCCCAGCCCATTCTCCTCCTCTTCTCTTCTCGCAGTCTGAAAACAGATGGTGATAAACCATAAACCCTAAATCATCCCGGCATCTTCCCCCGCTCTTCTTAGTTTGTTTAGCGCTCTCCGTTCAAATTCCCGATTGCAGTAGTCCTCTATTTCTATGGCAGATTCTAAGGAGAGCAAGGCCGAGCACCAGCTAGAGGAAGAAGAAGATGAAGAACAGAGCTTCGAACAGCTTGGGTTGGACCCTCGCCTCATCCGTGCCCTGCTGAAAAAAGGCATTGACAAGCCCACACCAATCCAGCGCGCTGCCATCCCTTTAATCCTTGTCTGTTTCAATTCATTCCTTGCTTCCCCACCTATTTGTTCTTTGTTGAAATTTCCTGGCTTGTCCGTTAAGGAAAAAAGATGTTGTATGGAGAAAGAAAATTAATATTACTACTCGGGGATTTCTCAGAAGAACTAAAACATCCAACGAAGTTCATTTTTGTTTTAGTTCCTTTCACAGGATGTTAATTTACGGTTCTCCTGTATTTTGGTTGATCTTTGTGTTCATTTCATTGTGTGCAGGAAGGCAAGGACGTGGTTGCTCGGGCAAAGACTGGTTCAGGGAAGACCCTTGCATACCTTCTTCCTTTGCTTCAGAAGCTGTTTTCTGATTCTGATTCCAAGAGCAAGCTTGTCCCGAGGGCGTTCGTTCTTGTCCCGACACGAGAACTCTGTCAGCAGGCATGTCTTTTTCATGTGTAATTTGGCTTAGTTTTGCATATAAGTTTCTGATTTCAGTGGGTAGACTTACCATTATATTTCGCGCATGTCCAGGTTTATTCAGAGGTCTCATCTCTTATTGAATTATGCAGAGTTCAATTGAAAATTGCGCAGTTGACAAGTAGCATGACTGCTTCTGAATTGGTTGGTTCATGTCTCATTAATTTTTATTTATCTGTGTGTGCGTGTGTGTGTGTGTGTGAGAGAGAGAGAGAGAGAGAGAGAGAGAGAGAGATTTCTGCAGTGCTTGTATATCAGTACTGAAGCCATTTGCTATGCTATGATTTTTATACTCCTGTTTGCAGGGAGCTGCTTTGGCTGGGCCACCTGATATTCTAGTCGCCACACCTGCTTGTATACAAAAATGCTTGTCTGCCAGTGTACTTCAAACAACAGCCATCAATGATTCTCTTTCAATCCTTGTTCTGGATGAGGTATGGATTTTTCACCCAAAATTGAAGTGGATCTCTGTTATTTATGTGATTAATTTGTCACCTGTGGGTTTGTTATTGGTGTCTGAACTCTGAATTTAAGCGTCGCATTGTGTGTCCTTAATAACTTCAAATTCCTTGAGCAATTTTGGTGGTGAAGAATGTCTTTAGAGAATTACCGTGCTTTTAGATTATGGTGCTATTTTAAAGGGCAATGAAGAGTTCAAGCAGCCAGCCAGTTTTTTCTGTCATAAGAACTTTCTATGAGCTTGATATATATATATATATATATATATATATATATATTTTCTTATCGTCTCAATACTCAAATTTTGATACATGCTTATGTAGTGATTCCTTTTTTCCTGTTGAGATTAATTATTGTCATTTGTCCTCAGGCAGATCTTCTTTTGTCATATGGCTACGAAGATGATCTAAAATCTCTTACGGCTTATGTCCCCAGGCGCTGCCAATGCCTTCTAATGTCTGCAACTTCGAGGTGTGTTATACATATAATATGCTTGACACACACACATCCTACTGACAATTGCTTGTCATATTGTGTGCCGCTTTAATTCTTGCCATCATGTCAAATTTTTTATCTTGTATTTTTAGTTTTTGGGGATTTCATGCTGCTTCCTTAATTTTTGTTTCCTCATTCAGTTTTTGGGGGAAAGGCCTATATAAAAGCTCTATTAAGTAATGTTACAAAAAATGCTGTTCAAAAGAAAGAGAAGATGGCGGTGAAAAAAAAAGCTGCTGGTGCCATCGAAGGTTTGTGTTGCTGGAGTGAGAGGTACAATGCTTCAATGTCACAGCCCTTGTTGTCAGAGGAGAAGATTGTGACTATTAGATCTTTCCTGCCAGAGATTGAAACCTACCCCACTTCTCCATTGAATTATGTTCTTCTTGGCCTCCTTTCTTCTAATCACAAGCCATTATTGAAGTTGCCTCACTGGAGCATGCCGTTGCAGAGTCAGCCATTTGAATGAGCAGTCAAGCCATTGCACCACCATCTGACCCAAACCCCTGTGATGTAGGACAAGCAGCAGAACTTTAGAATAGGGGGAGAGTTAATAGAATTGTAGAAGAGAATCAGGGAGTGGAGAAGAAAAGAAGATAAGGTGGAGAAGAAAAACAGAGTAGATGAGGAGAGAGAAGAGGCTGCTGGACACCAGGGACAGAACAGAATAGGGAGAGAGCAAAAGAGAGAGAACAGAACTGAGAGAAATTAGGCAGACTAGAGAAGGAGAGAGAGAGAGAGAGAGAGAGATACTGCAATTGCGATTCTGATTCAAGTAATAACTGCCCAAGTAACTTAGAGACCAGTATTCATACCCACTACTACTAACAGTAACACGTAATCGCATAAAAACCCCAATAATACAAGAAATTACAAAATAAACCCAAAGTACTTGAATACGCAAAATAAACCTAAATTAACTAAACTTCTAAAATAACTAGAGTTTTCCAAACTAAAATAAGAAACCTAGCTACAATATGTACGTTTAAGTCCTCCATTGGCAATTCTACTTCACCCAATGAACCTGATCATGTATTCTAACCCCATCCCTTTCTAACCCTACTCTCATCCACCAAGAACCACTGGGCTTTCCTTCCCTCATGTTCCATTGTTGTTCACCATGAACACTTCTAACAAGCCCTCTCCCTAGCTCCACCAATTCACAGACTCAATTCCATGGCCAAACAAGAAATTACAAAAGACCAAGACTGAAAAAATTTCTTCACACTGCTACTATCCATTTCTCCCTCCAATTTCCCTATTGGTCTCACTTCTATCAATATACCCATTTTCACCTCCATCATTAACTACACCTAGCCCTTCCTTTCACCACCACTATCACCGTCCACTTCCACTTCCATAATCAAACACTTGCAAAGCCACACTGCTCACAGTTTTACACACACATTCAAGCAAGGCGCTCAAAACTCATCCAATGCGCTTCCCTCCACCACTATGACACCTTTAACCATACCCAGGCAACATTTGCAACAACAGATACAGAGACTCATAGCCAAAACTCCTTAGTCACATGCAGAGTTTCCACTGATATTCGCCATCACACCTCCCATACTCATCTTTTTAGCAATCTGCTAAGCTCATCCTTGACACCGTCATTGTCGCTGAAATGAAGGACAAGCACCACTATCACTGCTCCTTGTTAATGGAAAGGATTTCTTCATTGTGCCTACAGATATATTTGAGAAGAATTTGAATCTAAAAGTTGAAGTAGATTGATTTTAGAAAATATTTCAGGCAAAATATACATGAATTTAGAAAACCAAATTGATCTCTACTGTTCTTCACAATTTTTGTTTTGTCATTTTGTTTTCTTGGGGTTTCCCAGACTTCGTTAGGATATGTCTCTTCTCCTGATTGTACATTCTTAATGTATCTAATGATTTTCTTTTGCTATATAAAAAAATGATCTCTACTGCCACAGCTTACCACCAAATTGCTGTTGTCACTAGCAAAATCAACCAATGTTGTTGTTTGCTAGATTTGAGGCAGAGAATAATAGTCACCGTCAACCGCCATAAAAAACCATAGCTGCCAACACAACAATCACGCTCAACAGCTGTCACATTTGCGATTTCATCACTGGTAAAAAATCAACGTCACCTTCACCATTTATGTGAGATTGAGTGAGGGATAGTGGCAAGAGTGCAGAAGCTTTCTTTATTGTTTTAAATGTCGTCATTCACCATCACAGCCAATAGAGTTCGAGAGAGATAGACTTGCATGGGAGAGTGAGATTGAGATGGAAGAGAGAGAGGTATAGGATTGAGAGAGATTGCAGATCTTAGATTCAGAGAGGGAGAGAGGAGCCAAGAGTTGAGAGAGTGAAGAGAAACCGAGCATGGATAAAGAGCGTTGAGATAAAACACAGAGAGGGAGGGCATTGCAAGAGTGAGAGAAGAAGAAGGTGGGGGTTGAGGGTGGCTTCTAGATGTGGACTATGAATGTATGCATTTATTTATTTATTGAAGTCTTAATATCTAGGAATTTGGATTCTATGCACAACCAGAGTACCAGTTGCCATCTCGGTCCATAGTGTTAAAAATAGGCTAATGTTATGTAATGATTTCATTATCAGGATAATATCTTCAAAGGACTCCAGTTTGCATCTCTATCGTCCACCATGGCCATAGGCCTTGGGCCTGAGACTGAATTGCTTAAGGGGTCGTTTGGAACAATTTATGGGGAAGCACCTTTTTTTTTTTTTTTAAAGTGCTGAATGTGCTAAAAAAAAAAAAAGTGCTGAATTTCATAAGTACCATTTGGTTGTTTGTAAAATAAGTGCTTATTTTAAGTACCGATGAAATAAGTGGTGTTTGGATGCATATTTTTATATAAAAATTGTGTATGAATTTGTACTATTCTTTTTAATTAAATTTGTAACTAAAATTAATAGTACTTTCTAATTAACAACTTAATTAATATATATGTTCAATTAATAATTTAATTAATTTTTAAATATTATTCATTTAGTAAAATAATTCTGATTGTTTTTTTTTAAATTAACATATATTTATGCCAATGATTATTATTTTCTAATTATCAATAATTTACAAAAAAACGCTTGGGGGGGGGGGGGGGGGTAGGCAGTAGAGTGCAAAGAGAGGGAGGAGGCAGCGGTGGCAGCAGCTTGTGGAGAAGGAGAGGGGGCAATGACTTGCGGTGGAGGAATGGAGGAGGAGCAGCGATGGCAATAGTTGCTTGAGGTGGAGGAGGCAGAGGCAGAGGCAGAGGCACAAGCAGTGGCTGCGATTTTGGTGGTGGAGGAGTAAGAGGACCACCAGATCCGGGATGAGAGGTGAGTGGTCTGGTTGGGGTCAGAGCCCATCTCCCAGCTGTTGAGCACTACTGCGACGTCACACCACATCTAATGGCAATTGCTGCGAGTTGCAAAGGGGGAGGGAGAGATGGGGAGGGGAGGAGTTTTTGTGGAAGTTACAAATTGCCTCTAAAGTTCATTATAATTACAAAACTGTCACTGCCTCTGCAATATCCACTTTTAAGTTGCCAAAAAGCTATCCCAGATGGCTTCTTGAAATCCACTTACTAAGTTCTCATAGAAGTGCTTTTTACATTGAGCACTTATTTTTATTCAAGCCAAGCACCACTTTTTTCTACAATCACTTATTTATGTTACAAGTACTATTAAAGCACTTCTTTTAAGTTCTCCCAAACGGGGGCTAAAATAGTTATCCATTTATAATATATATTAAAAAAAATATTCAAAGCTTTTCAAACTTGAAAGTAGCATTCCTCAATTATATTCATTATTTTGAGTTAAATGCACTTTTTGTCACTAAACTTTTTAAAATTTTCTATTGTTCCCACTGTACATTCCAAATCCTTGCAATTCATGTGCAACCTTGGGCAATTATTGGACCAAGATAGTAATAATATAGAAAGTATGGCAATTGGAATTCCAATGATTTAGACTATAAGGTGATCGTTACAAAAAACAATTTTGGAGTGACCAAGATAGAAAAAAAATTCAGCCTGAAGTACATTTAGCATTATATTTTTAGTCAAATGGTCAAGTATGAAGAATTAAGATTAAATAACAAAGTTAAACAGAACCATCCCTTCAATAGAAGAGTAAAGAATATATTTTGGAAAATTTTCCTTTGAAAAAGGGGCAGCCCGGTGCACAAAGCTCCCGCCGGGGAAGTGGTGGACCACAATGGTTCTATCTTATGCAACCATACCTTGCATTTTTGCTAAAGGCTGTTTCCATGCCTTGAACCCGTGTCCTCTAGGTCACACGGAGACAACCTTACCGTTGCGCCTTAGCAAACTTTTTCTAGTCATAAATTATATCATTAACACATCCAAACTTTTCTATTGCTAAAAGAAAACTGGATCACCCTTGATTATGAAGGCATGTGGTCTCTAGTCTTCCATTCATGTTGCTTATACTTTGATTACATGCTTACACATTTATGTAATTATGCTATGAATTATGAAATATGAATTTGTCCTATTGTTTATGTTTGATTATTTTTATGAATCATTGTTGCTTATCCTTTGATTACATGTTTACTCATTTATGTGACTATGCTATGAACTATGAAATATGAATTTGTTCAGTTGTTTATGTTTCATTATTTTTATGAATCATGATTATTAATTTATATCATCTTTATGTTCAATAAAGTAATGATCTGTACCAAATACAAGGCTTTTTCTATTTACAACTAGTGAATAAAAAAAATAAAAATCAAATATAGTAGTAACAAAAAAAAGCCAATATACCATTAACATTGAACATGTTTAGTAATTGTTATGTGTATCTTGATTTATGATTTGATAAAAGTCATTTAAGAGATCAATGTGTAATTTTTTAACCTCAAAACATGTGAATTTATAAGTTCTAAACCAGTTTTGCTAGTATGATGAACAAATTGATTGTAATCCATTTTTTAAAATATATAAATATCACAGATGTATTTTTTCTAATTAGAGGCCCTTATTGGGTCTAGGCTATGCAACGGGAGGTAGCCCATCTCCCATCTTGAGACCTGCAACAAGGAGGTCTCAAGTTTTGACCACAATCACGTGACATTTGAAACAATTGCCATTGTCATAGGTGACTGCAACCATTTTTAGAGCTATTTGAAGGGGAAATCCTCAACATCTATCATCATCAAGGGTGCAACGTCTTGACCCATATGAAATTTGTGGAGGAGGATAAGGAATCAGTGTTTGTCTTAACCCTAATATTGCTCACTTGATGATAGTGAGTTTCAAGATATGAAACCAAAAAAGATGCTTGTAGGGTTACCTCCTGTGGGAGAAATCCTACATGCTATCAAATTTGTACTAGGTCTAGTTGCTAAATCTTCCACATTATAGGTTGGACCGAAAAATAGGAAGATTGCTAAACAAATGACACATTTGACCCAAACTTGGTCTGCGTGCCATTCCACCTCAATTGACTATCCCCCAACAAAGATTGCACCTAGAGATTGTGTGTTAGTTGGTCCATTAACAAAATCATGGTTATCCATGTTTAAATTCCTATGTTGGAGGATCTGTTGGATCAATTTGCCATCTCTAGGATTTATTTGATGCTTGATATCCATAGTGGTTATCACTAGTTTAGGATCCATTATTGGTGGAAAACTGCCTTAAAGACCTAGGATAACCTGTATGAGTGGTTTGCCATGCCTTTTGGGTTGTTCAATGCATGTGGCACATTTACAAGTCATGACAGAGTGTCACGGCCTCACATCAAATGTGTACTAGGGATGTATAGGGCTTATAAGGATGGTTTGGGCTCCAACTATGTGAGGCGTCTTTTATAGGACAAACTCATGAGGCTAGTTGGTTGAAGTGGACAATACCTCACTAGAGTTGGGTCCAAGACTGTTACATTTAGTATTAGAGCCACCCTGGGGGTACTATCATGTGAGTGAATCTTACACAAAGGTATTAGCTACTCTGACGAGGGCGTTAGAGATTGGATAGGAGAGCATGTCATAGTCTGACATTGGATGTGTACAAGGGATATCTTGGGCTTATATTGATGGTTCGAGCTCCAACAATGTGAGGTGCCTTTTATAGGACAAACCCGTGAGCTTAGTGTGCCAAAGCAGACAATACCTCACCAGAGTTGGGCCCAAGACCGTTACACAGGGCTGTTTCACCATTTATAGGTAAGTTGTCATATATTTTCATGATGTCTTTATACACAACCAGTGTAAGAAGCACAGCACTTGCTTGTGTACACTTTCACATCCACGCACCCCTTGGAAGGATGTATGGAGTTCATTCTTAGGTTGCCTTGGAGTTAGGGCTGCTAGGTTTTATGATTCCATTCTTGTTGTAATTGACAAATATTTGATAATGTATCACTTTATTTTTTATAGCTGATAATTATGTTATCTCACATAGCTAAGCTCTCTTCTTACATGAACATAATAGCTATGCTCTTTTTACATGAGATTGTGAGACTCTATAGGATGCACACTTTGATAGTGTGAGATGATGATTCGAAGCTCTTCGTGTATTCTTGGAAGATCATATGGAAATTATTCGGCACACAGCTGAAGTTTTTGAAGGCTTTTCATCATCAAACCAATAGCCAAACTGAGGTGTTCATTCGTAGTTTAGTTGATTCACTTAGGTGCGTAGTTGGAGATAAACCTGGAACTTTTGATTTGCATAGCCACAATTACTGCATAATATGAGCTAGATGATGCCCACAGTAGGCATGTAGGATTTAATAATGGTACATATACATGCTGAGCATTGCACCAATTTCATTAAGAAGTTGTATGTTGTGCGTTGGTCCTTTGAGCAGCATTCATTTCCTAGGACCTGATGCTTATTTGTTTGAACTACTATTAAATATGAATATTGACCTTCCTCTATGGATGTGTATATTTCTCCTGGCAGAGCTGCATCTTCGTCAGCTTACAGTTCTTGTTCTTTTTCTCCTTTTGCTGCCATCCACATATTGAGATTATATGAGCATGTTGCTTCTACACATGGTGATTGCAGATGGTACCTTATGAATTGGAAGGATCACCTTATTTCCAACCCCACCTGTGTTACTTAGGATGAGTTTTGTCACATTGATTTAGACATCTTGGTGAAGCACATCCATGTTTCCTCACAGAAGGCAAATTTTCTTCCCACCATTACTTCTTTCTGTTTTTTCCTTTAGTTGTGCTCACATTCTTTCCTATCAGTCAGTCCTCTATCAGCATGCTATTGTGGGCTGCTATTAAAACTGGATTACTACAGGCACTGGATGCTTAACTTTATGTAAACAAATGCACCCCCTAACACGTGTCTTCCTTTTTTCGCTACATAAGTGCATATCTGAAATGTTGACACACGCTAGGAACAAAATTAATATCTTCTGAGTTGGTGTGTTTTTGATAAATTGCTACTCAAATTAAGGATAACTTTTTTCGTATTCTTTTTCTCCTTGAGATGATAAAGCCACTGCTCTATTGTTTGTTTTTGCATTGTTAATTTGGCAGCACTGATGTCGAGAAGCTGAAGAAGCTGATTTTACACAATCCCTTCATTCTGACACTGCCCGAGGCAGGAGAAATTAAGGATGAGATTATTCCTAAAAATGTTCAGCAATTTTGGGTAACAATCTATGTATTTAGAAATCATGAACGCAGGTTCTACTTTTGAGATTATTTTCTTAATGGTGTGCTTCTATATTTGTCTCAAATGGGAGTTACCTAATGGTCATCAAATGCAGTGGCTTTAACATGCGTGTATAAGGTTTTAGTGTTCTGGATCTTTTTAATGCTTACAAAATGTATGAAATAATTAAAAATATTTAAAATATATTGAAAATGTATAATGAAAAATAACTTTAATATAAAAATATAGAAGAAGCTATCGTAATTTTAATATTTTTTCCTGTCTAATATTATTGATTTAAGAAAAATGGCATAACAAGTGGCCATGAGTAATGATATTTGAGAAATATTTGGTGAATCAAATATTGATAATTAAATAAATGAACAAGGAAGGAATCAATTCTAGTAATCAAGAATGCGAGAGCATTAAGTAGCTTAGCATTAGTGACTGTGGTGCTGACATTTGCCA
This sequence comes from Malania oleifera, assembly GCF_029873635.1. Lineage (NCBI taxonomy): Eukaryota > Viridiplantae > Streptophyta > Magnoliopsida > Santalales > Ximeniaceae > Malania > Malania oleifera. The sequence continues at coordinate 7,846,337 of NC_080417.1, forward strand.
CCAATGACATTTTATTTGTTCATTGCTTTTCTTTTCCATTTATCTCTCTACAAATAATAATGAATAATTCCACTAAATTTCTTGATAAAATTATAGGTAATAAATAAGTCCAATGTTATCTGTTCAATATGAATTGTTTGCCTAATTTTTCCATACTCAATTATTTGTTCACTTGTTGGGGCCTTTTTCGCTTAGAGATGTTGAACCATGGTTTTAAAACTTAGACAAATGATCAACCCAGCGAAGCCACTGGGTCATTGGTTGGTGGGTGGTTGGACGGCTGATTTCACAAGCATATAATAATTACAATGTCGTATGATCGCTTTATATCTATAAAACTAATATATATGTATGCATGTATATATCATTTTCTATACGAAACAAGATATATGTTTTATTTGAAGCATAACAAATTTCCATTAATTTATTTGGTTGCTACTTCTAATCATTCTTTGGTTACGACCATTCAATTTCATTTAATTAGTTTGTTGATCATATACATCAATGAAGGCCATGTGCCGAAGTGATAAAGCCATTTTCATAATATCACAATGCTCAGGTGCAAAACTCCATGGCCTCCAATATGCCTGTTTTTCCCTTCAGGCAAGAGCCAAGCCAAACTGGTCAACTTGCTGGGTTTTTTGACTGGTTTGTGCTGGGTCAGAGACTCATGGTGGAATGGTCATTTTCATGATTTGATTCTTTCAGTTTTTGCATGTAATCTGGACTGGTTATGTGGCCAGGTCTAGTCCAATTCAGTCTGGCTGGCCTATCTGGTTTCACAAAACACATGTTGAATTTCCTGTGGGTGTTACTTTTGCATAATTGATCTTGGATTTGTTTTACATTGATTAATAGTCAATATAAACATTATTTGCCTGTGCATTTGCTTCTGGTTTAATTAGGGTACCATACAACTAGTAGGCCTAATGTTTTTCATTTTTATCATCTGCTTAGGTTTCATGCAGTCCTCGTGATAAGTTGCTTCACATCCTCGCGCTCTTGATGTTTGATTTGGTTCAGAAAAGAGTGCTGATATTTACTAATACAATTGACATGAGTTTTAGGTTGAGATTGTTTCTAGAAAAGGTATCGAGTTATGTGTACTTGGAATTATGTATCTTCTCTATTGTGATTTCCTTATTCCTTTAGTTTTTTTAAACCTTATGTTCTTCTCCATGACATGTTTATTTTTGCAAATTTGAAGCAAAAAAAAAGAGTGCTCTATGGCTATTTGAGCTTGCTTCCCTTCTATATTTTCATTCTTACATGTTGATTTGAAAACATTGCGCAAATGCATCCAATCCAACAATCTATTATCAGTTCATAATTTTACCCTTGTCAAAATCAAATTGTAAAATTTACAGATGTAAATATAAGATGACTCAATAAAATTGAAATTTGGAACCCCCTGGCTGGTTGGACCTGATTTTTTCAGACCATGTTACATAGCACCCAGTCACATTACTGAATCTAGCCGCGACAGAGACTTAGGATGTGCTAACCCGGGGTCATCCCAGGCCAGCACTAGATGACCTGGTTTAACCCTGTTTGACTTGATGAGTTGGATGAGTTGGCCCATTATAGTAGTTGAAAGAGATTTATTTATTTTTAAGTGGTGATAGTTGAACCTGTGATCAAGGGTTGGAACTTCCAGAGATTACCATTTTTTTCAATTTATGCTATTTATTGAAAAATTCCTGGTTTTTTGGCCAAAGATTTAGGAATATAGTTTTAAGCAACTTGAGATTGGTCTGAATATATACTTCTAGGTTGGCATCATAATAATGCCATAGCACAGTAGTTAGCTCAGTGGTTGCTGAAGTCTGACAAGGTTCTTCTTGTTATATTCAATTTTGTATAATTCCATGGGTTCCAAATCCAAGGTTCCAATCCTATGTTCTTAAACACAGCATACCTGAATTTATATACCTGCTTTGATTGGGATATTCTGAAAGAAATTGAACTGGCCAGTGTCTTGGCGCTCAAGTTGACCATGCTTTGACCTTCAAATTTTTGAATTAGTTGCCTTTTGGAAAAAACTTTTAGGGCTAAAGACACTGACCTCTCTTGAAGTTTGGTAAAAATACACCGACGTCCTTTGAAATTTAAAAAATTTCTTGGACCCAACCTGAGGTTTCAAACTCCCATATACCTCCCCTAACATTTGATTTTTGGGACACTTGGACCCTTCAAAACTCTTGCTTTTTGCAAAATACAAGGAAAGTTTAGTGTTTTTTTTAGCAAACCTTAAGGCCTGTGGAATTCTTGAAGCCTCAAGGAAGGTTTCTGGGATTTTTGAAACCTCAGGGGAGGTCAGTGTCATTTTGCCAAACTTCAAGGGAGGCTAGTGTCTTTTGTCTAACTTTTATCTGTGTGAGAGAAAATTGTTCCAAAGTAGTCTGTTTTTGTTGATCATTGTAGTTGTTAGGAATAGAGATGGAGAGGGTGCGATTTTATGCTATCAAGAGATTGTGTGTTTGGAGTGCATTGCCCCTTAGCATGTTTATACTCCCTTCTCCAATGATAACAACGGGAAGGGGTTTCTTGTAATAATTTTCACTGTTCCCACTCCGTCCTTTCAGTTTGAATAGCCAAACTCAATTCCCTCAACTCTCAACTTATTTATTCAAATCTGTATGTGACAACTAAGTCAAATTCTTTGTTTCAGTCTCTTTGCTGCTTTTGAGTTCTGTATATTCTTGTGACAGTTCGGATTCAAGTCTGCTGTATTAAATGCTGAGTTGCCACAGAATTCACGTCTTCATATCCTTGAGGTATGTTATTTAACGATTCCAGCTTAAGTTTCTTGCAGTCTGATAAAGAATGATTTGGTGTAATGCTTGATTGCTTTGCTACCGGTCAGCCACTTAGAAAAAGTGTATATTTTGCTATCCATGGTGATGTGTTTTATGGTTATGTAAATGTTTACTTCTTTAATGTTATAGTCCCTTATTTTTTATCTTTTGCTGGTTTGCATCAGGAATTCAATGCTGGGCTTTTTGATTATTTGATTGCAACTGATGACAGCCAAACGAAAGAAAAGCATCAAGCTGATGAGAAAGGTCACGTGGCACCAAAGAAATCTAGAAAGCAGGGCAAGAAAAAATTGGATTCTGAATTTGGAGTGGTGAGGGGAATTGATTTTAAAAATGTGCACACGGTATGTGGGTGGTTTTGATTTCGGAATCATTTTACTGGGAAGTTCTGTTGTCGTCATTTTGCTGGCTACATAACTATAATATGAATTGAACTTTGCTGTTCCCTTGGATTTTGTTTTGTTTTGTTTTGTTTTGAGCTTAGTTATCAACTAGAACTGAAATTTTGGCTGGAGCCATAATTTGCTACCAGAATTTGAACTGGAATTGTTTGTTTAGCTCTGATTTTTATTTTCTTAATCAGTATGAATGATTTATAAATCTACAGTGGATGCTTCATTAAATTGATTATTCCATTATAGTGAAGAACTTATAATTCCAAGTTAAATGGCTGGCTAATTTTTCTCTTAGTTGTGTTTTAGCTCCTATTTTTGCAGCAGTTAGACTAGGTGGTTTGTGATGTTTTTAGGAAATTTATTAATACAGTAGTTCTTGAAGAGCCTTTTTTTTTTTTTTTCTTTTTAAAAATATTTTGTCTGATATTAGGTTAAATTTTTTTTTCCCTGGCTGTTTGGGGATGGTCATAATGGTGGGGTTGAGGTATTGGTATACGTCTTTTGAAGCCATTAAATGACAGACTTTTAATGCTCGACTCTTGAGAATGGCGTGTTACAAATTTTTCATGAGATCAGACACCAATCATATCTAAGGTTGCTGGATACAAAAAGCTTTGGAAAAAATTTACAGGACATCTGATTAAAGAGGAAAAATTGTAAATTGAGGATGTTTGCTCACTTATTTTAAATTAAAAGCTTGAGGCCAGATGGCAGGCTTTCCAGTCTAACCAAGGTATAAATGGATACAGAAAGCCAACAATAGATTCACTTTTGAACCTATCAAGAGAGTTATTGAAAGGAAGATCTAGCTAGAGGTTATTACAGTTTTTGATTTTGAAAACCTGCTGTATTGTATGGCCAAAAAATTGAGTCTTGTGTTCGCTTGTGTACAATCTCATTTATCAAGTACATATTGTATGAACTATGGATAACAGAATGCTGAGGCTTCCAGATTCCATTTGAAATTTTTGGCTTCCAGCCACTTGGGAACAATGTTAAATCCAAAAAGAACATGTTATATATTCATAATTGTGTTGTCTTTTTGTGTGAGTTGGGGTTGGGGACAGTTGACTAGAAACACATTGAATCATTGTTCATATCAGCTATTGCTGGAATGAAGTTCAGCTGCTTAGGGATCACATTTATTTATTTTCTGAATTTGATTGGACTTGACAAGAAATTGGCAATACTGATCTTATCATTAATTTTATAGAACAGAGTATGCAGCTGGTATGCCATTTAACTCTTGTGTTGCTCTTTAAGCAGGTTATTAACTTTGAGATGCCTCAAAATGCTGCTGGGTATGTGCATCGAATTGGGCGTACTGGAAGAGCGTATAACACTGGTGCATCTGTTTCTCTTGTAAGTAGGTGCATACAAATTCAAAATTAATTGTGGGGATGGCACCTAAACATTGTGATTTGTTGTCTTGTTTGCACTTAGTGCGTATGCATGCTTAATTTATGATGATTTGATGATAATAGTCCTGGGTCCCAGTCTTCAATTTGTTGAGTCTGTCATGTAAATATCCATTGTATTGCAATATTTATTCAACTATCATGCATGAATTCATTAAATTGCCATTTTTGACCATATGTGAGAATTTTTGAAGTTTTGATTTCTCTCTGCACATATGTTATTTGTCCTTAACACTGCTAGACCTGTCATCTATTGGTGCAGCATAAGGCTTGGATAATGATTTTGACGATAGGGTCAGAATATTTTTCTATTGGTAATCATTTGTACTCTTGACTCTGCCATTGCAATACTTGTTACAGGTTTCTCCGAATGAGATGCCAATATTTGAAGAAATTAAATCCATTCTGGGTGACAATGAAGGTGGGGACTCGGGCTTTATAGCTCCTTTTCCATTATTAACAAAGAATGCAGTGGAGTCTTTAAGATATAGAGCTGAGGTAATTGTTTGATTCATCTATTTCATGGATAAATTTTTTTTTTTAATTTATTTAGTGGCTCATGTGACGCTGCTTGTTTATTGTGTTTCCAAACATCTAGTATTGTTGTTTTGTTATGGGGAGGGGATAAAATATAGTGTTCCCTGCTTTAACATGTGGTGGTGTTGTATTATCTCCCCCCTCCCCCCCCACCCACCCACCCACGCACACCCTCTTATACCTTTGGGTGCCCCACTTCCTCAAATTTCCAAAGAATTGCCAAAAAATGTTCCCAAGTTTCCTTTACTAATGTTGAAAATTTGGAAAATAGGTTGAGATTTTTGTATTTTTTTTTAGAAAATTGGTAATGTAGATGGAAACTATTTTCCATAATCAAGCAGGTTTCCTAGGATCTCCTTCTAGTTTTTCCCCTGCTAATAGCAGTTTGGATCACTTCTCACTTTTTGGTATATTCAAATTTAGAGACTGAAGTTTTATTTTGAGATTAAATTTCAGAGTCATTAGAAGAATATTGAGGTAATATTTTACATATTTTGCTGTGGAGGGGCATTAGTTTGTTCTTATTGTAATTTTTCCATCAGCTATCATTTATTCTGATAATGATAAACCAGTTAAGAAGATGGTACCATTAAACCATGCTTCCAATATTGTGTCATCATTATAGACTTAGCTAAGATTCCAATATTTTGTTGCTACGATTTTTTTTTTGTACAATATTGGTAGAATTTGTTGGCTGAATCTTTGTGGATGTCAAAATGGAATAATTTCAGTTCTCTATGGAACATGAAACTGTGAAAAGGCTGATTATTTTCTTTTGGTGGTCCTTTGCATGTGGAGGTCTGGTCGGAAGACATCTGATCATTCTGCTGCTGAATTTATGTCTGCTGATTTTATAAACCTTTTTACTCTAGTCTAATTGTCGGTTTGTTATCCTATGGTATTCAGCTGAAAAGACATTGATTAATATCTTATGACATCAAACTGCTGATATGGAAGGAACACATGACAATTTTTTATTAACAGAAGTGTCTTTACAGGATACTGCCAAGAGTGTGACTAAAATTGCTGTAAGAGAATCACGTGCAGAAGATCTAAGGAATGAAATTCTCAACTCTGAAAAGTGAGTTATTCTCTAACCATATCTTCGTTGTTTTATTCGATGTTTTGCCTTGAATTTGTTGCAACCTCTTACCAGTTTATGCATGGAATCAAAAGCACGTTTGGATCAGATTTGTTCTTTGACCAGCTCAAGGCTTTATATTCAGCATCTGCCCTTTGAGCAAATTGTTTGCTTCCTTTTAGAACTTTTATTTATTTTTTCCTTAATTTTTTTATGAGAACCAAAATGACATTCCAGAACTAAAAATGCTATTTTGTTTCTGAGAAGATGTTGGTAGAGAACTTTAAGAATCTTGTGTAGTTGCGTGCCATACTCAATTCTTGTTGTCTCTTTCCTGCGACTTAAACAATAACTGATGAGACAGAAATTGCCTCTGCATTCATTTTAACATAGAAGTGTCTTTTTCTATGAGAAGTAAATGCAAAATGGTGCCGGTATCTTGCATAAATATGTGATGTCAATAATAAGATATACAGTATTGGAGATAAAGACTGAACTGTTATGCCACAATGCATGGAATTGCTATGTTACAAGTGGTGATGGTGGTGTTATTCTCTCAACATGCATACAATTTGCCAGGTTGATGCTGTCATTTGACTTCATCTGGTACTTTGGTTTACTAATTTTTTTTGTACTTCTTTTAAGGTTGAAGGCTCATTTTGAAGTTAATCCGAGAGACTTAGGTAATGAAAGTTACTGTCTAAATTGCTTGTCCCACTATCATTTTTGGCTTCTTGGGAAGTCTTTAGTTTTGAATGCTTGAATTCATTTTGGAACAGATTTATTGAAGCATGACAAGGTTTTGAGCAAAAAGCCCCCTCCTCCTCACTTGCGTAATGTACCTGAGTACCTTTTGGACCCAACAACACAGGAAGCCAGCAAGATTGTTAAGCTAGCTAGAGCCGCCATGGGAAATATGAACAATGCTCGTCGCCAAGGGTCCAGGAGAAAATTCAAAAAAAGTAGAGACCCTCTCAAAACCTTCTCAGCTGAGGTATTTTGCAATTTATGCGTTGCTGTCACAATTGGTGAATTCCAAATACATATGGATTTCCCTAAATTATCATTGCTTAAATCTCATTTTTGTAATGACCGCTAGCGGCTTGTTGGTCTCTAACTTGACTGAGCTATATTCAACTTTGCATTATTATTTGTTGGTGATGATAAATAATATTGATAATAGGATTTTCATTAATTTGGTCTCAGGCTCCAAAGGGAGGTCCCAAAGGTGGGAAGAAGAGGAAGAAGGGAGAAGACAGGGATTGACCGCTGTTAACAGAAGCACAGACATTCTGCCTGATCTACGTCTCCTGTAAATCCGAACACCTGCAGTTTTTGCTTCAAAGCTGGGTGATATATATATATATATATATATATATATATATATATATATATATATATTCCCTTTCAAATGGCGGTGAATCCAGATTTACATCGACCACAAAATCTTCGCACTGATGCCCTTGGGCTACATTGGAGGGTGTACTTGTCAGGGGGCCAATTGTCCAACATCATGCCAGCAGATTTGTGAGGCCTCTTCTGTGGACACCAGTGTTTTCAGTTCGCATTTTAGTGCATCTTCAGTGACCTGTTCTTATATCATCAATTCATTGTGTCAAATGTATCAGGGTGTTTTTTTTTTTTTTCTCCATAGCAAAGGTATTGTTTGAGAGAAATTTTTGCTGTGTATTGAGAGGCGAGGGAGAGCTAGGATTGAAGCAATGGCAAGCAACAGTAGCTATTCAGATGTCTTTGTATTATTTTTCACTCCTTTTTAAGGCTATTTCCTTCTGAGAATATTTATTGTCCATAGAGGCTGACACTTGGCTATATATCAGGAGGTAAGTTATCTTCCATCTTGTATTCTTTTTTCTCTCTTTGAATTCAAACTTAACATTAACGTGAAAATTTTAAGTTTGGAGTCTATGTAGTCGAAGTTTGAGACAATTTTGGAGGTTTCGATTTTAAATTTCAAAAAAGAAGAGTGTGTGTGTGTGTGTGAACTTAAACATTAGCATAAAATTTCTGATATTAGAATTTAAGTGGTCAAAGTTTGAGATATCGAGTTTGAATTGTATGAAGAGTGAGAAGCAATGGGATTAGACATGTGTTGCTTCATGAATCCATGTTAGGATGCAAAAAGAAAAAAAATAACAAAACTGAAACGACGTCCAAGCCTACCTTCAAAAATTAAAAACTTGAAAAACGTGAAACTGGGTGGGTCAGTATTTTTTAAGTAGAAGATGCTCTAGTGTTTTTAATAAAAGGGGCTGGATGGTCTGGAGTGTTTTATTTGGGAGATGTCACTGTCCAAGTAGCATTTTTTGCTCTGATATTTCATTTCTTTCTCCTTTCTCTCTATAATTCGTAGAGGAGTCCGAGAGCAAAGGGACCGGAGAGGGGGAAAATAAAGTTTGGCAATCTGAAGACCCTGAAGAAGTTTGGCAATCTGAAGACCCTGAAGTTGCAGGTGAACGTTGGTTTGGATTGTAAAAACTGACAATTTGCCACACGAAATACAACACGTTGGGAATGTAATATGTAAAGAGGAAAAATGAGGTACGGTTTCCTACATTAAACTTTGTTCTTATTTTGTTAAGATTTTGAACTTTGAGTTAAAATTTGTGTTAGTTTAGAGTAGAAATTGGTAAATGTTGAATTTGGTTATATTGAAGTAAATTTGGTGACTTGCAGCATCATTTGGGAATCCCTATTTGAGGTTAAGTTTTTTTTTTCATGTTTGAATTTTTGCATATTAAATTTATTTGAATAAATGATGAATGCATATGAAATTTTGTGTTTTATAGCATGGAATTATATTATATGATTTGTATTTTTATATATTTTATTTTTGTTACGAAGTTCTAGATGTAATCAACCTCTTGTTCATACTGTAATAAAATGTTTGAAGAAAAAAAAACATCTAATACACGATTTAATTTATTTTAAATTGTATATTAAATTTAATTTTCTTATTCATACTGTATTAAAATATTTCAAAAAAAAAAAAAAAACATGTAATAATCACTCCAAAGTTTTTTTTATAACATATTTCTAAGATTCTTAAATGTAATAATTAACTTGTTTATATATTTTTAAATGGACCGTTAATATGATGATCTTCAAATGTTGACTTGAAGAATGGTAACTCTAATCATTTCAATGAATTGGAAATTGTTAAGAGCATGCAAATTGTGTTTGATAGCAATGAATTAGATTATATGTGCTTGTTGTGCCGAGATTAAAAAAAATTGAGTTTGTGATTAAGAGATTCTAAAAAATTGAGTTTCTAAAAAAATTAGTTGCAAAAGTATCACATTTTTCAGCCGTTTTCTTATACAAATTTGAATTATAATATACAAGGTGACATTAGAAAACTAGAAATAAAAATTAAAATTATTTTCTATACGTGAAAAAGATCATAAAATTTATAACTTTTTGAATACTTTAACAAAAGATAATGATCTTAATCATTACATGGCATTGCTTTCTAAAAAATTGAGTTTGTAAAAAATTTAGTTTTGGAAGTACCACTTTTTTTAAAACTTTTTCTTATACAAATTTAAAATGTAATATATAAGGTGGCATTAAAAAACTAGAAATAAAAACTAAAATTATTTTCTACATGTGAAAAATATATTAAGATTTATAACTTCTTAAATACTTTAACAAAAGATAATGATTTTATCATTACATTGCATTGCTTTCTAAGAAATTGAGTTTGTAAAAAATTTAGTTTGAGAAGTCCCACTTTTTTCAACCTTTTTCTTATACAAATTGGAAATATAATACACAAGGTGGCATTAGAAAAGTAGAAATAAAAAATTAAAATTATTTTCTACGCATGAAAAAATCTTAAGATTTATAACTTTTTGAATACTTTAACAGAAGATCTTAAGATCTTAAGATTTCTAACTTTTTGAATACATGACGATAATGGGGGCGGAGATGGCAGAGGTGGAGCTACAGGAAGACGACGGGGCAAGAGACCAAATGGAGATGACCAGCAAGGAGAGGGCGAATGCAAATGGTAGCCACCCCGACAACGGAGACCACCTGGGTGTGGCACTTGAGCACTCGTTGTTGTATATGTACTTATTGGTATATTGTGTTGTATATTAGTTTCATTCTTATGTATTATCTTTCATGTCTCATTGTATTATTTTTGTATAATTGGAAAATTTTATTTGTTGTTCCCCAATATGTATGTATATATAATTGGAAAATACTGCTTGCATAAATGAATGTATACAACTATGTATGAAAAGTTGTGAAAATACTATAATCGATTGTCGATGAAAGTTGTTTTCTTTGAACAAGTACAAACATGAATTGGTATACTCGACTTTAAGAGAAGACTTTATTTATTTTTTTACACAAGTTCGATGTAGTATGATTGTATACAATTATTTATGAAAGTCGTGAAAATACTATTACTATTTGCCCATGAAAGTTGTTTCTTTGAACAGGTGGAAGTATGGATGGGTATACTTAGGGATGACAAAATGGATTAACGAATTAGGTTCAGACATATCATAAACGGGTTGAGGTTAAACGAGTTCAAATTCAGGTTTGACCTGTTTATAAACAGGTACTAATAGGTAAACCTAAACCCGTCCGTTTACGGGTCTTTCCTTTAAAAATATAATTTATTTGTTTTAAAAACTTTTTAACATTTTTTTAAAAAAAGCACTCCTTCATTTGACAGCAGCTCCTTGAGTCTCTCTCTCTCTCTCTCTCTCTCTCTCTCTCTCTGTGAAGAACCAGAGACGAAATGCAGCGTCACTGTGCCGTTATAGAAGAAGAGGAAGAATAAAAAAGAGTCGGAAAAGGAAGGAGAAGGGAAGTGAAAAGGGAGGGATCCAGATCGGATCGCGGATCTAGAAATGGGGGCTCCTGGTATGGAGTTGCTGTAGTTGCAGGAGTTTGGGTGGGAAGGGCCGAGGAAGGAGGCTCAGAAGATTGGGGATACTGCTACACTGCCGCAGCGATCCTGCGAAGGGCCTACGGGCGATGACTGCGTGTCCGTGTAGATGAGATTGAAACCTGAGTGAGGGCGTTGGCGGCTGTAACAAGAAGAAACTACCTTCTTAAAACTACCCATGACGTAAAATAGTACAGAATAAAGGGGAGGAGGTGAGGGGTGCGCCGAAGGACGTTGGACACGCTCACAAGCTAATCGATACCGACTGCCAGGTACACCTGGCAAAGCGGTTCAGGTCGGATAATCCGTGACGGATGAGGCGGATTATCGGGTAAAAAAAATTATAATCTATATTCGATTCATTTAAGTGTTAGATTAGACGGTTTCGAGTCGGATAATTCATAGCGGATGGATAGATAATCCGTCATTTTTAAATATAATTTTATTAATAATTTATTATGTGTTATAATAATTTAAATTGTATATGATAATTTGCGATTAGTTTGTCCGTTAACTTTTTTAGTAATTATATTAATTATTTAATCGTTTATACTAATTAACAACTCTTGATTCATGCAAGTAAAACTATAAGCAATAAAACATAATAAATTAGTCCCAATCTAACTTAAAATAGAAACTCAAACCGTGTGACTCGTGTGAGTCTAAAATCTAAATATTACAATTGTTTTTAAAGCATGTGAGTTTCTTTAAACACAATTATTTTCAAATCTGTGTGAATATCTCAAAATAAAACTATCAACAAACTTAAAAAATCTCAATGCATAACTTCAAAATCATTTGAATGTCTCGAATTAATTGAAATACTTTCATTTGAAATCTAAGGTTAACTCAATATGAAGGCACAACACAGCATAGCACAAGATGCAGTTCCCAGTAAAATATTTCATACAACTTGTATAAACTATTTGCACATTATGTCTCAAAACCTTGCAGCATTGGGAAAAAAGAAAAACATATAAATTCTAACATGGAAAGCAAATAATAATCACAAGTAGAATGCCAGCAATCCCTGTTTCTTTCGCTGACGGAATTCCTATAATGGCCATAATTGACTTTCTAATCAATAGCAATGATCAGAAAACCAACAGATACATACATGAGTAAGACAGGGTAAAGCGCAAGGGCTTTTCTACTTGGATTGACAGCTGAACTCACGAATGGATACGCATCCCAAGAGGTCCAAGCCAATGTCACACAAACCACAATCACCTTAATTATAACATCGTCTTTCAACATGCAGATAAGTGCTCCAATAGCCAGAGGGAACAAGTAGTAACCTAAAAGACTCAGGCTTTGAAAAAATATTATGTGGCCACCTTGAAGCAATGACTCATGGTTCTATGCTTGTAAAAGACTTAATAAAAATGAAATATCACTCCTTATCCCTCCTATTTAAAATTTAAACATGCAAATTTCATTAATCCCAAAAATTAAACAAAAAATGCAATCCCAATTATAATTGCAAACATCAAACAAAAAATTCAACAAATTTGTAAGTTTTTTTTCCCCAGTCATCTGCAGTATAATTCTCGATATCTAATTTCACTAAAATTGTAAAATAGAAATAGCTTGACAAAATATTAAATGGAATGAAAGTTACAATAATCATATGGCGTCAGTGGGCTCTTCCACAAACTACCATGAACTTCCTCCAAATTTCTGACAAATATCACTTGAAAAATCATACAATACAAACCCAAAATAGTGACATTGAGTTGATTTGAGTAAAAATGGAAGATGTCAACTTAAGAGGGGGAAAGAGTTTGGCCAAATCCAAAAGTACCTCACATCAATGAGAGATTTCAAGGAATAGATTGAGGAGGGTAAAAACACGGCCCCTGCTAATATGGCCTTCCATAGTCATATTAATAGGTGGAAAAATTGAGGGTTGAGGATAGGGATGGCTGCTGAAGAGAGTACGAGAGGAAAAAATAAAGTTTTAGAGACAACTCAATTTCCATTAGTAGAGATCCCTATAACTCGATTTTCATTCAAATTCAAAAGTGAAAAGAGTTTGAATTTAAGAAGGAGTAAAAACTCCCATCTGCAGTAGAATAGGATTCCAGGAGTTCCAATGGCAGCAATTGGATCACGATATGTCCACCACGAAGTGTAGAAGAGGAAGAAGCAGATCTGTAGAAGAAGAAGAAGAAGAAAAAGAATACTTACAAATTCGAACTTTGATGCAGATGAACTCACGAATACTTGAAGACGAGCTTGCTAAGAGCTCCTTTTGGTTCAAAATGTCCATGACGTACTCATGAAGCTACTAACAAACTCACGAAGGGCTCCTGCTGGTTCGCAGTGTGTAAGACCAACTCATGAAGCTCCTGCTAGTTCGAAGGGTTGATGACGAACTCACGAAGGCCAGAGGGCTTCGAAAGGGTTGAAGAAGAAAGCCAAAAGGGTTTGTCACTCTTTTGTGATGGCTCTCTGAATAGAGACGCTCGAATGAAGAGTTAAATAGGGCAGCTAAGGCTCAAATTGAACAGGGCATTAGGGATTTAGGGCAGGCCTGGGAGTGGGAGGGGCCGAGTGGGGCGTGTGGGCCGTTTGGGCACTTGGGCAGTGGGCTCACTGGGCTGGCTGGGGCTGGCTATAGCCTGTTGGGCTTTTATGGGTTAATCATGTAAGCGGGTTGGTGTATATTCGCCGGATAAACCCGACCCGACCCGCTAAGGGGGCGGATATGAAAATGAAAGCCCATATTTGACTCGTTTAGCAAATGGATGATTATAAGTTTGTTAAAACAGGTCAGCTTTGGTTCAGATTAACGGATTTTTATCCATTTTGTCAGGTCTACTGCCAAGTAGACCGTCCCCTCCTTGATCGAGAGACTTCATTGATGAAGCCCAGCTGTAACCCAATCACCTTACGCACCTCCCATGTGACTCTCTTAGGGGTGGCAAAATGGGTCACCCAGCAGGTGGCCTGATCCGAACCTGTCTAACCTGTTTAATAAACGAGTCGGGTTCAAATTAACCTGTTTATAAACGAGTTAGCTTGTATTAAACCCTAATCCAGTTTAAACAGACGGATCATGGGGTCACCCGTCGGGTTTTGACCTATTTTGCCATCCTTAGGTATACTCGATTTTAAGAGGATTGTCAATTTTTCTTTTTTAATTTTTTCAATTATTCTGTTGTATTTGGGTGGCATCGCCTTCATCCCTTTTCTCCCTATTTAATAAATTTCCCCTTTGCTGATAATAATAATAATAATAATAATAATAATAATAATAATAATAATAATAATAATAATAATAATAATAATAAATTAAGAGAGAAATTTCATTCTTCCAAAGCTCACTTTTGATTTCCAAGGAAATTTCATTTTATAGTTGAAATTTTGACTAGTTTCAATAAAATTTTTAGATTTCTCTATCTAGCTTTCCTAATTCCTATTTAGCAAACTCAATTTTCTCAAAATACTAGTTTTTAACTCTAACATCTCCAGACCCCTCCAAATGGTTTTAAAGAACGATCACAGTTTGTGTAGCGATAACAACCATGTGTAACAGTTGTAGCCATAGCGAACTTTATGTAAATGGCAATGGACACCAGATCCGCAAATTCATTTTTTGCATTAGAGAACTTAAAAACATATAGATTTTGTAAGAACCCGACTCGAGAAATATGGATTAAATAAATAAGAAAAGGGGAAGGAATTTGAAAAGGTGAAAACAGCAGAGCTCGTCGACAAGGCTCCTTCTCTCGTCAACGAAGTCTCTTTTGTGGTTCGTTGGCGAAATTCAGAGGCTCGTCGACGAGATGATACCGAGAGATTTTTGGAATTTTGGAATCTCAAGTTCGTCGATGAGGCCAACTCCATCGTTGACGAACACCCTTCTTCTGCTCATTGATGAGAGTTACAATTCGGCGACGAGGCTAGCTGGGTCAAAGGTCTATAAGTTGATTTTTTGTTGCTTAATGGTTAAGAAAACTCAAATCCTCTCTCTCTCTCTCACTCTCTAAGATTTCGGGTCTCCTATTACCTAAATCAACGATCTGACATTACTACGTGGATCAAGGGGAGAATCCCTACGATTATAGCGGATCAGATCTTTATTTTAAGGATTTCCGGGTTTTACCCTAAAATCAAGGTAAGGGTCTAAATTTGTTTTTGGTTCGGTAGATCTGTGGTAAATAGGATTGTATTGAAGTTATGTTCTTCGATTTTTAGGTTTTAGGGATCCTATGTCGTTGTTTTGGACCATTTAGGTTCGTGTTTTAGTTTTCGAGAAAAGGTAAGCGGATTCTATTTATATCAATTATTTTTAAAATTTGAATTCTTAAAACTATGATTTACGATGATATATACATTTTGAATACTTATTTAGGAAATTCTACTTGGTGAAATTACAAGATTTTTGGGTTTACGATTTTTAGGAAAATTGGGGTTTCTGGTATCATCTCAATTTTTGTTGGAAAATCATATATTTAAATAAATTATAATATAGAGATGACCGTACCTTCATTTATGTTAAACTGTATCCTTGGATAAAATGTTATGTGATTATTTATGTACCCAAATAAGTGTGGCATGAGCTGGTATATTTGAAATGATTTGAGTTGTGATATGTTGAAATGAGATATAGGAACTGTGGTTCCAAATTGTTTTCAGGAAACTGTGGAAAACTAATACCGGTTAAATACCGAGGTTCTATGTGATGATTGTTACTATGTAGTTAGCATCCGGCTTAATTACCGATGAGCTGTGGCATCTGGTTCGTCATCAATGAGCCGAGACATATGGTTAAATTTCGATGGGTCTCAAATCTGGTTTTAATTTCGATGAGCAGAGACATTTGGTTTAATACCGATGAGTCGAGACATCCGGTTTAATTCCGATGTGGATAAGTGTGTAATATGGTTTTAATTCCGACGATTCGAGACATCTGGTTTAATACCGATGAGTCGAGACATCCGGTTTAATTTCGATGTGGACAAGTGTTGTAATTCGGTTTAATTACCGATGTGGGCAAGCGTTTGTGAACATACTGGAATTGCAAAATGTTATGTTTTAATGTTTAGATAACACTTATATGCTCACACACTGATATAACTTGATTCGCCCTTACTAAGAAGTGTCTCACCCAAATCCTACAAATGTGTTTCAGGTCCTTTAGGTAGCCGAACCTAGCGTTTTAGCAATTTGGGAGCGTGGTTTTGGTTAGTGGTGTGTAAGTACTGAACTGTAGTCGGGGCGTCATTTTGGTTATGTAGACACCTGGGAGTTATGTTTTGTATTGTGTTAAACGTAGACTCTGGTATGGTATAGTATAATGAATATAATAGGTTGAATTATTCCGCTGTGTATATCATGTGTATGTGATTGTGTACAAGGTATCCACGAGCCCTACGGGGTCGGACCTTCGTTTTGTGTAGTATCATGGATATCTGTATGATATAGAGACATGTTAGGTTATCGAATCACACCTTGGGGCCCATTGTCGGGTTCGGGGTGTAACAACTTGGTATCAGAGCTAACCAAGTTGTTAGATCTTGTAGACTTGGTTAGACTTGATTAAGTAAATATACTAGAGTATAGGAATGTAAGGAATGGGTAGAGTAGGTCAAGGGTTGTCTTGTAGCTAAACAGTGACTCATTGACGGAGTTTTGTGTTTTTCTTGGAATGAAAATTTTAGTAAAATCACTGCAAATCATTGATGGTTTCGTGCCTGTGTGGTGAGGCAGACCTGAACCCGAGAGTTTAAAAGTTAACATGATTATTCTGTAATGATTGTGTTAATTGTAATGTGATATAGGAATACTAATCTATTCCTATCCTATTTTCAGAATGGAGCCCAAGAATAGCAACTTGTATAGTAGCTCGGAGGGGACTTCGAGTGATGGGTCACCTCCTGTGCCTTGGGGTTTGATTAGGCAGGTTATGCGAGAGATTGGGCAAAGCGTTGGGGGACGGGAGTGTTCGCCTATGGCTGTAGGTTGTGATTACGCACCTAAATTGTGTTATTAGGTATTTTAAGTCGTGCATTAATGATTATATTTTTAATTAAATACCTAATTATGTTCAATATTTTAACATTGTGCTCTAATTATAATATTTTGGTTTTACTAGATAATTTCTGAATTTTTTGGTATTTTATTGCAGGGTAAATTATGGATGTTAAAGCTGACGATACTTCATAATTTGGGCATAATTCTCCCATTTGAACTTCGATGGAGGTGATTCAAAATTCTGTGAAAAGGTGAGAGAGTGACCCACAACTTTTGTGTTTTGAACTTTGAAAGTTATAGGTTGTAGGAAGACCAAAATTAGGCTTGTTCGCTGGGAAACAAAAAGAAGAAAAAAAAAAGAAAAAAAAATTAAATTACCTTGATTTGACCCGGCCATGTAGCCGGGTCCTTCAAATTGGCGTTGGGCATATAGGTTTTGGTTGGGGGGGGGGGGGAACTCTCTTTATATATATATTTTTTCTCCCTTACGCACAACACCCGGCCCCACTCTTCCTTCTCTCAGTCCCTCTCCTTGCCCTGCGATTTTTGACGTCGTTGCCGGGAATGTCAGTTTTAATTTTAAACTAGTGTTTTTCCCATTATTTTAATTTTTCTCATTGAAAAGAAAAGGGAAAAAAGAAAAAAAAAATTGAGTTTTGAAAAAAAAAAAAAAAATGGCTGCACCTGCACCACTTGTAATAACCCCAAAAAAAGGCTGTACAAGATTAGTGGAGTGATTCCAAAAAAATAAAATAAAAAAAATTAATTAAAATTTTAAATATTTTTAAAATAATAATAATAATTTATTTTTATTTTTATTAATAAAATATATTATTATTAATATTAATTAAATATTATTATTATTATTATTATTATTATTATTATTATATATATATATATATATATATTGAATCACCTGAAGCTTCTTTGAAGCTTCGGGTGCCGCCCCCCTGAAGTACTCTCTCTCTTTCCTCTCATTCTCTCTCCCTCTCTCCTCAGTTATGTGGAGAATTTTTGCCCGATCGAAAATTGGAAAATACCGCTGGACTCCATTCTACGCTACCGTTATTTCTACTAGATCGGATCGGTGATAGGAGTGGTGTAGGCGTATCTCCTGGGGTAAGCTAATTTCTCATTTTTTCTCAATTTCTTATAAATTTTAAGCCCAATTGACGATCCGACACCACCTCGAACATCTAGGGATGATTCTCTATGAGTCTAGCAGAGCGAATTTCTCGTGAGATCGTCGTAGGTAAAACCCCAAATTTAGGATATAGTGGTTATTAAGGGGCTTATTTTTAATTAATTAGGATTAATTTAGAAATGCTAAAATGTTGAGCATCTGGAGTTGAAGTAGAATTTTCAGAATTTAGGGCTCAGGTGAGCGCCGCGGGTGTAATTTTGGGACCCGTAGACAAAATTTAGAAAATTAAGTGGGGGTGTCAAATATTGGTTTAAATGTTAATTTGGAGTAGATAAGGCCTAGGGAAGGCTAGATGGGTATTATTTTGGGGAAATGAATTAATTAATCTGAGGAAAATGTAAAATGCAGGATTTGAGTTTTGGGCGCCAAGGGCGTGGGATTTGGGGTTCTAATGAGACTCTCAGTAAGGTAGGTAAGGAGAATAAATTATAACAACATTTTTAGAATTACTGTTTAAATTAATATGTGAAATGAGCATATGGTATTTTTCTTGAAAGTTATTATGATATAAATATTAGATAAATTGTGTGGCATTTGAGTAATATTAAATTGTGATGCTTTGGAGTCTGAAATTAATGTATTATGAATATTAGATGAAAACTGTGCGACACATGACATGTGTTGAAATATGTGAAATATAACGATGGGTATTTTCTGATAAAATATTGAAATGAGAATGATTGATGTGACTAGTGAAAAATAAGGAAATGTGGTATTTATATGTGACTGAAAATTATTTCCATGAGAAATGAGTTTGTACAAATTATTGATATAAGTATTTTGCGAAAATGTGAAAAATACGTGAAATATGATATATGTTATTACGAGATGATGAAATGTGCACAGAAAATGATGAGAATATTTATATTGAACTGAATTGTGATATACTGGAATATGATTGATGAAATGCCAATACCGCATAATGATTATAGGTATGTGGTAGTGAACCCTAATGGATAGTTATGATATTGAGCACGGTACCGTTGCTAGTGGTGTTAGTGCAACCACACGGACTCTTGGAGCATGTGGCGTGACAATTGACTGAGCCATTTTGTAGGGTTGTGGGCCCCTTGAGTCTGGATCAGGGCTATAGGCCAGCCAGTCGAACTACAAACGCGATATGTGATATGATATTTGATCTAACCGGGTTGGCTAACCGCGGTTAGATCCACCCTTCGGGCCGCACAACCTTGACCATGGGGGGGAAGCATGGCGTGGATAGAAAGATCCTCAGGGTGGCCATGAGTTACAGATGCGATGTTGGTATTTGATACTGAGGATACTCATGAGCCGAAAGTAAAATAAAAATGGAAAGTAAAAGAATGATAAAATTGGCTAAAATGAGAAATGAAAGAAAGAATGGAAATTGAGAAATAAATAATGTTAAATATGAGAAATGAACAGTGTGAGTTAATGACATAAATAATTGAGGCGAAGTGAAACTCTACGCTTGAGAGCTTACTAAGTAAGGTGAGTGCCCTGATAGGTATTAGATGTGGCCATACATGGCTGAATAATGTGTTAGGGTAGAGGGAAGCTACCTGTATTGTGACGCCTCGATTTTCATACAATTTTTTACAATAATAAATAATTACACGTCATCCACAACACCCACAAATCGGCCACGTCAACTATCCTACTATCATTTGTACGACCCGAACCGCATTGGGTACTAGGTAAAAAGTTATTTTAATATACAACCTAACAGCGGAAGACAGTATATACATATCAGTTAGAATACAATACCTAGAGTATCAATATACACATATACATAATACTATATCATACCCAAAAAAAAATACAACCCTAGTCCAAACTCACCCTGTATATCGGGGTTCCAGCTCCCTACTGTCACGGAGCTCTATCACCCGGTCGGTCTCTGTTCCCTGGAAAAATTTAGATAAATTGGGTGAGACACATCTCAGTAAGAAGGAATAAATTATTTATAGTGTGTGGCCATGTGAGTACAATTATAATACACTTTACATTTTAAATCATCATTTCATCTGAAGAAAATACACTGATATGCACATTCTCATAATCGTATAGATATACAACACAAGCTTTTATAAGCTTTAAAAATCATTTCTCAAAATCGATCATTCCAATACATTTTTACCTGCGAAATTCCTGAGAATAAGGAAGATTACCCGCTCATACAGGTAGCTTCCCTCTGCCCTAACACGTTATGCAGCCGGGTATGGCCACATCTGATACCTATCAGGGCACTCACCTTACTCAGTAAGCCCTCAGACGGAGAATTTCACTTCGCCTCAATTATTTATATTATTAACTCACGCGGTTCCATTTCTCAATTTTATCATTCTTTATTTCTCAATTTCCATTCTTTCTTTCATTTCTCATTTTAGCCAATTTTATCATTCTTTCACTTTTCATTTTTTCGGCTCATGAGTATCCTCGGTATAAAATACCAACATCGCGTCTGTAACTCATGGCCACCCTGAGGATCTTTCTATACACGCCATGCTTCCCCTCATGGTTAAGGTTGTGCGGCCCGAAGGCTGGATCTAACCGCGGTTGGCCGACCCGGTTAGATCAAATATCATATCACATATTGCGTCTGTAGTATGACTGGCCGACCTATAACCCTGATCTGGACTCAGGGGGCCCAACAACCCTACACAATGGCACAGTCGACTATCATACCACACGCTCCAAGAGTCCGTGTGGTTGCACTAACACCACTAGCAACGGTACCGTGCTTAATATCATAACCATCCAACAGGGTTTACCACCACATACCCGCAATCATTATGTGGTATTGGCATTTTATCATTCATATTTCACGTATTTCCAAATTTCTCATTTTCATATTGCAGAATTAACATTACAATATTTTCATTTCACATGCTCACATTTCAATATCAACATTCTCAACACATTTCATCATTTAAATGATATTTTCTCAATTCATAATTCATATCATCTCATACTATCATATACATATATTATTTCACAATTACTCAATATTTCTCAAAACACATTTCCATATTTCACCTTTCTTCATTTTCACAGAAAATACATTTCTTACACATTTTACTTTCATCATTTTTCCACATTTCAATTCTCATATTAAAACACATTTCAGTATCACATATTTCACAGGGTAAATCATCTAACTCAGTTTAAACATTTCTCAATATAAATCACATGCCACACAAATTTCATCTGATATTTATATCATAATAAATTTCAGGTAAAATAACATACGCCATTTTTCACATATTTCTCAACCTATAATTTTCATAAAAAGACTGTTATAATTTATTCCCCTTACCTGACTTATTGAGTGTCTCGCTAGAACCCAAAATCTCACGCCCTTGGTGCCCGAAATTTAACTCCTATAATTTACATTTTCTCCAGCTTAATTAATCTATTTCTCCAAAATAATACTCATCTAGCCTTCCCTAGGTTCCATATATATCAAATTAATATTTAAACTATTATTTAACACCCCCATTTGATTTTCTAAATTTTTCCCGCGGGTCCCAAAATTATATCCGCGGTGCTCACCCGGGTCCTAAATTCAAGAAATCCTACTTTAGCCCCAGATGCTCAATATTTTAGCATTTCTAAATTAAATCTAATTAATTAAAAATAAGCCCCTTAATAACCTCTCGCACCCCAAATTTGGGGTTTTGGCCCGACACCCCCACGAAAATTTCGTCCTACTAGACTTGTAGAGAATCATCCCTAGATTCTCATGGTGGTGTCCATTCGTCGATTGGGCTTATAATTTGTAAGAAATTAAAGAAAAAGGAAAAAATGACTTACCTCAGGGAATACACCTACGCCGCTCCTACCACCAATCCGCTCCGGTAGAAATGACTGCAGTGGAGAATGGAGTACAGTGGTATCCTCGGATTTTCAATCGGGCGAAAGTCTATCACGAAATCGAGGAGAGATGGAGAGAGAATGAGAGGAGAGAGAGAGAGAGAGAGAGTTCAGAGCTGTGTTGCAGGAGAATAAAAAAAAAAGAAAAGAAAAGATAAGAAAGAAGAAGAAGAAGAAGATAGGGGGGGGCGGCTTCTGTTAAAAAAAAATTCATTCTTGAAGCTTCTAGCTTCAGGAATGATAATAATAATAATAATAATAATAATAATAATAATAATAATAATAATAATAATAATATATTTAATTAATATTAATAATATATTTTTTTAATAAAAATAAAAATAAATTTTAATTATTATTATTATTATTATTATTTAAATTCGATTAATTAATTAATTAATTTATTTATTTATTTTTATTATTTTTATTATTTTTATTTTTATTTTTATTTTTTGGGAATCATTCCACTAATATTTTATATCTCTTTTTGGGGTTTCTACATTCTCCACTCCTTATAAAAATTTCGTCCTCGAAATTTGCCATTCCCCTGTTTCCCTTCTTTAACGAAAACACTTCCAATTTTTATTAATTACCCTCACTTATGGCGGAGGAATACCGTGGTTACAACGAGGGCTCTAGGAGATTACAACCATTCAAAATTCTCCCAAAACCATTCACATTTCAAAACTAAAAAACCCTATCTATCTTATGTTACACTATACAAATAAAAACTACACAATATTATTCTTTTTACTCTAATTGGCTCAACTCTAAACTCCACTGAATAAGTGCGGATATCTCTGGCGCATCTGATTCTCTAGTTCCCAGGAAGCCTCCTCAATGACATGGTTGCGCAACAGAACTTTTACCAGTGAAATCTTCTTTGTGCGTAGCTCCTGTTCCTTCGAGTTAAGAATCTGCACTGGCACTTTCTCATAAGCTAAAGTATCACCCAACTCCAGTGCTTCATATCTGATCACATAGGAGGGGTCTGTGACGTATTTCCTCAGCATAGAAATGTGGAATACGTCATGGATCCTAAATAAGACCGGTGGTAATGCCAAACGATAGGCAACTGGACCCACTTTCTCAAGAATCTCGAATGGTCCAATATACCTAGGGCTCAACTTACCCTTCCTCCTGAACCTCATAACACCTTTCAGCGGTGCCACCTTCAGGAATACGTGATCTCCTGTATCAAACTCCAATTCTTGACAGCGAGTATCTGCATAACTTTTCTGCCGGCTCTGCATTGTCTTGATCCTGCCTCTGATGAGTCTAACTTTATCGTGAGTCTGCTGTATTAGCTCTGGCCCCAATACCTGTCTCTCTCCAACCTCATCCTAATATAATGGGGATCGGCACCTCCTGCCATAAAGTGCCTCATACGGTGCCATCCCAATGCTAGCCTGGTAGCTGTTGTTATATGCAAACTCAACCAGTGGCAGATATTGCATCCAACGACCTCCAAAGTCCAGCACACATGCTCGCAGCATATCCTCCAGAATCTGTATCGTCCTCTTCCTCTGAGGATGAAAAGCTGTGCTGAATGACAACTGAGAATCCATGGCCCCTTGCAGACTCTTCCAAAAACAAGATGTGAACCGTGGGTCTCTATCTAAAACTATAGACATTAGGACGCCATGGAGTCTAACTATCTCTTAGATGTATAACTCAGCCAATCTGTCCATGGAGTAGCTAACTCTGATCGGCAAAAAGTAGGCAGTCTTCGTCAGTCGATCCACCACTACCCAGATAGCGTCCTGTCCATGCAATGCCGACTGCAATCCTGAAACGAAATCCATCGCTATATACTCCCACTTCCACTCAGGAATGTGAAGTGGCTGCAATGATCCCATTGGTCTCTGATGTTCAGCCTTCACTTACTGGCACGTCAAACACTGATCCACATACTGGGCTATCTCCCTATTCATGTTGCTCCACCAGAAGGACTCTCGAAGATCCCTGTACATTTTAGTGCTACCTAGATGTACAGTATATAGGGATCGATGCACTTCCTCCAGAATGACCCTCTTGATCTTAGGATCGGCAGGAACGCATAACCTGGTACGGAACCTCAAGGCTCCATCATCTGAAATGCTGAACTCTGGTTCCTAACCATCCTGTACCTTTCCCATAAGCTCTACTAGTTCTACGTTATACCTCTGAGCTGCTTTAATCCTCTCCTGTAGAGTCGTCTACAAAACCAAGTCAGCAATGAACGCCTGGTGATCATCCTCTACCAGCTCCACACCAAGCCTCTCCAGATCCATCTGGATTGGATGCTGAATCTCCACTGTAGATACAGATGAATCCACTCATTTTCGACTTAAAGCATTAGCGACCACATTAGCCTTTCCTGGGTGGTAGCTGATAGTGCAGTCGTAATCCTTTATTAGCTCCAGCCATCTCCTCTGCCTCATATTCAATTCCTTCTGCGTGAAGAAATAATTTAAACTCTTATGGTCAGTAAATGTCTCACACCTACCCCATATAGATAGTGCCTCCAAATCTTCTGCACATAAACAACCGCCGCCAACTCCAGATCATGGGTAGGGTAGTTCTTCTCATATTCCTTCAGCTATCGTGAGGCATAGGTTATCACTCTCCCTCGCTGCATCAATACGCATCCGAGCCCTTTATGGGACACGTCACTATAAATTACGAACCCCTCTTCTCCTAAAGGAATGCTCAACACAAGCGTAGTGATGAGTCGCTACTTCAATTCCTGGAAGCTCTGATCATATTCATCAAACCACTCAAACTTCGCTCCTTTCTTGGTCAATCTGGTCAACGAGTCTGATAGTCTAGAGAAGCCCTCAACAAACTTGCGGTAGTACCCAGCCAATCCTAGGAAACTCCTAATCTCGTGCACGTTTTTTGGTCATACCCAGTCTACTACCGCCTCAATCTTACTCAGATCAATAGAAATACCACCCCTGGATATAACGTGTCCAAGGAAGATAACATGTTCTAGCCAGAACTCATACTTCTTGAGCTTCGCATAAAGCTTCTTCTCTCCCAATACCCGAAGCACTATACTCAGATGCTCCTCTAGGCTCTTCGAATACACCAGTATATCATCAATAAATACTACCACAAACTGATCCAAATACTGGTGAAAGACCCTGTTCATCAAATCCATAAACACCGCAGGAACATTCATCAACCCAAACGGCATAACTAGAAATTCATAGTGACCATACCGTGTTTTGAATGCCGTCTTCGTAACATCTTCTGCCCTGACTTTCACCTGATGGTACCCGGAGCGTAAATCTACCTTCGAAAAGATCTGTGTCTCTTGTAACTGGTCAAACACATCATCGATACGTGGGAGCGGGTATTTATTCTTGATAGTTACTTTATTTATTTCTCAATAGTCGATGCACAACCTCATCGAGCCATCCTTCTTCCTCATAAACAAAACCGGTGCTCTCTAGGGCGACACACTAGGTCGAATAAACCCCTTATCTAATAGTTTCTGCAACTGCTCTTTCAATTCTTTCAGCTCTACCGGTGTCATTCTATACTACGCCTTCGAAATCGGCATAGTCCCCGGAACCAGATCAATAATGAACTCTACCTCATGATTAAGAGGTAGTCTCGGAAAATCCTCGGGGAATACATCAAGAAAATCCCTCACCACTGGGATATCCTCCACCCTCAGTTCCCCTTCTGACACAGCCTTCATATAAGCTAAATATCCCTAACAGCATTCTGATAGCAATCTATGCTCTTGAATAGTAGATAATAACTGAGGTGGGGTGCGTACACGTGATCCCACGAATATGTACTCCTGTCCCTCTGGAGGTCTGATTACTACCACTCTCTGATGGCAATCAATGCTAGCATAATGGGAAGCTAGCCAATCCATACCCAATATTATCTCAAACCTATGCATGTCTAAAACCACCAGATTAGCTAACAAAGACCTCCCCTGAATATCCACTGGACAATCCTCGAGTACCTTTCTACATAACCTTACAACCCCAGTTGATGTAGCAACAGACAAACTAATTTCTAACTGCTGAGGCTCAAACCCACACAATTTAACATAATCTCAGGCGATAAACGAATACGTCGCCCCAGAATCCAAAAAAATAGTAGCTTTAAAAGATAGTATTGAAACCGTACCTATCACTACATCTCCCGCCGCCTCAGCATCTCCCGGCGTCAGTGCATAAACTTGCGCCGGAGTAGTATTCCTCTGCTGTCCACCTCGAGGTGCCTGATAGCCTCCTCTGTATGGTCGAGGAGTAGCCACTACTCCTGGTGGTGCTTGGCAGTTTCTCGCGATATGCCTAGGCTGGTAGCACTGATAGTAGACCACCTCTCTCGCTCGACACTCTCCTGGGTGCCACCTCAAACATCTGGGATAAGGAGGGAGCATCTGTCTACCCTGTACTACTCGTTCTCCTCCTCCCTATCGTCGTCCTCCCCTGGTATCATATCTCCTTCACGGCCCTCGACTGGGCCCTGCCTGAAAATCAGAAGGCGCGGGCCTCTTCCTCTGGCTTTAGGCTGCTGCGCCTCTCTATATGCTGCTCTCAATTACTGCAGCTCTGTCCACTATCTCTGAGAAAGTCTGAGCTTGGAAACCTACCACCTGCTCATACAGGTTCTGCCTAAAGCCCTCCTCAAACTTCCTCGCCTTCCTCTCCTCATCTGACACCATATACGGGGTGAACCGGGACAACTCAACAAACCTTGATGCATACTATTGCATCGTCATAGACCCTTGTGTTAGATACAGAAACTCCGATGCCTTCGCACTCCTGACCATAGTGGGAAAGTACTGTTCGAAGAAAATCTCCCTAAAGCGACTCCATGTCATCACTATAGGATCTGACCTCTGCTCCTCGAGTACTCTCACTGACTGATTATGCGTCAAAAATAGGGTAATTCGACATTTAAATTCAAGCATTAAAGGTCATAATTTTAATTAAATGCTCGAGTATGTCCATATTTTTAATCAATGAGTTCATTCGATAATTATCCTATTTTGTCGAGGAAATTTACGGTCATTCGTGTTTTAATATTGCAGGACAATTTTTGGAGATCAAGATTGAAATTTAAAATGTACAGGAAGCCAAGCATGTACTTGTACGTTGTTGTGTTCGGAAAGAGCCACGTACGTGAGCCAAGAATCAAGTAAAGATCTGTGAGAATTAAATAAAGAAGTCATGCAATCTGTGCGCATCGATTAAGAATCTACACGCCAAAGGTCCCCTTGGACATTTAACGGAAAAAAATCAAGAAGAAAAAAATATAAATGTGAACATATATATATGTATGTATGTGTGTGTGTGTGTGTATTGTGCAAGAGGGCCGTGTTTGGCTTGAATCAAAATACAAGGTGGGCCGGGTCCTTGAATTGACCCGGCCATGCACATAAAAAAAGGGGTGAAGCCGTGTGTGCGTGCAAGAAGAAAAGGCGCTGGGAACCGTGGATACTGCTGGGCACACAAGGGCAGCCGAGCATGTATTGATTTGGAGGGCAAGAAAGGAAATAGGGAGGAGAGCGGCTGGGGGCTATTTTTTTGGGTTTGCGTACTGCTGCAAGGAGCAGAAGACAGCAGCTATTCTTGCTGTGTGTGAGAGCAGCTGGGGGCTATTTTTTTGGGTTTGCGCGTTGCTGTAAAGAGCAGAAGACAGTAGCTATTGCTGCTGTGTGTGAGAGCACACCTACGGCTTTCTTTCTCTTTAAATAAATAGTTTAGTTGCTTATTATTTACTTTATTATTAACTGAATAGGTGTTTTGATGTTGAGTTTGAAGTGATTATGACATTGAGTATTTATATTTAGAGTATTGTTGAGTTTATTAATCTTTCTTTCAACTTATCTCTTTACTTTGATGTTTGTCTAAAGATTTTGTTTGAGTTGTTAATGTTGAGTTTAAGTATTAATTTTTATGTTGTTATTTCAGTGATTTATTAGGTTAATTTAATTTTTTATCTTTTAGTTTGTTATCTTAAATGTTTCAAGATTGAAATAATTAGTTGTTTTAATTTGTTGTCTTTCATTTTATTGATGCAATGAGCCACTGTAGTATTAATTTGACCCGAAAATTGTGGATTGCAAGCATGAGTGGCTAAGTTCGGTAACTCGGGTTGTGGGTCAATCTCGTTTGTTTTCCATGGTTTATTAGTTCTCCTAAGATATTATTGATAAACTTTTATTTGGTTGAAACCGAAAATTGAAGGCATAGTTGATAAATCGCTGGCTCTTATTTCTTGTTTTGTTGTTGACGTTAGGCATATCAAAACCTTCATTTAATTTAGGATTTTCATCGACTAATTTACATAAAATTCGGTTGATGCCTAATGAGAGTTTTTATTTTCTTCCATTTGGATGTGGCCAATTTACTCGAGCTTTAGTAATAAAAATTCATCTTATTAATGTCTTAATTGGATTAATAAGAAGAGGAGTAAGGGCTAGGAAATTAGTAAACTGTGGAAGCAAACAGATGTTGAACCCGTAACCCGAGTGTTTAGTAAAATTATTTCAGTTAATCTGTTTAGTTTTGGTTGCGTGATTAAATTTACATTTTTAGAAAATTGATAAAATTTCAGTCTCATTTTGATAGTTTACTCAAACATCTTCCTCTTTGTTTACTGTTTTCAAAATCATAAAAGACCAAAAATATTTTCAACCTACATTTTACAGCAACAGGATTTCACAAAACTTTCACAAATACTTTGATACTTAATGGTTCCTATGGAATATGATCCTGGACTCATCCTTAATACGACTTGACACTTCTGCACTTGGAAGCATAACTCATAACGAGTCATTGACCTCCACCAGCGCTTTGCCTCCCCAGTCAATTTAAATGTGGCAAATAATACCCTCTGCTCATCTGTAGATGAGAGGACTGCCAGTATGTCCTCTATGTTCTAAACCCAGTTCTCTACTACCAATGGGTCCGCTCCTCCAGCGAAAGACGGAGGTCGTATACTCATGAACTGCTCGATCGTGCAGCTCCGCTGCCCCGAGCTCCTAGCCATCTCAGCCATCACCTACTGAGTGACGCTACGCAATACCGTGTTAGGGTCTGCACCACCCATACTAGAAGGTCCTGCTCCATCACCTCTCGCATTCATGTTACTGTTCCCTAGATCCATCCTACAAAGGAAACAGCTAATCTCAGCATACAATCACTATCACACAACCCATACATTACAATAACTCATAAATTACTCTTATGTGAGCATTTATCTCCACACCCTTAATCCCCATTTAAGATTCAGTCCTACCACTCAGAAACAAGACCCAACGGTAGTATCCATGATTTTCTTGAAATCGTCACCCTAGGAAAAACACAGAAACAACCCCAGTACCCCTGTCTCTAGGCTACAAGATCGAACCCTAAATTATCACCACATCCTCAAATAACGACAAACTCACATTTTAATCTACCCATCACCTATTTTCCTCAAAATCCACTCCTATACTCTGGTATTGTATTCCGCTGTCTACTAAAGTTTATAGAACCTAGCAACCTAGGCTCTGATACCAAACTGTAACGCCCCAATTTTCATACAATTTTTTTTCCAATAATAAATAATTACACTTCATCCATAACACCCACAAATCGGCCACGTCAACTATCCTACTATCATTTATACGACCTGACCCGTATTGGGTACCAGGTAAAAAGTTATTTCAATATACAACCTAACAGCAGAAGACAGTATATACATATCAGCTAGAATACAATACCTAGAGTATCAATATACACATATACATAATACAATATCATACCCAAAAACAATACAACCCTAGTCCAAACTCACCCTGTATATCGGGGTTCCAGCTCCCTACTGTCACGGAGCTCTATCACACGGTTGGTCTCTGTTCCTTGGAAAAATTTAGATAAATTGGGTGAGACACATCTCAGTAAGAAGGAATAAATTATTTACAGTGTGTGGCCATGTGAGTACAACTATAATACACTTTACTTTTCAAATCATCATTTCATCTGAAGAAAATACACTGATATACACATTCTCATAATCGTATAGATATACAACACAAGCTTTTATAAGCTTTAAAAATCATTTCTCAAAATCGATCATTCCAACACATTTTTACCTGCGAAGTTCTTGAGAATAGGGAAGATTACCAGCCCATAAAGGTAGCTTCCCTCTGCCCTAACACGTTATGCATCCGGGTATGGCCACATCTGATTCCTATCGGGGCACCCACCTTACTCAGTAAGCCCTCAGATGGAGAGTTTCACTTCGCCTCAATTATTTATATTATTAACTCACGCAGTTCTATTTCTCAATTTTATCTTTCTTTATTTCTCAATTTCCATTCTTTCTTTCATTTCTCATTTTAGCCAATTTTATCATTCTTTCACTTTTCATTTTTTTGGCTCATGAGTATCCTCGGTATAAAATACCAACATCACGTCTGTAACTCATGGCCACCCTGAGGATCTTTCTATACACACCATGCTTCCCCCCATGGTTAAGGTTGTCGGCTCGAAGGCTGGATTTAAACACGATTAGCCGACCCGGTTAGATCAAATATCATATCACATATCGCGTCTGTAGTACGACTGGCCGGTCTATAACCCTGATTCGGACTCAGGGGGCCCAACAACCCTACACAATGGCACAGTCGACTGTCATGCCACACGTTTTAAGAGTCCGTGTGGTTGCACTAACACCACTAGTAACAGTACCATGCTCAATATCATAACCATCCAACAGGGTTTACCACCACATACCCGCAATCATTATGCGGTATTGGCATTTTATCATTCATATTTCACGTATTTCCACATTTCTAATTTTCATATTGCAGAATTAACATTGTAATATTTTCATTTCACATACTCACATTTCAATATCAGTATTCTCAACACATTTCATCATTTAAATGATATTTTCTCAGTTCATAATTCATCTCATCTCATACTATTATATACATATATTATTTCACAATTACTCAATATTTCTCAAAACACATTTCCATATTTCACCATTCTTCATTTTCTTAGAAAATACATTTCTTGCACATTTTCTTTCATCATTTTACCACATTTCAATTCTTATATTAAAACACATATCAGTATCACATATTTCACAGGGTAAATCATCTAAGTCGGTTTAAACATTTCTCAATATAAATCACATGCCACACAAATTTCATCTGATATTTGTATCATAATAAATTTCAGGTAAAATAACATACGCCATTTTCACATATTTCTCAACCTATAATTTTCATAAAAAACTGTTATACTTTATTCCCCTTACCTGGCTTACTGAGAGTCTCGCTAGAACCCAAAATCTCACGCCTTTGGCACCCGAAATTTAACTCCTACAATTTACATTTTTCCCAGATGAATTAATCTATTTCTCCAAAATAATACTCATCTAGCCTTCCCTAGGCTCCATATACTTCAAATTAATATTTAAACTATTATTTAACACCCCCACTTAAATTTCGAAAATCCTACTTCATCGACCCAGTGTGAAATGAGGCCGTATTTCAGAAAGAAGGGGGATGGGACGAAGTAAGAGAGAGAGAGAGAGAGAGAGAAAGAGGTTTCCTGCATGTTTCTCGCAGAAAGAAATGGATTCTTGACCTTTTATAGAATTGTTTGTCCATGTGGCCTCATCGACGAGTCCAAGTGGTATCGTCGACGAACACCTTCTTATCATCGATGAGTTTCAAGCTCTCAAAGAAGCTCTCTCTTTAATTTCTCGTTGATGAGGCACGAGTTCCCATTGGCGAGCCGAAAAGCTCTGCTCGTTGATGAACACTTCTTTGCTCGTCAATGTGACCCTACTGAAATCCCTTTTGAAAAATCTTTTTCTCTCCTTTCTTTTATTATTTAATTACTATAATTCTTTGGGTCTCTACAAGTATATTCCCATACAACATAGAATCTAAACTCAGATAAGTCTGGTAATACTAAAAATACCCAAATAATCAACTTACCCTGGTTTTGGGACGGTAACCAAGTTGGCCTAACCAACAATATACTCTAGCAAACTTAAAGAGAATCTTCCCAAGAGTAGCGTGGCGGCTTTTGATCATCGAACCGGCGAAGAACGAAGTCGGAATCATAGAGAGAAGGGGAGAAGGACATGTTTTAGAGAGAGAAGGGATTTTCTACCTTAATTTCTCGCTAGAACTCGAGTTAGACCTATTTATAAAATGTGGATTCGTCGATGAGACATGTCACCTCGTTGACGAGTCCATGAAAGGAGTTCGTCGACAAACTCGAATCTCTCGTCAACGAAATTCAAGCTCTGCTTATCCCCTCTCGGTAAGTTCTCATTGACGAGACACGTGTCCACATCGACGAGCCCGGGAAATATGCTCGTCGACAAGACCTTGTGAGTCCCTTTTTATAATTTCTTTTTCCTCTATTTTATTTAGTTATTTAATTACTATAATTCTTCGGGTCTCTACATCGATTAACTGAGTTGATTTGAACACTCAATGGTCAGTCAACCGAGGCTAATTAAAACATGATTTTGGCCCTATTTTTTACCTTAAATTATTTTGAAAACCTTTGAGTGATTTTGGCATTTAAGAAAAAAGGTTTATCTTTGAACGGTTTGGTCTCCTAAGGTCTATTTGTGGTTTATCCTGAGCATTAGGTCATAGCATGCAAATGCATGCATTATTACAGACCATAAATAAAAATAAATGCATTACAAGATAAAACAATAAATGTCTTCTTCTTCTTTTACTCTTTTGGTTCTTCATGGAATACGCTGGACAATTTGTTCTTAGAGTCATTCGGGCTTCCATTTCTCCTTTACCTCATGTGAGTGCTGAGATATAAACATGTTCAAACACTAAATGCACACATGAGATACAAGTGTTTTTTCAATATCAAAACATGGATCAGATTCAAACAGTCAACAATTTTACTAAGATTTGAAATTGTGTAGATTTTAATATACTATATTTTATCATAATATATACAATATCAAATTTAGAATTTGTGATAAATTTTTTTAAAATTATTTTTAACAACTAGATGGGCCTTACAATCTTCTTACATTTAATTGAAAGATTCTTCTTTTAATTTTTTGCCCATAACACGATTCACTTCCAATATGTTTGGAGAGTACACATTAGTTGAAATGATAAAAGCATAAATCTCACTACAATCTTTGTAGGCAACTTCAATGTATTGGTGTGCAAACATAAAATTAATCATTCAGTTTGTATACCAAAACTATTATCTAGAATTTGACTTAATTTGTTGTTTGGGTATTAATTACTGTTAATTTCAAAAATCCCTAATATAATGAAAATATTTCAATTTTTGAAGGTCGAGTGGCGCATGCATGGGCCATGCAAAAAGCGTTAGTCCAAATAATGTTTTTTAATTAAAAACGCTACTTGATGTAGCATCTTTTAATAAAAGACTCTAGATGGTTCAACGTCTTTTGTTTAAAAAACGCTAGACCATCCAACGTCTTTATGGACGCATCAATCTTGGAAATAAAGTTCCACCCAAACTTTTCTTAAATATTTTTAATTAAAATTAAATTAAATTTGGAAAAACTCTTATGAATCCATAGTAGGATGCACAAAAATAAATTAATTAATTAATTAAACCACATCCACACCCACCTTCAAAAATTAAAAAATAAAAAAACGTGAAAAAAAGTGAAGGGAGGAGAGTAAGTATAGACACCCAAAATGGTTCGGGCTTATATAACAAAAATAAACAATATTTATTCTTTCATGAAAAATAGGAATATATATATATATATATATATATATATATATATATATATATATATATATATAAAAGATAAACAAATAATAAGAAATATAGGGAAACAAATTTTACATAAAAAAAAAATACAATTAAAAAGGAAGAGAAAAAAAAAAAAGCGAGAGGTAGGCCAGCAATCTTGAGTCTATAATTTGAGCCTGTGAAGAAAGAAAAGAAAAATTAGACATGCAGAAATCAGAAATAAAGGTGACTAGCAAGTTAATTTAAAAATTGAAATTTTGATTGATCAAATTGGTAATTTGCTTTATAATTTGATTGAGCAATCAAAAATTGATTGGTTAATCAACTTTAATTTAAATTACCCCTTCAAACCTATAAATAGAGGTCTATGAAGTGAGGAGAGGACATGGATGATAGATTTACACAAGGATACATCCACAAAGAGACTAGCATACGAGCAATTGAGAGTGAAGAGTAGAGAGTTCTCGAGAAGTTGAGATTGAATAATTTCATAGCTAGGATTTGGAGCTTGAGAGTTGCTAAAAGTTACAATTTAGGGTTAATAATCTCAAACAGAATCAAAAGGAAAGCCAAAAGATTGAAAGATCCTGAAGATTAAAGGTTGGTTTTGTTTTTGCTTTTTTTTTTTTGGTTCTGTTTATCATGCTTAAATTCAGTAATATGAAAATATTTTGAAAATGATCTGATAAACTGAATCCGATCTGCGGATTCAACCCATTAAACCAAATATGTTGACCTGATCCACCAAACCAAGTTGACCCGGCCCATTTGAGCTACCCAAGACCCAGGTCCAATTTGGACCTGGGTCCATTAAACCTTTCTTTTTCTCAACCCAAATCCCAAATGGGCTAAGACACAGTTTGGGCCCAAGGTGCAGTTTTAGAGTGTAAAAGGGGCCAAGCCCAAATTTGTTTTAAAATAAAAAAATTCAAGGCCAAATAATTGAATCAGAGCCCAAAGCTCAAGTTCCATAAAACAATCATGGGCCAGACCCAAATATTCAGATCAAAGCCCAAAGCCTAAGTTCCCTAAAACAATCATAGGTCGAGCCCAGACACTCCAAGCCCAAAGCCCAAGTTACTCAAGCCCTAGCCCAAACAGACCTAACTTGAACCCAAGCTCAGACTCACTAATTCAACCCCTAGCCCAAACAAACTTAACTCAAGCCGTAGCCTAAACATTTGAACCAGCTTAACTCATCCCTTAACTCAACCCAGGTCAATTCAGGTCAATTGACCTTGTTTGGTTCATGAGAAAATGAGGGAAAGCAAAGGAAATGAAAGTCGTGTGAAGAAACTTATCTAAGAGTATTTGATCCAAGCTTAAATCTAGAAACACGAAGCCTTCTATTCTCCTTGTTTAGTTGTGACATGCAAAAAAAAGAAAATGGAAATAGAATGTGAAAAATCCTTAAAAAAATGAGAATAAGAAGGTGAAGAGAACAAACATGAAAAAAGAAATTAGAGAAAAGAGAAAGAAATTAAAAAGAGAAGAGAAGACAGAGAGAGGAGAGAGGAAGAGAAAAGATAGAGGGAAAGAAGAGAAAACAGGGAGAGGAGATAGGAAGGGAGAAGACAAGAGAGTAGGGGTGGCAAAACAGGTCCAAACCCGATGGGTAAAACGAGTTTGGTTTTATGGAAGCCAACTCGTTTATAAATGGGCCAACCCATGACTCGCCCATTTATATATGGGTCAACACGAGTTCGGGTAGGGTCACCCGACTAGTGACCTATTTATTTGGCTGCTATATATATAAACCCACTAACCCTACCCAACTACTACCCTATTAAAATAAAACATAAAATAATAAAACCCTAATCCTAATTCTTGTGGGCTGCGACTGGCAGGCTGCCTCCTGCTGCTGACTGTTGCAAATCTGCGATCCACTCCTCGAGTCCTTGTCTCCTCCACAGGTGTTTGGCCCTAACTCCACAGATCACAATCTCCACTCTCCACTCCATAACTCCATTATCGTACGGTCGTGCCCATGCGCCCTTGCCCATTCTGCTCAGCATGCTCACCTCTCGCCGCTGCTCTTCCTCTCGAGTCTCAGCTCTCACTCTTAGTCAACAGTTGCCACACGTCTTCACCATTTCTAAAGAGTCAAGTGGTCAAGCATTGCAAATGGCAAATCCTATAGCTTCTTGCCGCTACTCTCCTCTCGGGCCTCTACAAATCCTCTAGCCAGTCGCCTCAGTCCGTTTCACTCTCAGTGTCCCTGTAACAACCGACTACTTATATCATTTTTTTCCTTAATATATATAAAACATATAACATAAGTTCAATCTGCATGTAATACTTCTGAAAACATTTCAGGCCCAAAAGAGCAACGAGGAAACTCTGTACTCCATTCATTCCTAAACAACAGTGTACACAAGGAAACTGTGAATTCCAAAATGCATACACACATATATCACAAAATACCCAATGACCTCACCAAAACCTGGAATTTACCCCAAACCACTGGTACCAAAGTACACATACCCTTCCAATAAGGGCAGCGTAAGCAGTCCTCTACCCGCGAGCCTGATCCGCTTGCCTAGCTAGATCTCCTGAAAAATAGTAAGTCACTGGGATGAGACAATGTTCGGTAAGAGGAAATATGCTATTACTAGTTTGTAGCGGCTGAGTTACACATTTAATATATAGATATAATACAGATGCTATAAAATAAATATGCTAGTATGTTGTACAAAGCTCTCGTAATATACTTTAAAATACAACTGTGCATCTGAATTTTCTATTCATACATACTTCTAATATTGTAATATAACTGCTCCTCTAAGATATATCTATACATAGGAACTTCTGAGATAATACCCTAGGATATGTATGTCACGATTTAACCCCTCATGATAAGGTTATACGACCTGTAGGCTGGACTTACTCTGGTTGGCCTACCAGGCAAGTCAATCTATATCTCTATCATCCGCCAATCTAGCCCACTGCAATCTCTCCGGGCAATCTCCAAATCTATCTCGTCTAACCAGCCAGCTCAACCCAACTTGTTGGGGAGACTGCAATCTCTCCTGGCATAGTTAGACGGAATCCACATACTATCTGAGTTATGTGGTTGCACTTTATTTGAAATAGCAACGGTACCATGCTCTCCTGTCTGTATCTGTCTAAAATTTCCTGAGGGATCTGATACTATGTAATACTAATATATTTATATATATACTTATATATATACTTATCTTACTGTTTTAACATGATTTCAAAATGACCATAACACTATAAATTTGAACTAAAATATATGAAATATCTAACTGAAGTATCAATAATATCTTTCTAAAATATCTGTAACATCTGTAAAATCGGTCTAAAATATCTGTATTATCTATCTGAAATATCTATAATATCTGTCCGAGTATTATGGTTTTAGAAATCATGTCATTCTGAAAAAATGCTACAACTCATACTTTTTGCTAATATACTGTATAACTGGATTTCTGTAAAATTGTTTAATCATTATACTATACTGCAATAAACTCATGCCACACATTTGAGTAATCAAAATCTCATGCTTAATTTCTTTAATTCTATTGTATTACTAATAACAATAATATTATGGAAAACTGGTCAATAAGCTGATATATATACACAAACATAATCTTCTAACATACATTCTAAGATTCCTAACATGGTATATTTCTCTTACTTGACTATTGGAAAGCCCCTAGTATAACTGGTCCTACACCTATAGGGTTCCCCGTTCAACACCCTGAAAACAACATCCCCCAGAACAAAAAATTCAGTATTTCTTTGTATGCTACATTTCTTATAACTACGGTAAAGCCAAATATTGAATAAAATGTCTTACCTTAAATTTGAGATGAAATCCAAGGCAGCCCCACCAATGATCCACTCCGGCAGACTTGTAAAGAACTTCCTTAGGAGTGTCGTGGTGACCTCGGATTGTCGAACCGGCAAGAATCCAGTCTGAAAACTTAGAGAGAAGGTGGAAGAGAGGAACAGGAGAGAGAGAGAGAGAGAGAGAGAGAGAGAGAGAGAGAGAGAGAGAGAGAGAGAGAGAGAGAGAGAGAGAGAGGATTTTGTGCAAAAAATTTCAGCTGAAAAAAATGAGGTTTAAGCTATTTATATACTGGCCTTCGTCGACGAGCCACGTCACTTCGTCGATGAGGTCAAGAAGGATATTCGTTGACGAATGCTTATCCTCGTCGACGAAATTCAGAGCCGAAATATATCCTTTCGGTATCTTCTCGTTGACGAGACACACCCCCATCGATGAGCCCCTCATGCATGCTCGTCGACGAAACCCCTATGTTCGTCGATGAGACCCTGTTTAATTTTCCAATTTTAAATTCCTTTGCTCTCCTTCTCCTATTATTAAATTATGAAAATTATCCGGGTCTCTACAGTCCCTCTCACTCTCAGCCTTAGTCTCCCTCTCACGATCTCATCCTTAGTCTCCCCCTCCCTCTTACTCTCATTATCCCTCTCAAGTCTTGGTTCACTATCTACAGTCTTCCACTCTTCCTCTTTGAGTCTCTCGGCTCTCTTAGTCTTACTCAGATGTGCAAACAAATTATTTTATTTTTGTTTTTATTTTTTTTATTTTATATTTTATGTTTTTCTAAGATTTAATAAATAAAATAAGGAGTACTTGTCTTTAAAAAATTAAAATATATAATTATTTTTTTAAATGAGTAACCCATGACCTACTCGTTTATTAAACAGGCAGGTTAGAATTTACATGGTTGTGACCCATTTAGCCTCTACCCATTTATGACCCGACCCATTTACAACCCGCTCAGATGCAGCCGTGAACCCATTTTGCCACCTCTAACATAGAGGAAGAGAGGAGGAGAGAGAAGGAGAGACAGGAAAAATTAGGGGGGAGAGAGAGAGAGAGAGAGAGAGAGAGAGAGAGGGAGAAAAAATTGTTTTATATATGGAAGAAGTGGGACGCATGTCACCATCCTTATGGTGACACGTGTTGCAATAGGGGGCAAGTTTTAAAAGTACGACATTATTTGATTTGAACCGTCTAATCTGTAGTTTTCTCTAGACGATTGGATTGCTGCTACGTCAGCAATCATGTCAAGTATCTTGAACCACTTAGGAGATGTCATGTGGCAGGGTGACATCATGCTAACATCATCTTGTTGTCGAAATTGTAAAAAAAAAAAAAAAAGGAAAGTCGGGTGATGCCACATGGCAGGGGTGACGTCATGCTGATGTCACCCTACTATAGTGAAACAAAAAATATAATAAATTTAAAAAATGACACGTGTCACCACTGTGGGTGGACACATGGCCCACTAAATTGAACCGGTTGATCCAGTTCAGGCTAGCTGAATCAGTCTGCTTTCCTAAACCACTGGTTTTTATTTATTTATTTAATTTAATTTTATTTTTTATTTTTAATGATTTTTAAATGTTAAAATTTTTAAAAAATAATAAAAAATTAGAAAAAATATTTTTGAAGTTAGAAAAAAATATTTGAGTTATTTTAACTAAATATTTTAAAAATGGAAAAATAAAATACCAAAAAATAAAATGAGAAAAAGTCTTTAAAATCTAAAAAAAAAAAGTTTAGAAAAATGTTGAAAATTTTCATAAAATTTCTAAAAAATTTTGGAAAAATCTAGGAATATTTTTAATTCATTTTCCTAAAATTTGATAATTTTACTTAATTTATTTGCGTGCGTGCATTTCAATGATTTAACAAAGGATAAAAAGATATTTTAGATCTCACCTATATCCATTCCGAAGAGGGGTTTATCTAACAAAATCCCCTTATTTGGAGGGCTTACTAGATATTCTTAATTACAATTTGATTTTCATTTTTATTATAAATTATGTATTTATTTATTTAAAAAAAGTTAATTACTATTATATTCAATTTAGGGATAATTCATGACTAATTAGATACTGTTCATAGAACGGGTGTATATAAAGTGCTGATTTTTTTTTTTTGTATTACTAAACTCTCGATTTCAACTCTGGTGAAAGTATATTAAGACTATTAGTTGATTAACTTAAGAATAATTTAAAAATTAATCAATAAATAGTAATTAGGGAATTTAATTGCGGCACCGACGTAAACAACATTTTGGATCTGTCTCCAAGGCTCCGAGAACTGCGATAGTACGGGTAGTGGACATAACTATTTTTTATGGTGATGGAATAGGTCATTTTGGATGCACGTGGTTTAGTAAACTACATGGCGTTCGGCTTTCGCTTTTGCTTTTGCTTTTGCTTTCGCTTCCCTTGGCAGCTTCATTAATTCTCTCACTTGTCACTCTCTCTCTCCCTCACTCAGCCCAACGCCTTCATTAAACATCAATCTAAAGGTCCCCAATCCATTACATTGAAATATGATTGAATTAGTTGGGGGGACACGTGCCTTGCATAACTAGGTGGCAGCGCCATCCGAAGGTCAGACGAATCACAATGGGAGATACCATTCACACTTTAAAAATATCTTACACACTTCTCATTTGGTTTTTCATATAATATGTAGGATAATTTTACTCTTTTAATTTATACAGTAAAGTGCAGACTTTGTTCTTTTTCTTTTTTCTTTTTAATACTTGTAAAGTGATAGCTAAAGGATTAAATTGCCATTTTTTGCATAAAGAAAATAAGTGTGAAGCATCCGTGGTATTTTTTTTGAAGTACTATAAGCATTTATTATTAATTATGAGTACATTTATTTTTAGAAAAGCTTATGATATCTTTGTATATTACATATGAAATGTATGTTTGGAAAATACTGTTATTATGATGAAAATATATATGTATGTATGAGATGTCAGAAATGATGA
This sequence comes from Malania oleifera, assembly GCF_029873635.1. Classification (NCBI taxonomy): domain Eukaryota; kingdom Viridiplantae; phylum Streptophyta; class Magnoliopsida; order Santalales; family Ximeniaceae; genus Malania; species Malania oleifera. The sequence goes on from NC_080417.1 coordinate 7,887,090, forward strand.
TTTTAGAATATGAAATATGACTTTAAATGACATATGTGTGGCATGAACATTATTTTTATATGAAGTGAATCATGATATGAAAGATTTTACGATTAAAGCATATTTTCAGGTATTTTGAAAAACGAGTTATGTTATATTGAGTTTGACGAATATATGATAAATGAGTTATTTTCATAATATAAATACCTGAAATGATGTTGGCACAAGACCATATACTTTATGTTATCGGCACGAGGCCGTATTTATGTTTTGGCGCGAGACCATACTTATATTATTGGCACAAGGCCGTATTACTATGTTATCAGAGCGAGGCCGTATTTACAATGATTTTGGAACGAGGCCATATCTATGTTTTCGGCACGAGACCGTGATAATATTATGTATGTTCATGTATTATATGTTATTACAGTCAGGATGTTAGTTTAGTTCAGTTCAGGGCTCGGTACCGTAGCTATATGTGTAGATTAGATATCTACTTCGGATTAGTGCTAACTGTCCCACGAGAGGATGGGAGATGGATAGTCGATGTGGCTTTCAGTAGAGTGTGGATATCCACCTGGCAGTCCGGACCAGGGTGTGGCGGGCCCATCGTACTTACAGACATATTTGATTCGGCAGTGGTCGACTAGCCATTATCGGGTCCCGCCTTCGGGCTGCACAACCCATCATGGGGGGTAATACATGACATTAGCTAACTATTCATCATAGGAGAGTTTTCAGTATTTTCAGTATTATCAGTATAACAGATGCACTACGTATGATATGATTTACTAGTGAATATGAAAGTATATGATGATTTATTTTACGACGATGAATGTGTACGGAAATATGAAATGTATTGTATATGTATGATTGCATTAAATGTTCATGTTGCCACACAGTTGTATTTAGTTTATTTTCCTTTACTGAGAAGTGTCTCACCTCCAACATTATTAAATTTTTCAGGAGCCCCTGAGAGACCGGCAGGTCAAGGCCGTTATTGAGTTAGTGAGATTACCCGTGAGAAGGGTAAGATTTTGTACTAGGGTTAGAGTTATTTTGTGTGACCCTAGAGATATTTTGATGTATATTGATATGTACAGAAGTACAGTATTATAATGTTATAAAAGCTCTAGTATTATGTTTTATGGATGGATGTATGGATTTTTATGTTTACTGCTGCGTAGGTTTTCCGCTGTGTATGACAGGTGTCCCCGTTACCCACGGGTTCGGGTTAACCATTTAATTTATTATGTTGTATTTTATTGAGGGACGTTACACCCTGAGTAGTTAGGGTGAGTATTTTGAGTTAGGGAGGTTTGATTCCCCTAGAGTTTTGTGGTTGACTTGTTTATATGGATGATAGTACTCTTGTATGTGTATTCGTTGTGGTATGTATATATATATGGCTTCCGCTGTTAAGGTTGTATATATGAGTATGATTGTATACCTGGTACCCACTTTTCGGTCGGGTATATTATGGTATCAGTGGTTGACATGGCCGATATGTGATATATGTGTTAATTATTATTAAAAAAATGGTATGAAAATAAGGGTGTCACATGATGAGCTATGCTCATTTGTTGGGCAATCTTCTGGCCTCACGAGCTTTGCTCCATAGTTGGGCCGATTTCGCCTGATGAGCTATGCTCATTTGTTGGACAGTCTTTTGGTCTCATGAGGTTTGCTCGTCAGTTGGGCTGATTTTGCCTAATGAGTTGTGCTCACTTGTTGGGTAGTCTTCTAGCCTCACGAGCTTTGCTCGTCAGTTGGGTCGATCTCGCCTAATGAGCTATGCTCATTTGTTGGGCTGAAATTGAATAGCGTGAGAGAGAATGCATTTATAGGTATGTATGTAAAATTTGATAATTTAATAAAGGCACACAAAATGTTCGAGTACATAACTGACAGAGATGCAATTTTATGGAACAATTTCCTTGGGTGTGCTAGATTAGGTCAAAACCCCCTAGGGCATTGGTATACCAGACATCTAGGGGAGTGTAGGACCGAAACTTACTTGTATGTCCTAACCCCCTAGGGTTGCTTTACAACTTGTTACTCTCTTGCCCCTTCCCTATTTTAGAGGCCTCCCCCGTTTCCCTCGAACTCTTTCTCTTTAGATAAGTTCGCTCCCTTCTTGTGTCCCTTATCTCTTCCAGATTAATATACTTTTGCGCTCTTGCCATCAGCTCCCCCATGTCAGCTGGGGGTCTCTTTCCTAGAGAAGATAGGAAGTTTCCCGGCTTAAGGGTCGTGGTCAGGGCTGCCAACACCACTTCATTGTCCGAGTTGTGGATCTCCACAGTCGCGGTGATGAAGCAGTGCATAAACTTTTTCAGTGTCTCCCGTTCTCCTTGAATTAAGTTTATCAAATGAGCCAAATTTTTGACGATTCTACGACTTCTGATGAAATGACTGGTAAACTGCTATTCCATCTCAGAGAAGGAGCCGATCAATCTAGGCCGTAGGGTTTGGTACCAATCTTTGGCACTACCTTTAAGGGTGACTACAAATGCCCAACACATGATGACCTCAGGTGAGCCCTGCAATTGCATCAACACCTTAAAGTTGTCCAAATGATCGACCGGGTCAGTCAAACCCTCATACGTTTCAAAAGTGGGCATTTTGAACTTACTGGGCAGCGGGACTTCCATTACTTCTTTGTTGAACAACGGCTCTAAGGATTTTAAAGAGATTTCCCCGTAAGAGGGGTTGGTTCGACCCTCTTTCATCATCTTCTCTATTTGATTTATCTTTTTTGTCTTTTCCTCTAACTCATTCGATCTTTGCTCATTGACTCCTGCGTTGTTCGCGTCTTCCACCTTTTTAGTGAGGTTGGTTTTTTCTCCACTCTCCTTCAAATTCTCTGTTTTCTTAGATGAGTTGAGCTAACCTATTGTTGGCGTGAAACATGTTTTTCTTGACCCTTTTGCTGTAAGAGTAGGTTGAACATATCCTTCATCTTCTTCTAGGAGGTTTCTATTCTCCTTTGGAAGGCGAGAAATTCCTCCCTAGTTACCCCTGAATGAACTCAAGGCGTGGAATTAATGGACTGGGGTGATTAGCAGTAGGGCCAGAGCTTGAGTCCTGGGTTATCATCGTTTTTTGAGAATCGGAGGTCAGAAGTAAGATGAGTACCTCTTAGAAGTGGTTCCCACAGACGACGTCAATTGTTGCGAGATAAAATGGTGATGACTAGCGACGTTGCTCTCCGACTTCCGATGACCTGAAAAAGGATGAAAACAAAGAAGACTTGGAGAACCTGGGGTGTACTCCGGGAGGGTCACTCCGATGCCTAAGTATGGGAATGCTTCCAAGAGGTTGAATGCAACAGTAAGATTGGGTTAAGAGTAAGTTACCTTGACTTGTTTGCATCACCCTTCTTTATAATGGCGAGGTTTGACTCTTGGGGTGATTCGACATTATGACGCAGGGGCGTAGATCACTTCGGAAGTTTAAAGCGCCAGTGTGGATCACTCTAGGCGTTTAAGGCGCTAGTGTGGGTCTTTCCCTTCATTTTTGTATTATAACTAATTGCTTCTGCTAGAGAATTTGACTTGACTAGTGATTGTTGGATTTTGACTTCCTTTTATAAACTGATATATTTATGGCATATCAGAATCTTTTTTTCCTTTCTACTATGTTTTCTAAGTGCCAAATGAAGCTTTGTAATTTCTATAAAAATCATTATATTCTTTTATAGGTTTATTTCCATCAATCTTCAGTGGAAAGTGAAAATTTTCATAAATAACTGTCTTGTAAAATATTTAATTACCATAATATTTATTTTTTAAAACTTGTTTGTCGGACACTCCACGAGCACATTTCTCTCATAATCTATTTTATTTTCTAAAAAAAATATTAAATAAAATAATAAATTATACATCATTGTTAACATGTTAAATTCTTCAATTACAATATATATAAACTAATAAGTCATACAAAATTGTTGCTTCACTACTTTTGTCATATTTGACTTGCCCATTTTGTTTGAATTAACTATCTGTCTCGTCCTTCTTATAAATTTATATAAACTAGTTTGAATATAAAATTTGTGCATCAATTCATGAATTATTAAATGTTAAATCTCTAAATTTAGGAATGGCTTGCGCGTTGCCTACGCAGGTCTCATGCTTGAGTTTCAGATGATAAAAAATAAAATAAAATAAAATAAGTGGAAGACGAAGACGAAGGCGAAGAAGACGAAGCAGAAGAAAGAAAAGGCCAAAGAGGTCAAAATGATTTTTCTAAATTTATATTGCAGCCAACACGCTCACCTCGCGGAACGCGTGGCTGAAATGAAGACAACCACTGGCAACTTGCAAGCTTAAACTCATGGCTTACGTGCCGCCAACTCGCCAAGCGCTGTCCACCATTTGAAACGCGACACGTAACATTTCTGCATTCCTGGAAACAAAACTTGTCCATGTGTGGTGCCATTTCATGCCAGCGTGGAGCTTATCTAGTAGAATTATTGTTTCCACAAAGATGGAAATTCACGTCACGTGTGCCCGAGTCCTCACCAAATCCCATTCCTTATATAAATCATAATACTTTCAATTCAAACAATAATTTTAAAAATGAATACTTAATTTGCTTCGATGAGTTCGATCATAAATTAATCAGTTCACAATTTAATTAGTGACTTGATTTCTTCGGGCTAACATAATCAGTGACTCATTGCTAATTTTTTTAATATTTAATATATAATTACATTAAATATATACAGTACAGTTGGATAAGAATTTTATATGGAAGAGAAAAAGTTTAAATGATTAAAATTAAGAAAGAACAAATATGCTGTGCGGGCAATCAAATTTTTATCTATTAATTTAGTGTATTTTTATTTTCTTTCTCATTTTTCCTAATTACTAAACAAGAAAAATTAAATTTTGTTATAGATTTTATTTTAATATTTTTCAAGTTCCAAACAAAAATGCTAAGTAGAATAAAAGTAAAAAATTTATATGATCTTTAACAAAATAATAGTAAAATATGCATATAATTAAAGAATATTATTGTATATATTGTAATAAAAAATAATAATTTTAATATGAAAGATATATTTTTAAGCAGCTCATTATTGTACATGTGTGTGTGTATATATATAAGCCTAAATTTAATTAAACGCGCTACCCCACATGCATGCATGCATGCTTTAATTGAGCTCTCAATTACCAACACATAACTAATAATGTCTTTTGGATTTTTATAGCTATATCAACTGTTCATTAATATTAATTTAATCTATATAAAATAAATAACAATAAAACTAAGTCTTAAGTCTCACTAGATGGAGCCGACTATATGAATCATTTTCTGTTAATTTATGCGATTATGAATTATTTCTTTTGACAGATTCAGAAATATTAAATCCTTATTCACTATCTCTTTCCAAGTTATTTTATGTCTACCCCTATCCCTTCTACTATCACTCACAGTAACTAACTCACTCTTCTTCACTGAGGCATTATGTGACCTATGTTGCAAGTGTCTATATCATTTGAGTCATCCCTCCCTTATCTTATCTTCTATAATTAAGAGCTACACCTAACTTATCGTGCATATGTTCATTCATTAATTTACTTTCAATGTTATACCACTTATCTATCTAAACATTCTCATCTCGACAACTTTTATTTTTTGATATTTTGTTTCTTCGTCGCTCAATTCCGATCCATATAGCATGTCTGGTCTTATAACTGTCCTATAAAACTTTCCTTTTAATTTTAAGGGTAATCTACGATCACAAATCACACTTGAAGCACTTCTTCATTTTATCTAACCTGCTTTAATTCTATGCATTACATCATCTTCACTTTCTCCTTCAACTTGCATTATAAATCCAAGATATCGAAATCAACAAGTGCTGTTTATTTCTTCATCATCAATTTTAACTTTGTCTCTAATATTTCTCCTAATTAACATTACTAAAATCATATTTCATATATTCTGTCTGATTTTTACTTATCCTAAAGCCTCTAGATTCCAAAACTTCTCTCCATAATTCTAACTCAACCTCTACTCCGTCCCTAATTTCATCAATTAATACAATATCATCTATAAATAACATACATCATAAAATCTCTTTTTGAATACTCTTGGTCAATTTGTCCATCACTAAAGTAAAAAGATAAGGATATATAATAAATATATTTGAGATATAGTGCCTACTTGTTGCTATATATATAAAGTAGTTAACTAGTCACAATAAAAATAATTTGTTTTAAATATAGTTGGTTTTAATTTTCACTTTTGATAATTGGCCCTATATTTGTTCTTAAGAATTAATATAATTATTATAATGTAAATATTTGGTTATTTAGAAAAAAAATGTATCGTCTATCATAATAAAATGTAAAAGTTTTAACTAATCCATAACGTGAAAAAAAAAAAAAATGACTTTTCTTTGTCAAAGTTGTTTATATTGTAATACGAGAAATAAGAAAGAAATCTTCATAACCATTTATTACACATTTCACTAATTAAAATTGAGTTTAAAGGGAAAAGTAAAGTCAAATATATAAATATAAATATCTAAATATTTATTTGTGATTAATTAGTTGGTAATTTAGTGTACTTAACATGTGGTTTATACAAAATTAATTAAAACTTTATATTCAATTTTTTTAAAAAATTAATAATTAAATTCTAAAAAATATAATGAAATAGTTGTCAATCAATGTTTCAATTTAAATTTCAAATACAACAATTATGATCATTTGCCCAGATATAGTTATAAGCCTTTAAATAATGTATATATATATATATTTAAAATTTTTACACCTAAATATTATAATATAAACTTTATTCTTCCGGATGAATATAACTTCACTTAACTATAAAAATCTTATGGAAGAATAAACTGAATTTACATTCTAATTAAACAACTTACAAAAATATTTTATTTTTATGAAACCCACATAAGAAGTAATTTTTAAAAATAAAATGTCCAATTGGAGAGTGACAAGTCTTTTTATAAGCTTTCATTTCTGTTCTTAAATTACAAGTACATAAAGTCCTTATTGTGTAAATATAGAAAACCCAAAAACGACAGCAGTTCATTGTCACTGCAGAAGTACCCACTGTTCCCCTTTCCCATCCCCTGCTTTTTCCATGGCCATAAGCTCTTTCTCTCTCCTATGGGGAGGTGAGAGGAGCCTGGGGCCTCTCTATATAAAGCCCCGTCTCTTCCTGATATTTCTCTGTTCACGTCCTCGTCTGCTCCGCCACGTCCGTCGTCGGCCCCGCCGCTCCCGCCCCCGTTGCACCAGCGTCAAGGCGGAGAAAAAAAGTGTCGTTTCGCAGAGGCGGGGCCGTCGAAGGGAGGAGAGGATAAGGGTCCATTATGTCGCTTTACGAGACTCGTTTCTCCGTAATGGATTCCTCCGTCCTCGGAGCTCTCCTCGCATTTTTCTTAGGGCTTGCTCTTCTCTACATTCTCTGCCATAAGACGACTAAGACGGAGAAGAAGAAGGAGGAGAATGTCGGCTCAGGTGGTAATTTTGAGATCAGAGACCCAAGCGGTGACGGAGAATGCCGGCCGGTGAACGCCTCCGCCACCGACGTCATCATCGTCGGCGCCGGCGTCGCCGGTTCCGCCCTCGCTCATACCCTTGGCAAGGTCATCTCTCTCTCTCTCTCTCTCTCTGAGTTTTGTTTTTAAATATATTTTATTTAGATTATTTTGTGTCAGTTTGACGACGATTGCTGATTCCTGAGAATCGTCTGTAACTTTTTTTGTCATGGTCATGTTGCCGTCTTTGTTATGGAGATTTTCCGGCAATTCTTTAATTTACTAATTTTCTGCGACCTTGTAGAAGAGTTTTTGACTTTTTGTGTTTTTCTTTTTAATATTATTTTTGCTCTGTTTCTCTAGCGTCTTCGTTTTACTTCACCCACCAAAAAAACATGAAGTTCCTTGTGATACTGACCTGATTTCTTTAATACATATCCATTTATTTCCGTAGTGGGGATGTATTTGGACTCAATTATTGCTTATTACCATGAAAAGATTTCTGGGTTACTCCGATGATCGGAGTTCTGGGGTGGATTCTTTGTTAGAGGAAGTTAAGAGTTGCTTCAGTAGTTCCTCTGATTAGTAAGTTAAGAATTTTAGGTAACATTTGGATCTCTCTGATATGATGCGGATTTGCCATTTATGATCCAATGAATAATGAGGATGTTAGAAGTGGGATTGTAAACCATGTGGTTAGCTCTAGTTGGGTCAATGTTACCAAGAATGTGGAACGTTGGAACAGAATTGTGGTATGTACTGTGTGGTACATGCTCTAAAACATGGACCGTGAGGTATATTACATATACTTGTTTAGATATATTGGTGAGAAATATGCAATGGCAACAACAACGGACCAAGCAGTTCCACTAGGTGGGGTTGGCTACACAAATTCTTTTCTGCCAATTTACATGGTAATGGCACTTGCATATTCTGGGGAGGATGTTGAAGTGTTTCAAAATCTAGAAGAGATTTTCTTTTGTGATATAGATTAGTAATGACTGAAAATGGAATTAAAATGCAATAATTCTCCACTCTAACTAATAAAACAATATGCTATGTGAAAAATATTGAATTAAGACTTGGGATCGTTAGATTTAGTGCTCCGGACTGAAAATGTACCATGTTTTGGACTGTTTGAATCAATATGTGGCATGCTAGGGCATTTGTGTTTTCTGGTAACTATGAGGTGGTTTGTGGAAGCATTTCACTTGCTTATTCTGTGATCAGATCTATTCTTCTTCAGTCATGTGAACTGGAATTATACAAATTACTTGCTATCGTGAATTTCTTTGTTCTTTTAAAATGTTGTAGCAGATCTGAAGAGGGCATTGACTGCCAATTATTATGTGGTTCCTGAGATTTTACTGGAAATGCCTTCTTCGTGGACCTTATGTTTTGCTACTGGTTGCAGGAGGGACGACAAGTTCATGTCATTGAACGGGACTTGACAGAACCAGATAGGATTGTAGGTGAACTGCTACAGCCAGGGGGGTACCTCAAACTTATTGAACTGGGCCTCGAGGGTATGCATCGAAGTTAGCATGAATTCGTAGCATTTGATATTCTAATATAATGATAATATTTGGACCGCTCTAATGTGGTTGTGAATGAATTTTTACAGTCAATAAGTAGTTTCCATTGGACTAATGGACTTCCGGGCTACTCTTATTCTCAATTTTGTTATTAAAATGTAACATACATGCATTTGGACTGCAGATTGTGTGCAAGAAATTGATGCCCAGCGGGTCCTTGGATATGCTCTTTTCAAGGATGGGAAAAATGCTAGACTTTCTTATCCCTTAGAAAAATTTCATTCAGATGTGGCAGGGAGGAGCTTCCACAATGGGCGTTTCATACAAAGGATGAGAGAAAAAGCTTCCACTCTGCCCAAGTATTCTTTCTTTCACTCATTATTGGCAATATATTTTTCTTTGTTATTGTTTTATGTGTATACCATATTAATTTTGTATACAACAAATAAATGATTGGAAATTTTGTTTTTCCTCCATTTTTTGAAAGTTGACTGGATCAAAGTACAAACTCCTGCTGCTTGATCTCCTAATCACATTGTTAATGTTTACATGCTTGTGTATTTGGTATGGAAGTTCAAACACTTCTGCTTCTGCAAATTCATAACAGGTCATAATTAATCTCGCCCACAAAACTTATGATGGTCTTACTAAAACTGATTTAGGGTGCTTTTCAATTTTTTAATGGTTGCAAATGCCTTTGTGTTCTGGTTTGTGACAAACAACTGTTTCCATCCAATATTCTCTTTTTGATTGATTTAATTATTACTGTTGGATAATGCTTTCTTTCTGCCTTGGTGCATATTGGTTTACCATAGTTAGCATTATCATTGTGTTGAATGTTCCAGATTGTTGTACATTCTTTTTTTTTTTGTTTGTTTTTCATTTTTTATGTATGGTAATTATTTTTTCTTGCTCCCTTTTGTATTCAATTTTATGTTTAGCGTATGGATGGAGCAAGGAACAGTAACCTCTCTGCTTGAAGAAAATGGGACTATTAAGGGAGTTCAGTACAAAACTAAAACTGGTCAAGAAGTTAAAGCATATGCTCCTTTGACAATTGTCTGTGATGGTTGCTTCTCAAATTTGCGTCGTTCTCTTTGCAACCCCAAGGTGAAACTATTACCTTGCCTGGGAAATAATGGTCTTCTTATTTGGTAAATTTGGTTAAAATTATTTGTAAATAGCCAATTGCAAGCAGGTCTGCTGTGTTGTTTACCCTTCTCTTCTTCCCTGCATTGTTAGAAGTTAGTGGTTGTTTTTTCTTCACATTATCTCACAAGACAGACACAATTTACTTTGTTTCAGGTAGATGTGCCTTCTTGTTTTGTTGGCTTGGTCTTGGAGAACTGTGAACTGCCATTTGCAAATCATGGGCATGTTATTTTAGGAGATCCTTCGCCTGTCTTGTTTTATCCTATCAGCAGTACTGAAGTTCGCTGTTTGGTAGATGTTCCTGGTCCAAAAGTACCTTCAATTGCTAATGGTGAAATGGCAAAGTATTTGAAGACTGTGGTGGCACCTCAGGTATATACCACTTACACCATATGATTTTTAATTATTGAAATATGACAGAAAGTCCATTTGCATGTGCAGTTGCTTCCTCCTTTTTATTTTTACTTTGGCTTTGGTATCTCCATTCATGCACTCTAGGCTTTGATAAACTTAAATTGTCTGCTTTTTACATTTACTTCGGATTAATCAATGAGTACTTGTTACAGATTCCACATGAGCTTCATGATGCTTTTATATCTGCAATTGATAGAGGAAATATCAGAACCATGCCAAATAGGAGTATGCCAGCTGATCCTCATCCAACTCCTGGAGCCTTATTGATGGGTGATGCTTTCAACATGCGCCATCCTCTTACTGGTGGAGGAATGACTGTTGCTTTGTCTGATACTGTTGTGTTACGGGATCTTCTTAAACCACTGCATGACCTGAATGACGCAGCTTCTTTGTGCCAGTATCTTGAATCCTTTTACACCTTGCGAAAGGTAAGCTGAATTTATGTGGCAGTATTACTATACTTGAAAATTAAAATTAGTAAGAGATCTAGAGAAAAAATGAAAGATAATTCAATTGATTTGTCTGGTTATTGAATTTTTCCTTTTGCTAAACAGTATATGACCCTTGGTTATCCCATGGGCAACAAAATTCACAATCCTAATGTTTTACTAAAACCAACACCCCTAAAACTCTTCTAATGCAAATACATAGAGTAATATGTGTAATTTGAGTTCCTTTGATTTTGCATTTTTGTTTCAGCAACTAAAATTTGAACTTAAATCCTTTTACACCTTCTGATAGGTAAGCTGAATTTATATGCCATTGTTACTATCCTTGAGAAACGAAATTAATATGGAATTAGAGAAAAAACTAATATCATGTTTGGTTTGTGGAAATGGAAGGGGATAGAAGAGGAATGGAATGAAAATTTGAATGGAGCACATGACAAAATTAAGTGATGAAATTGACTCCATTTCCCCCCTTTTTTCATCCATTCATATGTTCCAAATGTGCAGTAAAGGTAATTTAGTTGATTGGTATGCTTATTGACCCTTGTCCGCATGTCTAAACAGTATATACAAGAATGGAATAAAGTGAATTGAACTGATTTTTGTAATTTTCAATATTCGCCTCCATAAATTGGGCTAGTATTATGCCACAAAGAAGAAATTCACATTCTTAACCTTTTACTTGAATCCATTGCTCCTAAAACTCTTCCAATGCAAACACAAAACAAAAATATGTATGCTTTGAGTTGCTTTGATTTTTCACCAGCAAAAAATTAGGGATGTTTTTTCTCATTGCATTAACTTAGTTGTGTTAGTTTTTGAGTATATCCATTAACTGGTAATCCTTTGTTGTGCAGCCAGTGGCATCTACCATAAATACTTTGGCAGGTGCCCTATATAAGGTGTTTTGTGCATCCCCAGATCCTGCAAGGAAGGAGATGCGTCAAGCGTGTTTTGATTATTTAAGCCTTGGAGGGGTTTGTGCGACAGGACCAGTGGCTTTACTTTCTGGACTAAACCCTCGCCCGCTGAGCTTAGTTTTCCATTTTTTCTCCGTGGCTATATATGGTGTTGGACGTCTGTTACTGCCATTTCCTTCGCCTAAACGCCTTTGGATTGGAGCTAGATTGATTTCGGTATGTACTCATCTTTCTAAATTGATGTGTCTAGAATGCAGGTTTGTGCTAACATCCTGCTTGCCTTCTGTTCCTTGGTCGATTGCCTTCGCATCAATGATGGTTACCACTTTTTAATTCCTGTGACACTGGGTTTTTGGGCCTTCTTACTAAAGAAATCTCAAATGTGATTTCTGCTGAATCTGGCAAGCTGTTTGATAATGTATCTGTGCAAGTTGCCTCCATTTTTTTTTTTTTAATTTTTATGCTGCTGCTCATTTCAGTCTGTTCTTGTTAATCATTGTTATTTGTTTGTTTTTGGTTTTTTATTAACTGTTTTCTTTTCTTTTTTTGTTTTGGCTTTTTCTTGAGCATAGTAATTCATAAAAGTAATGCCCTGGCTTTGCCTTTTTGCAGGAGTTGTAAAATACATTATTCATGCCTTTTAATAAGCATTTAGTGTTTCTTGTTTGATTTGGGGTTGCTGATGTGTAATGATCTCTAGTCAATCTCAAATTCAAAATATATTAATACAATTTGTTCTTTTTAAAATTTCAATGTTAATCTTGCTTTTGGAAACGAAAGTGGCATGTTTAACTTTCCTAAAAGCAAGAAAGAGCACTTACTGAAGTTCCTTGAAATTTAGGCTAAATGATATCCCAAGAGCAAGAAGATAGAAAAACACTAACACAAACTTATATAGATGGAATGAGATTTCTGCTGTACTGTGCTCATTGATGTATTCTTGTTCCAGGGTGCCTCGGGTATCATTTTTCCAATCATAAAGGCGGAAGGGGTGAGGCAAATGTTCTTTCCGGCAACCGTACCAGCATATTATAGGGCTCCTCCTGTGAATTGAGGTCTTAAGGTGTGTGGGATTGTTGTTGTCGAGATAAGCTTGTAAGGTTCTAGCGGCAACCGCCCATCTAAAAGCTAATGATGATTGCACCCATTACTCTCTATGGTAAACTACATACAGCCACATTAGTTTTTAGATGGCTAGAAACAGTTGTCGAGGTATGTGAACGATGGATATCTAAGAACTGCAAATATGTAAGTCTGATATTTAAGAACTGCAAATATGTAATTCGACACAAGTTCCCACTTGAAATATATCTCGAGTGAAAATTTCTCCTTTCTTCATGATATTCACATTAGTAATGTGCTTATTTGAATGCATACCCATTTCAAGTTAACATGGGCAGATTTCAATACAGCATTTGTTTTGTTGAAATTTGCATGGAGGACAACAGTTTTGAAGCTTGAATGCTTTGATTGTGAGAAACGAGCTTGTAGTTTGTTGCTTTGATTTTGAGAGGTACTTCCAGATATTTATTGAGAGAGAGATTCCAAGTACATGGTAATTTGGCAAAACGTAATCAATCTGAAACTTAAAGAAAAAGAATGTTGTTGCCATAACCAAATCACCATAAACACTGAAATTAGTTCATAATCTTTTCCTACGTGAAAAATTAGGTCCTAATTTCGGAGGTTGGGAACGTAGAGGGGCAGGACCAAGCCGCCAATGAAATTGGTTCATGGTGCTGGTAGGGTCCGCATGGCCCACAAATTGGTTCACATAATTTAAATGAACTAATTTCATTAGGTGGGAAGTGGAGGGGGAGGACAATGACCTAATCTTTTCTCTTAATCTATTGCCCTGCAAACCTAGACTTGTATCAGACAAGTGATACGCTTGGTGGAGCAACCTTTGGTAAGAATAGAATAAAATCTAAATTTTTATTTGGTTTTCACATGTCTTTCATTTAATTTTTTTTTTTTTCATTTTTCTTACAATTCATTTTGTAGATGATGCAACATTGTGTTAGGTTTGTGGAACTAAATAAAATAGAATGAAAATTCAAGGGAAGAACATGATGAGATAAATTTAATTTCATCTTTTTCAATTCTATCCCATTTTTTATGGATGCATCCATTCTTACCAACCAAAAGCGTAGTAAATATCTTTCTTTTTGCTTCTCCTCTCTCAATCCTTCATGCACCCACATGGCTTGGGTCTAGCTAGCAGAGCACATCATCAGTCATCAGATGCGAATATTGATATGTGGAATCCTTGTACTCGAGATGTCTCAAGCCATATCCTTAACATTGATACCCAGATTATATCAGAAGCACGAGCTTTTACATGGCCAACCTGCTAGCATACATGGTCTTATAAGTTATATGACCTTATCCAACTGCAGCCAGGTTGTTTCACTACCCCATTTCTCTTCATCAATTCCCTCACATCAGCGGCTTCTTCCCATTGTCCTGCAGCCGCATAAATGTTTGACAATTGCACATAAACTGTTGGATTATTTTGTTCAGTTTCAAGAAGAAACCTGGCAACAATTCTTCCTAACCTTAAGTCGCCCTGAGATGCGCAAGCACTGAACAATGCCCACCAGATTCCGGAATCTGCTTCAACATGCTCTCTGTTTATTAGTTTCTCTGCCTCCTCAAGATACCCAGCTCGACTTAGGAGGTCAACAATGCAAGATATATGATCAGCTCCGGGCTTAAAGCCATACTTATTAACCATGGAAATAAAAATTTGCATACCATCATCAATTAAACCAGCACGGCTGCATGCTGAAAGAACTGCGGTGAAAGTGGCTTCATCTGGCCTGACCACACGTGAATCTTGCAGTGCCTCAAAACAATGGACAGCTTCCTTTCCTTCTCCATGCTGTGCGTAAGCAGAAATCAGGGCATTCCAAGAGATTGTGTCTCTTTCAATCATCCCACTGAAAACTCTTGAGGACCAATCTAATAATCCACATTTTGCATACACTGTAATAAGAGCATTGCCTATAGATGTCTCTGAAAAATACCCACTTCTAACAATGTAGCAATGAACCTGTTTTCCATATCCCAAGGCTGAAATGCTGGCACATATGCTCAAAACCAGGCTTAAGCTATACACATTCGGCTTGAATTCTGACATTAGCAGGTGCGAAAATTGCTCTAAGCTCTGCATTGGGTATCCATTTGACAGTAAACCAGAAATAATTGTATTCCAGGATATCAAATTTCTTGATGGCATGGTACAGAATATTTCATAGGCCTGCCTGATTTGATGATGCTTAGAGAATGCAGAAACCAATGCATTGGAAACTTGGATTTTCAAGATGAGCCCATTTTTGAAGACAAAAGCTTGGATCATTTCAACAAACTGTAGGGATTCAGAGCCTGCTAAGAGACTTCCAATGGTAAACTCATCTGGCTGAATACCTGCCTGTCGCATTTGCAGGTAGGCCAAGATTGCTAATTGATAATAATTCCCTTGAGAGTAGCTTGTGAGTATAGTGTTCCACGAGACAACATCCCTTTCTTCCAATCTATCAAAAACCAGGTGAGCTGCATGTAAATCCCCGGAACTGGAGTACATGTTCATTGCCGCATTGCACACCGACGTACACTCTTTGTAACCCATCTTAATAGCTTGGGCATGCACTTGATGCCCAACTCTTGCAGATGAACATGAGCTCATGAGGCTCACAAAAGTCAGTTCAGTAGGTTTAAGGCGAGCTTCCTGCATCTCTCTGAACATGATCCAGGCCTCTTCATCTCTCCCCACGCTCACCAAGCCTGCTATCATTGCATTAAAAGAAATCTGATCGTGCACGGCAGCTTCTGCTTCCTCAAACACCGCACACGCATCTGCAACATTCCTACAGTTGAAATACATTGTAAGCTGAGCATTAATCACGGAAGCTCTAGCAAGAAACCCAGTTCTGATGACCAGTGAATGCACCTGCCTCCCGAAGTCCACTAGCTCCAGAGAGCACAAGCTCAGAACACTAGCAAAAGTGTAATTATCATGTCTAACGCCGGACCGGTGCATCTCCGAAAACAAACCGAAGGCAATATCTGCCTGCCCATTCTCTGCGCACCCCGTGATGATGGCATTCCACACTGCAACATTCCTGTGCGGCATTTGATCGAACAGCTGACACGCAAAACCGGCTTGCCCCAACTTCGTACAAGCCGAGAACAGAGTTGTCCATGAGTAGACATCTGGATCCTCGATTTCACCGAAGACCCTTTTCACAGAAACCAAGTCTTCCGATTTCGCGTAGAGGGAAAGTAGAGTATTTCCAACATGGGGGTAGGCTCTGAAACCTGCTCGGACGGCATGGGCGTGGAGCTGCGTTCCAGCAGCGACGTCGCGGAGGTTGGCGGAGGCAGTGATGGCGCTTGAGAGGGTGTACTGATCGGGTTTGGGCCGGTGGGAAGAGTGAATTTGGGCGAACAGGTGGAGGGCATCGGAGAAACGGTGCGAGCGACTGAGGTCTGCGAGGAAAAGGTTGAGTTCAATGAGCTGTTGGGTGGCGTTTTGGGTTATCTTAGTGGTAGATATGCTCTCCCCACAACATGGGAACTTCATCAGTCACCCTCATGCTGTGTTCGTTGAATCATGAACGCAATTGTTCAATCATGCTAACAAGTTAGATTTCACAAGAAAGGGCCCAAGCAACGTCCCACTATCACAATTGACATGCACTGACCCAGTCTATCTACAACATATATTAAAATTTGGTTTTGCTTGCACTGCCACATGGTGTTTCTTATATTATTGTCACTTAATGTATCTACATTCGACCGGCGGGTAAACCTTCTTTTCTCAATTGATCAAACTGTGGTTTTTTTTTTTTTGGGCTTAAATGGATCCAACGTGAAACGTGGGTATAAAAAAAAAAAAAGAAGAATTTAATCTCTCAAGTATGTATTTATTGTTTGAGTATTTGGAGCCAAGAGACGCGTGTGTGAGCTGCTGCCGCATGCAAGCTGGTGCAAGCTGGAGCTGCGTTGAGCTGTGTCTGCCGATTTATTGTAATTTCTCAATCACCATTTAATGTAATTCCTCCAGCCATCTATACATAGAGAGGTGTGTGCGAGTGAAAAAAGTACAAAAGAAGAGAGGTAGAATGTAGAAAAGAGAGTGAGGAAGAGTGTAGAGAGCTGTTTGAGAGTTTGTATTTTTCTCCCGATTTCATAGTGGATTGTGGTGTGTTTCGTGTACGTAGGTCAATCTAGACCGAACCACGTAATTTCTGGTGTCATCTATTTTTTTGGTGTGTGTTTTTTTTTGCTCACAGATTCTTAACAAGTGATATCAGAGTCTGGTTCGGAACAGAAACGCCAGATTGGAGAAATTCATCGAAAACAGAGCCCCATCTAGTGTCTTGAAATTGAATTTTGAGCCACCATCACTTTCATCTTGTCGAGACGAAGCCAATGGTGCAAACCGAAGCTCGAAAGGAGCCTAGACGGCACCACACACGCCATTCCGGAGTCGTTCGTGTCTTCATGCGCCGGCGACCTGCCGGCCACTCTCTCGCATGCGCTCCACGCGTCTCCCTCACCCGACCGCTTCAACCAGACCTAGTAACTCACTCCAGACCCGGACTGTACCCGACTCGAATCCATACCGGTTGATCCAGACTCGACTTGTAACAACTTGCTTATTTTAATTAATTTTTTTCCTTTCCATAACAATATAATAATCCTGACATATCATAATCTACCTGGACCCACGGTACCAAGAGTACACCTGAAATACAATACGAAAGCCTATGCAGCAGGAAACATAAAATCATATACATGCCAAACTATCAACCAACACAATACAAGAGTTTACTACACTCGTCATATAATTATACACATCCCAAAATATCCAAAAAAGGGTCCTAGGGTCACCTCCCAAAATTCATTCGACCCTAACAAAAAGTCTTACCCTTCAGGTAAGGTAGGACTATCAAACTCTAGCGCTGCGGAGCTTTATCTGCTCTTCTATTTAGGACTCCTGAAATGTTTATATAATTTGGGGTGAGATACCTTTCAGTAAGGGAAATAAGCTAATATTAGTGTGTGACAACATGAGTATTTTCGTGTTATACATATAATAGTTCATAAACATACTTGATAAATCTATCTGTATCATATTTGGAAAACATATATAATCATAACATGGTATAACATATTGAATATCCATACGTATAAATCATCTCATATAAACTGCACATAGAAAAACATCTTGGATGGTTAGCTGGTTGGTGTCATGTCTTACCCCCATATGACTTGGTTGTGCGACCCGAAGGTGGGACCTGACAATGGCTGGCCGACCATTGTTGAATCAAAAGCAAAATTCTGTAAGTACGATGGGTCTGCCTCTCCTGGTCCGTACACTAGGGACGTCAGCACTACAATAAACCACATCGACTGCTAATCTCCCACTGCCCCGTATGGCAAGCGATAGCACTAACATATCATGATCGTGATCATATAGAAATGGTACTGTGCATCGTGAAAGCCTAAATCAAGCCAATCATGTTCTGATAACATATAACATATTCCTAAATAATGATACATGACTATTCATAATAATAACTGTCAAGTTAATATCATCATATAATTTTTCATAACATATCGTAAAATCTATGGCCCCTATGCCGACATTTCATATTTTATAGATCACGGCCCATACGCCGGTACTGCATATTATAAAACTTTCGGCCCGTACGCCAGTATTTTATAGTAAACTCTCGGCTCATACACCGATATATCATATAAAAACTTGTATCATTTTAACATTTTCCTGAAAGCAGTAAAACATACTTATTTTGTAAACATATTATTCCATGGTAAATTTACTCATACCACACTAAATAGGTATTATTCATATTTAAATCATATCCTTATTCACAGTAGTATTTCCCAGACATAATACTATGATATACTTATCTTTCTGAGATTAATTGCTGTAAAATAATAAATATATTTTCATGAAAAAGAAATTGACTTAGTATATCTCCTTACTCGACTTCTGGAAAGTCTCTAAAATAATCAGTTTGTCACCTACAGGGCTCCCTGTTCAACACCTTGAAAACAACATCTTCTAGAACAGAATTTCAGTATTTCTTCGATTACTACATTTCCTACAACTACAGGAAAGCCAAATACCGAATAAAAAGCCTTACCCTAAACTTGGGATGAAATCCAAGTTATCCCCACCAACGATCCACTCCAACAGACTTGAAGAGATCTTTCCCAAGAGTGTTGTGGTGGCTCAGATCGTCGAACCAGTAAGAATCTGGCTCAGAAACTTAGAAAGAAGGGGGAAGGGATGAACGAGAGAGAGAGAGAGAGAGAGAGAGAATACACTAGCCTTCATTGATGAGACACGTCACTTCGTTGACGAGGCCACGAAGGAAGTTTGTCGACGAACACTATTTCTTGTCGACAAAATTCAAAACTGAAAAAATAGCCTCTCGGTATCTTCTCGTTGACGAGACACATGTCCCCGTCGACGATCCCAATAAGCCACTTCGTCAATGAACGTGAAGTGTTTGTCGACGAGGACCTGTTGTGACCCCTTTTACAATTCCCATTTTCTCCATCTTTTATTATTTAAATATCATAATTCTTTGGGTCACTACATTCTCCTCTCCTTATAAAAATTTCGTCCTCGAAATTTACTATCTATACGATTCACCATCCCTTAAAGAAAATAGTCTACTTATTTTATTACTTACCTTTACTTATGACGGAGGAAAACCGTGGTTACATTCAGAGTTCTAGGAGATTACATATACAAAATAAAAATTCTCCGAAAACCAAAAGGCTACTTACTAACTAAACTACTACCTATACTAACTAACTTGCAAAAGAAACATTTCATAATTATTTACACTTTACCTAATTATATTTGCACCTTGTGGAACAATTGCGGGTATTTTTTTCTTATCTGTTCCTCGAGCTCTTAGGAAGCTTCTTCTATTGCGTGATTTCTTCACAAAACCATTACTAGAGGAATCTTCTTATTACGCAATTCTTGTTATTTCCTCTCCAGAATCTGTATTGGTACTTCTTCATAAACTAGTGAATCACTAATCTCTAATTCACCATAATTGATCATATAAGAAGAGTCTGAGACGTATTTCCTCAGCATGGAAACGTGGAATACGTCATGTATCCTGGACAACACAGGTGGTAAAGCTAACCTGTAGGCAACTGGTCTCACTTTCTCTAGAATCTCAAACGGGCCAATGAACCTCAAGTAAGTTTATAATCCCTTTTAAAGGAACTATTTTCAAAAACATATGATCACCGATATCAAACTCCAATTTTCTGCAGCGATTATTGGCATAACTCTTCTGTCGGCTCTGAGCTGCTTTGATTCTATCTCTGATGAGCTGAACCTTACCATACGCTTGTTGAACTAACTCTGGCCCCACAACACGCCGCTCACTAGTCTCATCCCAATATAAAGGAGAACGACATCTCCTACCATAGAGTGCCTCAAACGGTGTCATGCTAATGTTGGCTTGGTAACTGTTATTGTATGCAAATTCCACCAGTGGCATAAACTGGGTCCAATTACCACTAAAGTCCAGTACGCATGCTCGAAGCATATCTTCTAATATCTGAATTGTCCTCTCAGTTTGCTCGTTTGACTGAGGATGGAATGTCGTGCTAAATGATAATTGAGACTCTAGAGCCTCCTACAAGCTCCTCCAAAAATGTGATGTGAAACACGGGTCCCGATCTGACACTATAGACACAAGCACACTGTGAGAATGAACTATCTCCTAAATATAAATCTATGATAGTCTGTTAAGAGAGTAGCTGATCTTGATGGGGAGGAAATGGGTGGTTTGAGTCAAACGATCTACTATCACCCAAATTGGATTCTAGCCATGCAATGCTGACGGAAGCCCTGAAACAAAATCCATAAATATATGATCTCATTTCCACTTTGGGATAAAAAGTGGCTGCAATTGGCCTGCCGACCTTTGGTGCTCAACTTTTACCTTTTAGCACGTCAAACACTGTGCTACATATTCAACAATCTCCTTCTTCATACCACTCCATCAATAAGACTCTCGTAGATCCCTATACATTTTCGTGATGTCGGGATGTATTGTGTATAAAGATCTGTGAGTCTCTTCTAAGATGGTCTTCCTTATATCAGTATCAGCAGGAACACATAATCTAGAACAGAACCACAAAACCCTATCATCTGTGATACTAAACTCTTCTCCTTGACCACTCTGTACTCTGACCATTACCTCTGCTAATTCTGAATCCTTTTTTTGAGTAACTTTAATCCTTTCCTGTAGAGTAGGCTGTACCACTAAATTGGCAATACATATCGGAGGACCACCCTCGACCAACTTTATGTTGAGTCTCTCTAGATCCATTATGATCGGATACTGAATCTCCATAGCTATCAGTACTAATCTCACAGACTTCCTGCTCAACGCATCAGCTACCACGTTTTCTTTTCTTGGGTGGTAACTGATAGTACAATCAAAATCTTTAATAAGCTCCAACCATCTTCTCTGCCTTATATTCAGTTCCTTCTGAGTGAAAAAATACTTTAGACTCTTATGGTCGGAGAAGATTTTGCATCGCTCACCATACAGGTAATGCCTCCAAATCTTCAATGGATGTACTACTATAGCCAATTCAAGATCATGGGTAGGGTAGTTCTTTTCATATTCTTTCAACTGTTTAAAAGTATACGTTACCACCCTATCATGCTGCATCAATACACAACCAAGTCTCTTTAAGGACGCATCACTGTAAATAGTATAACCCTCACCCCCTGACGGAATAACCAGCACTAGTGCCATGACAAGCCTTTGCTTCAGCTCTTGAAAACTTTGTTCACAACTGTCATCCCATTCAAATCTGGTATTCTTTCTTGTCAGACGTATTAGAGGTCTTGATAACGCTGAGAATCTCTTAACAAAATGACAGTAATAACCAGCCAGCCCTAAGAAACTCTTGATCCCCTGGACGTTCTTTGGTCTAGCCCAATTCACTATCGCATCAATTTTACTAGGATCCACAGAAATTCCATCCCCTGAAATAACGTGTCCTAAAAACACAACCTTCTCAAGCCAGAATTCACATTTGCTGAACTTGACATACAACTCATTTTCCTTGAGCATCTGCAAAATCTGCCTCAAATGCATCTCATGCTCCTCATAACTTCTTGAATAGACCAGTACATCATTAATAAAAATAATAACAAACTGGTCTAAATATTGGTGGAAGATCCTATTCATCAAATCCATGAATATTGTAGGAGCATTCGTTAGACCAAACGACATAACGAGGAATTTATAATGCCCATATTTGGTCTTTAAAGTTGAAGTCGAGACGTCTTCTGCTCTTACTTTCACCTGATGGTAGTTTGATCTGAGGTCAATCTTAGAATACACTCGGGTTCCCTAGATGTAGAGACTCGGATAATTTCCATGATTTAATAATAGGAGGAGGAGAGAAAAGGAGAAAAATTAAATAAAGTGTCGTCGATGAACACAGGGGATTCGTCGACGAGCACACATGAGGGTCTCGTCGACGGGGGCGTGTCTCGTCAATAAGAAGATACTGAGAGACTATTTTTCAGTTTTGAATTTCGTCGACGAGGAGTAGGCATTCGTCGATGAACTTCCTTCTTGACCTCGTCGACGAAGGCCAATGTATAAATAGCCTAAATTTTGATTTTTTCAACTGAAATTCTTGCACAAATCACTCTCTCTCTCCTCATTTCGTCCCCTCCCCTTTCTCTCTAAGTTTTCGACCCGGATTCTCACCAGTTCTATGATCCGAGGCCACCACGTCGTTCTTGGGAAAGTTCTCTTCAGGTCTGCTGGAGTGGATCGTTGGTGAGGCTGACTTGAATTCCATCCCAATTTTAGGGCAAAGCATTTTATTTAGTATTTGCCTTTCCCATAGTTATAACAAATATAGTACATGGAGAAATACTGATGTTTTGTTCTTAGAGATGTTGTTTCCAGGGTGTTGAGTGGGGAACCTTGCGGGTGTGGGACCAGATATAGGAAAAAGGATTTTTTATAAACTAAGTAAGGGAAATATGCTATGCTAGGAAATTTTAGCAAAGATATTAGAAATTTTATGTATATTTATATTTATACCAGTTTATTATCGAGTTTTACAGATTATGAGTTTTAATAATTGTGTGGCCTGAGTGGATGTTTACCTGATATTGAATTTATATAGTTTTTCCTAGCATATCATGATTTACAGTATATACAGATATAGACAGATATTTACGAGACAGATATTTATCAAACAAGTATCACAGTTTTTATTCAAATCATTATATCACAGTAATTACAGAATACCATGTTTCCTAAAACCATAACACTCAAATTTATAGATTATACAAACAGATATACAATTATTATAGTCAGATACTATAGATATGTGATACAGATATCACAGTATATACAGTTCAGATTTACAGTGTTATGGTTATCTTGGAAATATGATGAAAATAGTAGAAAAATTATAGTAATATATATATATATATATATATATATATATATTATATCAGATCCCTAATGAAATATTACAGACAGATATAGATAACAGAGCATGGTACCGTTGCTATTTACAGATCAAAGTGTAATCACATATCTCAGATAGTATGTGGGTACCGTCAACCGCGCTCAAAGAGCTTGCAGACTCCCCAGAACTCTAGGTTGAGGGGGCCCGATTTGACGAGGTAGTTTTTCCAGTTCTGTGCTTAGGAGTGGATGCAATTTGGCTGGACTGAGGAAGGGTAGAGTTTAGTGACTTGCCAACCAAAGTTAAGTCCCGCCTACGGGCCGCACAACCCTGTCATAAGGGGTTAAATCATGACATACAAATTTTCAGGGAAAAACACAATTATGTATATGTACATAGATTTACAGTGTTTGATAAATATAGTATGATATTAGAAGTATGAAAAGTAGAAAATCAGATGATACAGTTATATTTTAAAGTACGATGAATGTATGATATACTTTGTATAGATTTACCATTTTATACAATTTCAGATGTTATTATAATAGTCATGCAACTTGGTCATCACACACTAGTAATAGCATATTTCCACTTACTGAGTGTCGTCTCATCTCCATTACTTTAACATCTTTTAGGTAAGCTAGCTAGGCGAGCAGATCAGTTTCGCAGATAGAGTGACCTCTTGATTGCCCTGTCTATATGATAAGTGTGTATAGAGCGTTGTGTTTGGTATAGATGATATTGGTGAGGGATGTAAAAATGTAACTATGGTTTGAAAAAACTGAATTCTGGTATTGTATGTATATATATGGTTGTATGACTTATGTTTTTCGCTACATAGGTGTGTCTATTATGTATGGGAATACCTCAGTGCCCATTTGAGGCCTGAGATGCTATAACAGGGATATCAGAGTAGTTTAAGTGTTTTTATTTAAGAAAAAAATGGTATAATTTTTGGGTCGTCACAGTTTTGGTATCAGAGCTTAGGTTGTTAGGTTTTGTAGACTTTAGAGTACAACGAAAAACAATACCAGAATTTAGGAATGAAATCTTAAGAAGAGTTGAACATGGTATTGGTGAAGTTAATATTAGGAAATTAGGAAGAGAATATAGGGTTTTGTTCTGTGGTTTGGAGGTAGAATTTTGGAGTGGTTTCTATGATTTTCTTGGGGTGACGATTCCAGGAAAACCATAGTAAACTATTGATGATTTCTATTTTCATACGGTAGGACTCGACCTTAAATTAGTAATGAGAGGTTAGGGGTATTTTAGTATAGTATTGTAGGATTCAGATATTTAAAATAATTTGGTAATATTGCAGGATGGATCCAGGAGGCAGTAGCGCTCACGCTAGTGGGGATGATAGAGCTGGGCCTTCTGGTGTAGGAGGTGGGGATTTAGATGCTGTGCTACGCAGTGTTGCTCAGCAAGTTATGGTTGAAATTGCTCGGAGCTCCAGGGGGGAGGTCCATCTCCAGCTCAGGGGTGTACGATAGAGAAATTTATGAAGATGAATCCACGAGCATTTTCAAAAGCGGTTGATCTTGCAGTTGCATAGAATTGGGTACAAGAGATAGAGAAGATTTTGACGATACTTCACTACACAAATGAGCAGAGGGTCCTTTATGCTACGTACAAGCTGATAGGGGAGGTCGAGAGATGGTGGACGACCACTAGATTATTGGAGGAGCAGAGAGTATTCCAGTGTTGATGACCTGAGCTCGATTTAGGGACATATTATTTGATAGATACTATCCTGCCTCGGTCAGGGAGGCTAGGGTACAGGAGTTCCGAGCTTGTCCTAGGGTTCGATGACAGTCCAATAGTACGCGGCAAAATTTATCGAATTATCGCGTTTCTCCCCTTATATTGTTCTAGATGAAGTTAAGAAGACCAGAATGTTCGAGAGGAACTTGAAGCAGGATATTTATAGACAGGTGGCGGTGTTGAGGATACAAGACTTCTCAGAGTTGGTTGACAAGGCCATAATAGTAGAAGAGAGTTTGCCATGAGAGACTGAGATATAGAGCTAGAAGAAGAGGACCGCACCCTTGAGTTTTTAGGTGGGGTCCAGCCGAGGCCCTTGGAGAGGAGGTAGATCTGGTGGGGGTCAGAGGAAGATGGTAGAGCACAGTAGATTTCAGGGTGGATAGCCTCACACCACTTGCTTTATGTGTGGACGGAGACATCCAGGTGAGTGCCGGCTGGGGGAGAATGTTTGCTACCGCTGTGGGAGACCTGGTCATATGGCTCGTACATGTTAGATGCCATCGAATTGTGCACTAGCTCCCAAATTAGTTCGGGTTGGTTACTAGGCGCCCCGTGGAGGTCAGCAAAGGAACACTGCACCAGCGAGGGTCTATGCGTTGACGCTGGATGACGTCGAGACGGCTACAGACGTAGTCACAAGTACCCTTATTACTTTACCATATAAAGTTATTATTTTTTTTGACACGGGTGCCACCCATTCCTTTATATTAGCGGGGTATGTTAGAGTAACTTGGGTAGAAACACAGCTATTTGATGTAAAGTTGTCTGTGGGTACGTCGACGGGATCTATGGTAAGATGTAGGAAGGTGCTTCGAAACTTTCTAGTAAGCATTCAAGACAAAGTACTACCAACTGATCTCGTGGTCCTAGATATACAGGGGTTTGATGTAATACTGGGTATGGATTGGCTAGCAATTAATCACGCCAATATAGATTGCCATAAAAAAGAAGTAATTTTCAGACCCCCCGGGTGAGCAAGAATATAAATTTGTGGGTTCACGTGTGTGTGCCTCACCACAGCTTGTGTCAGCTATTCAGGTGAGGAGGCTGTTACAGGGTGGTTGTTAGGGATATGTTGCATATATAAAGGAATCTCCAAAAGAAGAACTAAAACAAGCTGATATATTAGTAGTGCGTGAATTTTCATATGTTTTTCCAGATGAATTGTCTGGCTTACCACCTGACCGAGAGATTGAATTTACTGTAGAACTGTTGTCAGGGTCAGCACTGGTATCTAAAGCACCATATCGTATGACTTCGGTTGAACTTAAAGAATTGAAAGACCAGTTATAGGAATTACTGGATAAAGGATTTATCAAGCCTAGTGTGTCGCCATGGGGAGCACCAGTTCTATTCATGAAGAAGAAAGACGGGACCATGAGCTTGTGTATCGATTACATAGGGAGATAAACAAATTGACAGTCAAGAATAAATATTCTCTCCCTAGGATTGATGATTTGTTTGATCAACTCCAGGGGACCTAGGTTTATTCTAAAATTGACCTGTGGTCGGGTTATCACTAGGTGAAAGTTAGGGCAGAAGACATTTTGAAAACAACATTTCGAACGAGATATAAGCATTATGAGTTCCTAGTAATGCCATTTGAGTTGACTAATGCACCAGCAGTATTTATGGATTTAATGAACCAGGTGTTCCATCAGTATTTGGATCAGTTTTTGGTTGTATTCATTGATGATATATTGGTCTACTCGAGAAGTTTTGAGGAGCATAAGCATCATTTGAGGCTGGTGTTGCAGATATTGGGAGAAACAAAATTGTACGCAAAATTCAAGAAATGTGAGTTTTGGTTAAGGCATGTTTCTTTTCTCGGCTATGTGATCTCTAAGGCAGGTGTATCAGTTGATCCAAGTGAAATAGAGAGAGTGGTGAGTTGGGAAAGGCTAGGAAATGTCCAGGAGGTTAGGAGTTTTCTAGGGTTGGCAGGCTACTATCGACGCTTTGTAAATGGTTTCTCCAGCTTATCGGGTCTATTAACATGACTTACGAGAAAAAATGTGAAGTTTGATTGGACCGATGATTGTGAGCAGAGTTTTTAGGAGTTAAAGCGGCGGTTGATTTCAACTCCGGTAGTAGCTATTCCATTAGTGGAGGACGGGTTTGTGATATACAGTGATGCATCTTTGAAGGGTCTTGGATGTGTGTTGATGTAACACGACAGAGTTATTGGATATGCTTGTAGATAGTTTAAAGAATATGAGAAAAATTGTCCTATATATGATTTGGAGTTAGTTGCAGTGGTGTACACTTTCAAGATCTGGAGGCATTATCTATATGGTGGGAAATGCGAAATCTTCACGGATCACAAAAGTTTAAAATATTTATTTACCCATAAAGAGCTAAATATGAGGCAAAGAAGGTGGCTAAAGTGTGCAACCCGAATAATAATGATATTTAAATAATAGAGAGGAAGGGAAATGGAAACAGAAACAAAAGGAGGCAGCAGAGCATTCGTTGACGACATTGCATTTTGGGAGAAATAACCAAGAAAATTAGTCAGACCCTCGTCGACGAACATAAGGGATTCGTTGACGAGGATGTAAGAAGGTCTCGTCGAAGAAGCCAAGTTTCGTCGACGAGAAGATACCGAGAGAGAATTTTTGGAAGTCTGAAATTTATCGACGAAGGTACAGGTTCGTTGATGAACTTTCTACAGGACTCGTCGACGAGGTGACGTGTCTCGTCGATGAATCCGGTCCTATAAATAGTAAAACTCAGATTTTTAACGCAGAAACTTAGAAAAAAATCACTCCCTCTCTCTCCCTACAGTTTCTCTCTCCTGTCTCTTCGATTTCGGCTCCTTCGTTCGCCGGATTGACGATCTAAGGCCACCACGACGCTCCTTGGGAAGTTTTCTCCAAATCTGTCGGAGCGGATTGTTGGTGGAAGCAAGTTGGAATTCATCCTTGAGTTGAGGTAAGACTTTTTATTCGAAATTTGGTTTGTCCATAGTTGAAGGAAATGATATTCACATGAAAATACTGAATTTTAGTACTGAAAGTTTTCATTTTCAGGGTATTAATCAGGAAATCCTACGGGTGTGAGTCCAGGAATACATAGGGGAACTAAAGCAGTTATTTTTCCACATGTATTATTATTATTATTATTATTATTATTATTATTATTATTAGCAAAGTAATTTTCAGAGAATATATATTATATTTGAATATTATAGAGAAAATATATGTTATTGGGAAAATTCTGTTGTTTTACATAAAATGTGATTTTAGAATGATATGTACGAAATTACTCAGCTTTGTGTGGCATGAATGTTATTTTTCATGAAAAATATTATGATGTGACAAATTTTATGAAATAAGCAAGTTTTCAGGGATTATGAAAATACAGTACATTATGGTTTTGAAATGCATAATAATTGATTTATTTATTCAGAATGATATGTATGAGATATTCAGCGCAAGGCCGTGATTGATAGCAGGCGCAAGGCCGTGTTTTACGTATGATTTCGGTGCGAGGCCATATATTTATGAAATGTTTTGCGCGAGGCCGTATTTATGAAATTATGAAAAATGCTATAATATCATGTATTATATGTTATCAGAACCCGGATGTTAGTTTAGTTCAGTTTCAGGAGCTCGGTACTGTAGCTGTATAGATCAAATATCTATGTTTAGACTTGTGCTAACCACCCCATGAGGGGGGGGGGGTGAGAGATGGATAGTCGATGTGGTGTTCAGTGTAGAGTTGTAGATGTCCACCTGGCAGTGCGGACGAGGGTGTGGCGGGCCCATCATACTTATAGACGTTTTTGAATCGGCAGTGGTCGGCTAGCTATTGTCGGGTCCAGCCTTCAGGCTGCACAACCCGTCATGGGGGATAATACATGATATCAACTAGCTATTCATTCTGTGTATATTTTCAGTATTATCATCTATAACAAACGTCTTATGAATGATATGATTTATTAGCAAATATGAAAGTATATGATTATTTAGTATGTTATGATGAATGTTTACAGATATATGAAATGTACTGTACATGTATAATTGTATTAAATATTCATATTACCATACAACTGTATTTAGTTTATTTTTCCTTACTGAAAAGTGTCTCACCCTTGAATTTAATTAATTTTTTAGGAGACCCTGAGAGATCGACGGGTTGTGACCGCCATTGAGTTTGTTGAGTTACCCTACTAGGAGGGTAAGATTTTGTTCTAGGATCAGGATTGTTTTGTTGTAAGATCCTAGTTGTATTTGGAATGTTATGGGAGATTGAAAATATATGTATGCTATTTTGGTGTAAATAGACTCTGGTATTATGTTTTATGGTTGGATGAATGTAATTTTATACTTACTGTTGCTTAGGTTTCCGCTGTTTATGACTGGTCTATCCCCAATGCCCAGGGGGTGGGTTGATCATATATTTAAATATGCTTATTATTTGATAAGTTAAGCAGGTCGTTACAGTTTGGTATCAGAGCCAAGTTTACTGAGTTCTGTAGACTCTAGAGTGCAGCAGTAATAATACCAGAGTATAGGATAAGGAGATTTGAGGTCTGGTTTTGTAGTCTAGATGCAAGACTTCCGTGGTGGTTTGTGTGATTTTCCTGGGATGATGATTTCAGGAAAGTCATGGTAAACTATCGTTAGGTTGGGTATCTAGGTTGCAGGATTGAGCCTTGAATTAAGACCAGAAGAGGTGAATTAATTAGGAGAATATATTATAGGAGTTCGATGATATGTATAGTGAAGGGGTTCTGAGTTAAGTTACTTGTTTTTCATGATGGACCCTGGTGGAAGTAGTGCCCACGCTAGTGGGAGTGAGGGTGCTGGACCCTTAGGCGCTGTGGGTAGTGACTCGGATGCTGTCTTACGCAGCGTGGCACAGCAG
Organism: Malania oleifera; assembly: GCF_029873635.1. Classification (NCBI taxonomy): domain Eukaryota; kingdom Viridiplantae; phylum Streptophyta; class Magnoliopsida; order Santalales; family Ximeniaceae; genus Malania; species Malania oleifera. The sequence goes on from NC_080417.1 coordinate 7,917,220, forward strand.
GTTATAGCAGAAATTGCCAGAAGTTCGAGGGAACAAGGTGGTTTGTCGGCAGGTCACGGTAGCTCGATAAAGAAATTCATAAAGATGAATTCTCAGGCTTTCTCAGGAGGGACAGATCTTGTAGTCGCTAAAAACTGGGTGTAGGAGATAGAGAAATTATTTGCGGTGCTGCAGTGTTCTGAGGAGCAGAGGGTGCTGTTTGCTACCTACCGACTGACTAGAGAGGCCAAGAGATGGTGGTCGGCGGTGAAACTTTTAGAGCAGCAGAGGATGGTACTTGTGGAGATGACATGGGAGCGGTTTAAGGAGACATTCTTCGACAGGTATTTTCCAGCCTCGTCCAGGGAAGCGAAGATTGAGAAGTTCCTAAATCTGAAGCAGGGACAGCAAACCGTACAACAGTACGCGGTAAGGTTTATCGAGTTATCCCGCTTCGCCCCGTATATTATACCAGATGAAACAAAGAAGGTACGACTGTTTGAGAGAGGTTTGAGGAGAGAAATCTATAAGCAAGTGTCGATTCTCAAGCTACAAGATTTTGCTGAGCTAGTGGATAGAGCCACTATAGTAGAGATTGGGGAGCGATTGGAGGCTGAGGAGCAGAGGTAGAAGAAGAGGTCTGCACCTTCCGGTTCCCAGTATAGAGTCAGCCATGGTTCGTGGAAGAGAGGTGGCTATTACAGAGATAGGAGACAAGAGACTGGGAATCGCAGTTTCTAGGGTACACAACTATCTCCAGCTTGCTCGACTTGTGGGAAGAGGCAACTGGGTGAGTTCCATGCTGAGCGAGGCGTCTGGTATCGTTGTGGGGAGTCGGGGCATATGATGAGGGATTGTTGGACTCAAATTGGTGTAGCTCCTGCTCTTGCTCTTAAACCTGTTCGAGGAGGCTACCAGGTGCCACGTGGAGGCCAGCAGAGGAATATGGCCCTAGCCAGGGTTTTCGCTTTGATGTCGGGCGATGCTGAGGCGACCGGCGACGTGGTGACAGGTACAGTTAATATGTTTTCATTTAAAGTTATTGCACTTTTTGATTCTAGTGCCACACACTCGTTTGTATCCTCGGGATGTGTTAAATTGTGAGGGGTTGAAACACAATCACTAGATGTCGAGTTATTAGTGGCTACACCGACTAGGTCTGCAGTGAGATGTAGTAGGATGCTTTATGGTTGTCCAGTTGATGTTTAGAGGAGAATTTTATCTGCTGATTTGGTGGTACTGTATATGCACGGGTTTGACATCATCTTCGGCATGGATTGGCTAGCAGCTAATTCTGCTATTATAGACTATTGTGCAAAAGAAGTGTTATTCAAACCTTTAGGGAAACCAGAATTTAGATTTACAGGATCACGAGTGCAATCGTTACCTCAGATGGTCTCAGCTATTTAGGAGAGGAGGCTACCCTAGAGTGGCTGTCAGGGATTTGTGGCTTTTGTGAAGGAAATGTTAGAAAATGAATTGAATCTTATCAATACGCCTATGGTGAAAGAATTTACAGATGTGTTCCTATATGAATTACTAGGTTTGCCACCTGATCGTGAGGTAGATTTTCCTATTGATCTACTTCTAAGTACAGCGCCGATTTCTAAAGCACTGTACCGAATGGCGCCAACAGAGTTGGCAGAACTAAAAGATCAGTTGCAGGATTTGCTTGATAAGGGCTTCATACGACCTAGTGTATCTCCGTGGGGAGCTCCAATGCTGTTCGTGAAAAAGAATGACAAGTTTATGAGGATGTGTATAGATTATAGGGAGATTAATAAAGTGACTATCAAGAACAAGTATCCTTTACCCCGTATAGATGACCTGTTTGACCAGCTCTAGGGTACATGAGTATATTCTAAGATCGACCTCAGATCAGGTTACCATCAAGTAAAGGTGAGGGTAGAAGATGTATTAAAGACGACTTTTAGGACCAGGTATGGGCATTACAAGTTTCTTGTTATGCCATTTGGTCTGATGAATGCTCCTGCGATATTTATGGACTTGATGAATTGGATCTTCCATTCATTTTTATTGATGACGTACTGGTCTACTCGAGGATTTTTGAGGAGCACGAGATACATTTGAGGCAGGTTTTGCAGATGCTCAGGGAAAAGAAGCTGTATGCAAAATTCAGTAAATGTGACTTTTGGCTCGAGAAAGTTGTGTTTTTGGGGCACGTTATCTTAGGAGATGGAATTTATATGGATCCTAGTAAGATTGAGGCGGTAGTGAATTGGACTAGACCAAGGAACGTACAGGAGATCAGAAGTTTCGTGGGGTTAGCCGGATATTACCGTCGTTTTATCAAGGGATTCTCAGCTTTATCAGGGCCTCTGACACGATTGACTAGGAAGAATGCCAGATTTAAATGAGACGACAGTTGCAAGCAGAGTTTTCAGGAATTGAATCAAAGGCTAGTCACAGCTCTAGTACTGATAATCCCATTTGAGGGTGAGGGGTATACTATCCACAGTGATGCATCCTTAAGGGGACTTGGCTGTGTATTGATGCAACATGGCAGGGTAGCGGCGTATGCGTCTAGATAGTTGAAAGAATATGAAAAGTACTACCCTACCCATAATCTTGAATTGGCTGCAGTGGTACACACATTGAAAATTTGGGGGCATTACCTATACGGCGAGCAGTGTGAGATTTTCTCCGACCACAAGAGCTTAAAGTATTTATTCACCCAAAAGGAATTGAATATGACACAAAGGAGATGGTTGGAGCTTATTAAGGATTTTGATTGCACTATCAGTTACCATCCAAGGAAAGTAAATGTGGTAGCTGATGCACTGAGTAGGAAGTCTAGGGAATCAGCATTGATGACTATGGAGATCCAGCATCTGATCATGATGGATCTAGAGAGACTCGGTATTGAATTGATAGAGAGTAATACTCCAGTATGTATCGCCAGCCTAGTGGTACAGCCTACTCAGCAGGAGAAAATTAAAGCTGCCCAGAAAGAAGACACAGAATTAGTAGAGGTGATGGACAAGGTGCAAAGTGGTCAGGGGGAGGAATTCTGCATTTCAGATGATGGAGCTTTACGGTTCCATTCTAGATTATGTGTTCCTATTGATACTAACATTAGGAGGATTATTTTGGAGGAGGCTCATAGATCTTTGTATACGGTTCATCACGGTAGTACGAAAATGTGTAGAGATCTGCGAGAGTTTTACTGGTGGAGTGGTATGAAGAAAGAGATTGCCCAGTGCTTGACGTGCCAGAAGGTTAAAGCTGAGCACCAAAGGCTAGCGGGTCAGTTGCAACCATTATTTATTCTAGAGTGGAAGTGGAATTATATATCCATGGACTTCTTGTTAGGGCTGTCGTCGACATCGCATGGCCAGAATGCGATTTAGGTGATAGTAGATCAGTTAACTAAGACTGCCCATTTCCTTCCTATCAAGATCAGCTATCCCCTCAGCCGATCAGAAGAGATTTACGTCCAGGAGATAGTTCATTCTCATGGGATGCCAGTATCCATAGTGTCAGATCGAGACCCGCATTTCACGTCATAGTTCTAAAGAAGCTTGTAGGAAGCTTTAGGGTCTCAGCTATCGTTTAGCACGACATTCCATCCTCAGTCAGACGGGCAGACTAAGAGGACGATACAGATACTAGAAGATATACTCCGAGCATGTGTTTTAGATTATGGGGGTAGTTGGACTTAGTTCATGCTGCTGGTAGAGTTCGCATATAATAACAGTTACCAGTCCAGTATTGGCATGACACCGTTTGAGGCACTGTACGGTAGGAGATGTCGATCTCCTTTGTATTGGGACGATATGGATGAGCGGCGAGTTATGGGGCCAGATCTGGTACAACAGGCGTATGATAAGGTTAGGCTTATCAGGCATAGAATCAGTGCAGTTCAGAGCCGACAGAAGAGTTATGCCGACAATCGCCACAGGAATTTGGAGTTCGATGTGGGTGATCACGTATTTTTGAAGATGGCTCCATTAAAAGGAGTTATGAGGTTTGCTAGGAAGGGTAAACTTAGCCCTATGTTTATCGGTCCATTTGAGAGTTTAGAGAAAGTGGGGCTGGTGGCCTACAGGCTAGCTTTGCCTCCTACACTATCTAGGATGAACGATGTATTCCATGTATCTATGTTGAGGAAATACGTCCCAGATCCTTCTCATATTATCATTTATGGTGAGTTAGAACTCAGTGATTTGTTAGTCTATGAGGAGGTACCAGTGCAGATTCTGGACAGAAAAGAATAGGAATTACGTAATAAAAAAATTCCTTTGGTAAAAGTTCTATGGAGGAATCAGGCAATAGAAGAGGCTTCTTGGGAGCTCGAGGAGTAGATCAGACAAAAATACCCGCAACTATTCTAGGAAGTTCAGATATGATTAGGAAATGTAAATAAATATGTAATGTTTCTTTTGCAGGTACATGTAATGCTCTAGTTAGTAAGTGGTATTTTAGTTTTGGGGGAATTTTCTTTTGGTATATGTAATCTCCTAGGACTTGAAATGTAACCACGGTATTCCTCTACCATAAGTGAGGGTAAGTAATAAAATAAGTTGACCATTTGGTCTTGAAATTATGATAGCTTCTCAAGTGGGGGGTGAATTGGATTTTTAAAATATTTTAATTTTAATACTTTGTTTTTTTAACAATCACAAAAAGTAAATACAAAATCAATTCAATCACAACCAATCAACAAGATAATCAAAATCTTGATCTTTGGATCAATAGCCTTGTAATAAATTGTAAAACATGCTGAATTTATGTAAGCCCTGTGTTTATTCCAAACTCACAATTCTTCTTAGTGTTTAGTTTTTAAACAAACTTTCAGATTAATAAGTTTAGGATGATCAACCAACGCAATCACTTTTGGTTTCCGCAATCAATGTTGATCAAGCCAAAACAAATTATCCTCTGGTTTATTTAACAACCATACACTCAGAATTAACAATTTAAAAAGAGACACAAGGTTTTACGAGGTTCGGCTTATACCTAATCTATGTCCTCGCCTTTGGCAAACCACCAAAGTATTCACTAGTTCAGTTCCGTTGACGGGTGGAACAATACCGACAATCACTCCTTCCTTTAGGCTAGAGCCTGCCTCTCCAAATGAAATTCCCTCGTTTGGTCCAACGATTCTACAGCCTTGAATCGTCTATAAACAAGAATCAAGATAAAGAAGAGTTTGTGTACAAGAAAATACTCTCACAGTAGAGTAGGTTAGTACAACATTCAGCACAAGTATACTTCAAAATAAATCAAATATAAAAGGATTGAAACTCAATACTGATTTTAGATCACCAAATATCTTCCAAATATTGAAAGATTCAGACTTTGAAGGCTTTACTTCGGAGTTTGAATCAGCAACAATTCAGTATTTGAAGTTGAATGAACACAAGAGAGTTTGAGAACTTTTTAGAAAACTTTGATTTCTGGAATTTTCTTGGAAGTTTTTAAGCCAACATTCGAGTGGCAGTTGCCTACAATGACTTGGCAGTCACCTGTCATATAAGAAACTTAAAACATAGAACACTGGCAGTCGCCTGCCAGAACCCAAGTAGTCGCCTGACATGACCACCCAGGCACCTGGCTATGTTCAGGCAGTCGCCTGGCACCCTACTGCCTCTTTGAGAATTCTTCATTAAATTTGGGCAGTCGCCTGCCACATAAAGACAGTCACCTGGCCCTTCTGTTTTACTAAAAAACTTTTCTTTTTAAAGCCCTTCTTTTCTTTGATTTGAAAAACATACATTAGGGTTTTTCTAAAAATATATTTCTAAGTTTCTTTTGATTTTATGAGAGTTTCAATTCAGTTTATACTTGAAATTAACTTGAAGTAGTTACATATAAACATCCTTAAAACTTTATTCCTTTGATCTTCAAGTAAGTCTTTGTTCTTCCATCATCTTTGAGTTTCTTATCTTTTCTTTGAGCTTTCATCAAATTATCTTTAATCCCCATGCTCTTCAAGACCTTTTTTGATCCATAAACTTTATCATCCTTTTGAGCTTTGTCATTACCTTTAAGTTTTGCCTTTTTCCTGAAAAATTTTCACTTAAACCATATTAAACACATCATGATTTGTTATCTTCAAAATAAGAATTGTAAGCCTTGTTAGGCCAACATGCCTATTAAGGGATGATGAATTATATGGATAGTAAATTTTGAGGATGAAATTTTATAAAGTGGGAAAAATGTGACAACTCGAATAATAATGGAATTTAAATAATAGAGAGGAAGAGAAATGGAAACAGAAATAGTAGTGAGCCTATAAGTTTATCTAAAGAAGTGGTCTTGAGGTTTCTACCTTCTATGATAGTTGTAGCCTTTGGTTCCCATATAGAGGGAAGACCTCTTAGAATTTTTCTGATCATTTCATAGGTAGTACAAGTTTTCCCTAAGGCACTGAAGGAATTTATTATGTGGGTAAATCTAGTGTGCATACTTGATATTGTTTCATCAGAATTCATCTTGAATGCTTCATATTCGCTTGTTAGCATGTCTATCCTATTGTCTCTAACATCAACTGTTCCTTCATAAGTTACTTCTAATTCGTCCCAGATCTCCTTAGTTGTTTTGCAAGTCATGACTCTGTTAAATTCATTAGCATCTAATGCACAGTATAACGCATTTATAGCGCTTGCATTATTTGAAGCATTTTATAATCTAAGTCAGTCATATCTTTCTTTTCTCTTGGAATCTGTTTTCCATCAACTATCTTAGTGGAAATAAGGTTTCCATCCATAACAACTTCCTATGCTTTCCAATCCATGTGTTGGAGATATATTTCCATTCTCTTTTTCCAAAAGGTATAATTGTGTCCATAAAAGATTGGTGGACGGGTTGAGGATTGGCCTTCACCGAAGGGTGCTACTCCAATATTTGCCATTTGATCATTTTATAGTTTCTTGTTAGGAATTTCTATAACTTAGCTCTGATAGCAATTGAAATTAGGAATAACTTCCCAAGAGAGGGGTGAATTGGATTCTTTTTAATTTTAATATTTTTTAAGTCTTGCTTATGACACCAAGAAAAAAACAATAAATAACTAATAATCACACTTAAAAATACTGAAATTTAAATTCACAAGCCAATTAATTAAACTTAAACAATTCAACCACTCAAGCAAGAATCTTAGTACTTCTGTCAATTTCCCTGTAGATGTTCACAACCTTCTTTAGATAACCTCTTCGTATGCACTTCTCTTGATCAAGATTTCCGCAGATTAACCAACGTACTCCCTTTTGGGTTTCCGCACACAGTTAATCAAAGCGTACAATCTAAATATCAAGAGTCTTTGTTTATTTCTAACTTTTGAACCTACAACCTGCACTTTAAATCACATAACAACAGCTTGTACAGAAAATAGGAAGTAAAGAAGAGAGAAAGACACAAGGTTTTTACAAGGTTCGGCTTCAACATAGTCTACATCCTCGCCCTTGGGAAAATACCGAAGGGTTCCACTATAGCAGTTTCGTTATCGGGTGGAACAACGCCTGTTTACAATCACTCCTTGGCCAAGGCTAGAGCCTGCCTTCTCCAAACAATACACCCTTGTTTGGTCAATGATCCAATAACTTGGAATCGTCCAAAATCTATAAGAGAAATAACAAGAAGCTGGTGTACAAGATAGGCTCACACAAAGAGCAGGTTAGTACAAATTGAAACTATGTACTTCAAAAGATAAATATCAAGAAAGAAATACACTTTTGAAGCTTAACAAGGATTTCACCAAATTCCTTTTCTCCAGATGAAAAATCAGTAATCTAACTTCAAGTATTGATGAACAAGAATATCAAAATCACATCGCTTTTAGTTTGCAAGAGATTGATCAAGGTAAGACTTTGAGAGCAAGAGAGCTTATGAGAGATTTTCAATACTTGGTGTTATTTGATTTACAAAAACCATGTATTTATAGGCTTTCAAACAAGTTTCTTTGTTGCAAAAGTTTCCTTATAGAGTTTCCCAAGTTGTTAGAAAATTTGAAACTCAAACAACTATTTTATAAAATATTAGATTTTAAAAAATTTGCCCGTTGAACAGTGTTCAGATGACTGAAGAGTCGACTTCAGTCATCTGAAGTTCTTGAAACCCTTTAAAAAATGAACTAGACACAGGGTCAGATGACTGAATAGTGGGTTCGGATGTTTGAAGTTTCAAGTTCAGATGTCTGAAGTGTCGAGTTCAAACGTCTGAACAGCTACTGCCTGTTTCAATTTTGTCCCAGAAAATCTTCAGACATCTGAGCTTATTCTTCACACATCTGAAGTAATTCTTCAAACATCTGAAGTAATTCTTCAAACATCTGAACAGTGAGTTCAGTCATCTGAACAGACAAAAAGCTGTTTTTTAAAAATATTTTCCATTAAAAATGATTTGCTTTCTTATTCTGATTTTTACCAAACTTGTTTCAATAATCCTAAATAGGTCTTTAGGTCCTCATAATCTCTTGGGAAAGCTTCAAAACATATTTCAAACGATATTTAGATTTGAAATACTTACAATATGTTTCCTAAGACTTTATATACCATGCTTGAGATCATTCTCATTCTTTGCTTTTGCAGTTCTTTGAATATTTGCTTGAGTTAGCTTTATTTGCAAATGCCTTAGTTTCTCTTGGATCATTTGTTAGTTTATCTTCCTTGATGACCCACACTTGATCCATACTTGATCTTCACTTGATCCATACTTCCTGAAACACAAAAGCTCAACCTTTCCAAGTTAAATTGTCCTTTGTTTGTTATCACCAAAACTAATTGAAAGACCTTGTTAGGCCAACAATCTCTCCCTTTTTTATGATGACAAACAAGGAGTAAAGATAAAGGTTTTATGTGATATAAAGCACTCCCCCTTACTATAGGCATTTATAAGCAAACCAAGGAACCATGTAGATAGCCATGTAGTTCATCAAAAATCCATGTACATAATGTGTTCATATGAATCCATGTTTTATCCAAATGGTAAGATATTACTGCTATTGCTGATACTGCTAATATTGCTTATTATCTTTACTTAGAACACTCTCTCCCCCTTTGTCATTAGTCAAAAAGAGTAATAAGATTATGAAAAATCCATCAAGAAGTCATTCTTACAAATAGAAGAAATGTAACACAAAAAGCTGTATAGTATCATGATTATAGACATTTGAGGTACATAAGTCCTGATACTTTATTACAGACAAAAAGTTTCATAGTGACCTAGGCTAGGTAGTTTCTAACTATCCTAATCTTCTTCTTCAGAGCCATCTCCTTACTCTTCTTCTTCTTCTTCTTCTTGGGTTCCTTCTTCTTCAGTATTGGTTTCATCTTCTTGGTTACCTTCTCCTTCAGAATCTCCTTCATTTTCAGTAGCATCATTATCAGAATCATCATGTCCACTTTGAGGAGTTGAGCTAATATCCATGGGATCACTTCCTTTAAAAGATTTGGCCTGATATTGTTCTATATGAGTGACCCGCTTATCAAGTGATGTGACTTTTTATTTAATGTTTTGAAGTACAATGCGTACTTTAGATGAAAATCTGGAGAAATCCTTTTGGAAGGATAAGAACCATGAAGGTGTGTCATGAGATGAACCAAGGTCCTGTGTAGAAGAAGATTGTGTTGCTGCTGATACTGGTGCTGAGGCTGAGGCTGAGGCTGAACCTGAGGCTGTTGCTAAGGCTGATGTTGCATGTTGAGTCCTTTTTGACTTCAAGTACCATCCTAAACTCTCCTTGTCATACCTCATTTGCTTTAGGGAAGTCTCATTGAAAAGATCATATTGGGTTCTTTTTATGAAGAATTCAGAACTATTGGTAACATGAAGATGATTAAAGAGAAGAGTAAGAATTCCTCCATAAGGAAGAACAACTTGAGAAGATTCTAGTTTGGTCCACATCCATCTAATGATTAAACTAGCCAAGTCTAGTTTCTTTCCTTTAAGAAGACACCAAAGAACAAAACATTCAATATAGGAAAGATGATCAAAAGAGCCTTGTTTAGGTAGGATATTGTTTGAAATGAGTTTGTGTAGAATTTGGCCTTTTAAGCTTAATTGTTTGTATAACGGAGGATGCCCAAAATAGATAGGTTCATTTTCCATGATCATTGGAAGAAAAGTTTCAGGAGTGAATCATTGTTCTAGAATCCAAGATTGAGTAAACATGGGACAGTTAAAATCACCAAGAGTAATTTTAAAAATTGGAGACAATATTTTAGAATTTAGCAAAATTTTCTTTCCTTTAACTTTCGAAGAAATAATCGCATTTTCATTTGTCATATTAGCATAGAAAATTTTGACAAGATGGGGAAAACATCCTTTGGGTTGTTAAGTGATGAAATCAAACCAACCAATGACATGAAATAAAGGAAGGATATCTGGAAACTCAGTATTGAAGAATGAAACATCCAGAATTTTACCTAAGATTGGTTCTACTGTACTGAGTGAAGTACGATAACAAATTCGAGCTCGAGGAGCCACAAGCCACTTGTCAAGGTTTTGAGCATCTTTCCTCGATGAAGAACCTTTGTTGGCAATTTGCTTGATTCGAGGCATGAGGGTATGAGAATGAGATGCCCTAGTTTTCGCGGATTGAATCTTTGAAGGATAGAAGCTTTGGATTGAAGTGAAAATAAGAAACGATGGAAAGGAAGGTGTTCAGATGAGTGGAGCAATCAACTTCAGAAGTCTGAAATTAGGGTTTAGTTTGTTAGTTATATTTAAACACTGCGACTTTAGATGACTGAAGATAACCTCAGTCGTCTGAAGATTTTAAAGTTCAGAATTTGATGAGGCAGTGGCCTCCCAGATGTCTGAAGTCCCAGGTTCAGTCATCTGAACCTGTTTGCTAAAGTGTTCAGTCATCTGGGGTGAGGAGTTCAGACGACCGAAGTGCTGAAAATTTTATTTATTTATGTATTTTAATATACTTCTCTGCTATGGATTAGCCCAAGTTCTCTCCTAATATGTATAAATCTTTCTTCACTTAGGAGTTTTGTAAATATGTCAGCCCATTGATCACTTGTATTTATAAATTCAAGAATTATATCCTCTTTTTGAACATGATATCTCAAAAAATAATGTCTTATGTCTATATGTTTAGTTCTTGAGTGTGAAATTGGGTTTTAAGATATATTTATGACACTTGTATTATCACACTTTATTGGTATTGTCTTATAATCTAGATTAAAGTCTTTTAATTGTTGTTTCATCTATAAGATTTGTGCACAACAACTTCTGGTTACCACATATTCAGCTTCGGCAGTTGATAAGGTTATAGAATTTTGTTTCTTTGAGAACCATGATACTAAGGATTGTCATAGAAAGTGACATGTGCCACTTGTACTTTTTCTATCAATCTTACATCCGGCATAATCAGCATCGGAGTAACTTATCATATTAAAATCAGTGTCCTTTGGATACCATAAACCTAGATCAAGTGATCTGACCAAGTACCTAAGAATTCTCTTAACGGCTGTTAGGTGGGATTCCTTGGGTGCTGATTGAAATCTAGCACACATACACACACTAAATATAATATCAGACCTATTAGCAGTTAAATATAGTAAACTACCAATAATTCCTCTATGGTGTGTTATGTCTACTTGTTTTCCTTTTTCATCTCTATCAAGGCTTGTGGATGTACTCATAGGAGTTCCTATGGGTTTACTTTGGTTCATATCAAACTTTTTAAGCATGTCTTTGATGTATTTAGTTTATTTTATAAATGTTCCGTTTTTAGCTTGTTTAATTTGTAATCCTAGAAAATAATTTAGCTCCCCCATCATAGTCATTTCAAATTCTTTTTGCATACACGTGGCAAAGTCCTTGTATAGATCTTCATTTGTAGCTCCAAATATAATATCGTCCACATATATTTGAACTATTAACATATCTTTGTTTTTGGATTTAATGAATAAAGTACTATCAACCATTTCTCTTGTGAATTCATTTTTAAGTAGAAATTTACTTAACCTCTCATACCAAGCTCTTGAAGCTTGTTTCAAACCATAAAGAGCTTTTGTCAATTTGAATACATGGTTTGGATTTTTAGAATTTTCAAAACCTAGAGGTTGTTTGACATACACTTCTTCATTTTTATATCCATTTAAGAATGCACTTTTTACATCCATTTGATATAACTTAAAATCCTTATAGGCTGCATAAGCTAGAAGCATCCTAATTGCTTCCATTCTTGCCACAGGAGCAAAGGTCTCATTGTAATAAATTCCTTCTTCTTGATTATACCCTTGTGCTACTAGCCTAGCTTTATTTCTTACAACTACTCCATTTTCATCATTTTTATTTCTAAACACCTATTTAGTTCCTATGATTGATTTATCTTTGGGTTTAGGTATAAGTTCCCACACTTGACTCCTTTCAAATTGATTTAGTTCCTCCTGCATAGCTATAATCCAAGAGTCATCATTTAAGGCTTCTTCAATATTTTTGGGTTCATCTTGAGATAAAAAGGTATAATGGTTGCAAATATTTTTTAAAGAGGCTCTAGTGGTTATTCCTCTTGATGTTTCACCAAGAATTTGTTCTTTTGGGTGATTTTTATCATATTTCCATTCTTTAGGAAGTTTCAGATTTTCTGTAAGGTTTTCATTTGGAGTGTCATTATTATTTTCTTCTTTTACTTCAAAGTCTTCTTCTTTTTGTGGAGTATCTTCTTTTTCATCTTTCTTATCTTTAATGTCATGATTATTTGATTCATCAAATTTTATGTGTATTGAATCCATAATGGTAAAAGTTCTTTTATTATAAACCCTATAAGCTTTACTATTTGTAGAGTAGCCTAGGAAGATACCTTCATCCAACTTTTCATCAAACTTTCCTAAATCATCTTTAGTGTTAAGGATAAAACATTTGCATCCAAATATATGAAAGTAGGAAATATTAGGTTTTCTACATTTCCAAAATTCATATGATGTTTTATCTATTTTTGATCTTATTGATACCTTATTTACAATATAGCATGCTGTATTTACAGCTTCTGCCCAAAAGTATTTGGGCAGATTATTCTCATTCAGCATTGTTCTTGCCATTTCTTGTAGAGTTCTATTTTTTCTTTCTATAACTCCATTTTGTTGAGGAGTTCTAGGTGCTGAAAAATTATGATTTATTCCATATTCATTACAAAATTTATCAACTTCTTTGTTTTTAAACTCTCTACCTTGGTCATTTCTAAAGCTTGTTACATTATAGCCTTTCTCATTTTGTAATTTCTTGCATAAGGTTATTAATAGGTTACAAGCTTCATCTTTGTTTGCTAGAAATATTACCCAATTAAATCTTGAATAATCATCTACTATTACAAAAGCATATTGTTTGCCTCCTAAGCTTAAGGTTCTAGTTGGACCGAATAAGTTTAGGTGCAAGAGTTCTAGGGGTCTTTTGGTGGATATGTTTTTTTTTTTTTTTTTTGAAACTTGTTTTTACTTGTTTTCCCTTTTGACATGCATAACACATCTTGTCTTTTATGAATTTAGCATTTGGTAGACCTTTTACAAGATTTTTCTTTAATAATTTGGATAGTAGGTTCATGCTTGCATGTCCTAGTTTCCTATGCCATAACCAACTTACTTCATTCATTGCTGTCAAACAAGTTATGTTTTGATTTACTACTTTCTCAAGATTTATGCAATAGACATTTTTTATTCTATGAGCTATAAATAGAGTTTCTTTGTTCTTAGGATTTTGGATAACACATTTTTCTTTCGTAAAGATTATTTCGAATCCTTTGTCACTTAATTGACTAATACTTAAAAAATTATGTTTTAATCCTTCTACTAATAGCACATTATCTATAGTGAGTGAAGGTTCTTTACCAATTTTTCCGATGCCAATGATTTTACCTTTGGCATTGTCGTCGAAGGTGACATATCCCCCATCCTTTTGTTTTAATGTAGTGAACTTGGTCTTGTCACCGGTCATGTGCCTTGAGCACCCGCTGTCCAAGTACCATTTATTTGTTAACGTTGTAGTCCTAAAACAAACCTACAATGAAGGATACTATGTGTTAGTTTTTGGAACCTAAATTCTTTTGACTTTCTTTATTTTGTTATTTGTTCCAATATTGGCTTTCCATTCTCCTTGAACTTTAACATACTTTCTTTTTAATGTGCAATTAAACATTACATGACCTTTTGTCTCACACATATAGCAAGTGGTGTGTTCATATTTGTTGTTGATGAAGTGTTAGCATAGTACTTAACTTCCTTAACAAAGTATCCCATATATAACTTTTTATTCCTTTTATTTGCTTTACTATTGTAGCCTATTTCTTCTTTGTTCCCATGAAGTCTTTGCTATTCAATCATCTTTTCAAAATTTTCTTTACCTTTGGTAAAGTTATAGATAATCTTTTCTTTATCCTCAACTGCCTTTTTGAGTTCATTTATTTCTAGATCCTTTTTATTCAAATTATCTTTATGAGTTTTACCTAACTCTTGTGTTGCTATATTTATTTCTTCTTCCAACTTCTTAATATAAGAAATTTTTTCTTCTTCAAAAGCTTTGAATGATTCAAGTTGCTTCACTAGTTCTTTATTTTGATCTTTCAAAGTTATATTTCTCTTAGAATTTTTTATGAATCTTTTATGTAGTGAGAATAACTTAGCTTGTAATTCCTTATAAGAAGACAAACTATCACACGACTCATCACAAGACTCATTTTGAGATTCGGTTGAAGAGTAGTAAGAATTTACCTCTTCGTCATTCGCCATGAAGCACATATTTGCCATCTCTTGTCCACTTGTTTCGTTTTCTATTTCGCTAGAGCTAGAGTCATTTCAAGTAGCCTTCATAGCTTCCTTCTTTTTCTTCTTGTCTTTCTTGAGCAATGGACAGTCTGGTTTGATATGCCCTGATTTCTTGCAATGATAGCATATTGGTGGTTCATTCTTACCTTTATTTTCTATCCTACTTGTCTCTCCTTTTTCGGGTTTCTTTTCATTGTACTTTCTAGAAAACCTTTTATTCCTTCGGTAGAATTTGTCTAGTCTCTTAGTAATGAATGCTAATTCATCTTGATTAAAGTCACTTGTTTCACTTTCCTTTTCACTAGTGCTGTGACTAGATGCTTTTAGTGCAATGGATCTTTTATGCTTTGGTTCAGGATTTCTTTCTTTTAAGGCCATTTCATAGGTAAGAAGTGAGCCTATAAGTTCATCTAAAGAAGTGGCCTTGAGGTTTCTACCTTCTGTGATAGCTGTAACCTTTGGTTCTCATATGGAGGGAAGGCCTCTTAGAATTTTTTTGATCATTTCGTAGGTAGTATAAGTTTTCCATAAGGCGCTGAAGGAATTTATTATGTGGATAAATCTGGTGTACATGCTTGATATTGTTTCATCAGAATTCATCTTGAATGCTTTATATTCACTTGTTAACATGTCTATCTTATTGTCTCTAACATCTATTGTTCCTTTATAAGTTACTTCTAATTTGTCCCAGATCTCCTTAGCTGTTTTGCAAGCCATGACTCTGTTAAATTCATTAGCATCTAATGCACAGTATAACGCATTTATAGCGCTTGCATTTATTTGAAGCATTTTATAATCTAAGTTGGTCATATCTTTCTTTTCTTTTGGAATCTGTTTTCCATCAACTATCTTAGTGGGAATAAGGTTTCCATCCATAACTTCCCATGCTTTCCAATCCATGTGTTGGAGATATATTTCCATTCTCTTTTTCCAAAAGGTATAATTGTGTCCACAAAAGATTGGTAGACGGGTTGAGGATTGGCCTTCACTGAAGGGTGCTACTCCAATTTTTGCCATTTGATCTTTTTATAGTTTCTTGTTAGGAATTTCTAGAAATTAACTCTGATACCAATTGAAATTAGGAATAGCTTCCCAAGAGAGAAGGGAGGGGGGGTGAATTGGATTCTTTTTAATTTTAATATTTTTTAAGCTTTACTTATGACACCAAGAAAAACATAGTAAATAACTAATAATCACACTTAAAAATACTGAAATTTAAATTCACAAGCCAATCAATTAAACTTAAACAATTCAACCACTCAAGCAAGAATCTTAGTACTTTTCTCAATTTCCCTATAGATGTTCACAGCCTTCTTTAGATAACCTCTTCGTATGCACTTCTCTTGATCAAGATTTCCGCAGATTAACCAACGTACTCCCTTTTGGGTTTCCGCAAACAGTTAATCAAAACGTATTTTCTAAATATCAAGAGTCTTTATTTATTTCTAACTTTAGAACTTGCAACCTACACTTCAAATCACACAACAACAGCTTGTACAGAAAATAGGAAGTAAAGAAGAGAGAAAGACACAAGGATTTTACGAGGTTCGGCTTCAACACAGCCTACGTCCTCCCCTTGGCAAAATACCGAAGGGTTCCACTATAGTAGTTCCGTTACCGGGTTGAACAACGCATGTTTACAATCACTCCTTGGCCAAGGCTAAAGCCCACCTTCTCCAAACAATATACCCTTGTTTGGTCAACGATCCAACAGCCTAAAATCGTCCAAAATCTACAAGAAAAATAACAAGAAGCTGGTGTACAAGATAGGCTCACACAAAGAGCAGGTTAAGTACAAATTGAAACTATGTACTTCAAAATATAAATATTAAGAAAGAAATAAACTTTTGAAGCTTAACAAGGATTTTACCAAATTCCATTTCTCCAGATGAAAAATCAGTAATCTAACTTCAGGAATTGATGAACAACAATATCAGAATCACAGCACTTTCAGTTTGCAAGAGATTGATCAAGGTGAGACTTTGAGAGCAAGAGAGCTTATGAGAGATTTTCAATGCTTGGTGTTATTTGATTTACAAAAACCATGTATTTATAGGCTTTCAAACAAGTTTCCTTGTTGCAAAAGTTTCCTTAGAGAGTTTCCCAAGTTGTTAGAAAATTTGAAGCTCAAACAACTATTTTATAAAATATTAGATTTTAAAAAATTTACCCGATGAACAGTGTTCAGATGACTGAAGAGTCGAGTTCAGTCATCTGAAGTTCTTGAAACCCTTTAAAAAATGAACTGGACACAGGGTCAGATGACTGAAGAGTGGGTTTAGACGTCTGAAGTGTTGAGTTTAGATGTCTGAAGTGTCGAGTTCAAACGTTTGAACAGCTACTGCCTATTTTAGTTTTGTCCCAGAAAATCTTCAGACATCTAAGCTTATTCTTCAAATGTCTGAAGTAATTCTTCAGACATCTGAACAGTGAGTTCAGTCATCTGAATAGACAAAAAACTATTTTTTACGAATATTTTCCATTAAAAATGATTTGCACTCTTATTCTGATTTTTACAAAACTTGTTTCAATAATCCTAAATAGGTCTTTAGGTCCTCATAATCTCTTGGGAAAGCTTCAAAACATATTTCAAACGATATTTAGCTTTGAAATACTTACAATATGTTTCCTCAGACTTTATATGTCATGCTTGAGATCATTCTCATTCTTTGCTTTTGAAGTTCTTTGGATATTTGTTTGAGCTAGCTTTATTTGCAAATGCCTTAGTTTCTCTTTGGATTATTTGTTAGTTTATCTTCCTTGATGACCCACACTTGATCCATACTTGATCTTCACTTGATCCATACTTCCTGAAACACAAAAACTCAACCTTTCCAAGTTAAATTGTCCTTTGTTTGTTATCACCAAAACTGATTGAAAGACCTTGTTAGGCCAACACAAACAAATATCTAACTACTGAGGCTCAAGCCCACACAATTTAACATATTTCCGAGTGATAAAAGAATGAGTCGCTCCAGAATCAAACAAGACAGTAGCTTTAAATGACAGTATTGAAACCGTACCTGTCACCTCATCTCTTGCCACCTCAGCATCTCTTGGCATCAGTGCATACACTTGTGCCGGTGCTGTATTCCTCTGTTGTACACCTCGAGGTGCCTGATAGCCTCCTCTATATGGTTAAGAAGTAGCCGCTACCATTGGTGGTGCCTGACAGTTCCTTGCGATATGTCCAGGTCGATGGCACTGATAGCAGACAACCTTCCTCGCTCGACACTCTCCTAGGTGCGTCCTCAAACATCTGGGACAAAGAGAGGGCACCTATCTGCTCTGTACTGCTTGATCTCCTCCTCCCTGTCATCGTCCCCCTCTACTATCATATCTCCTCCACGGCCCTCGACTGGGCCCTACCTAAAAATCAGAAGGCGCAGGCCTCTTCCTCTAGCTCTAGGCTGCTGCACCTCTCTATATGCTACTCTCAATCACCACAACTCTGTCCATTATCTCTGAGAAAGTCTGAGCTCAGAAACCTACAGCCTACTCATTCAATTTATGTCTAAGACCCTCCTCAAATTTCCTCGTCTTCCTTTCCTTATCTGGCACCATATACGGGGCGAACCGGGACAACTCAACAAACCTCGCTGCGTACTGCTGCACCGTCATAGACCCCTGTGTTAGATATAGAAACTCTGATGCCTTTGCACTCTTGACCGTTGTGGGAAAGTACTGCTCGAAGAAAATCTCCTTAAAGAGACTCCTCGTCATCGTTACAGGGTCAGGCCTCTGCTCCTCAAGTAATCTCATTGACCTCCACCAGTGCTTTGCTTCCCCGGTCAATTTAAATGTAACAAATAACACCCTTTACTCATTTGTACATGAGAGGACTGCTAGTATATCCTCTATGTCTTTAACTCAGTTCTTTGCTACCAGTGGGTCCACTCCTCCAGCAAAAGATGGGGGTCGCATACATGTGAACTACTCGATCGTGCAACTTCGCTCCCCCGAGCTCTTGGCCATCTCAGCCATCACCTACTGAGTGACGCTACGTAACACTGCGTCAGCGTCTGCACCACCTATACTGGAAGGTCCTACTCCATCACCTCCCGCATTCGTGTTATTGTTCCGCGGATCCATCTTGCAAAGGAAACAGCTAATCTCAGTATACAATCACTATCACACAACCCATACACTATAATAACTTATAAATTACTTTTCTATCCACATCCTTAATCCCCCTTTAAGATTTAGTCCTACCACTCAGAAATAAGACCCAGCGGTAGTATCCATGGTTTTCCTGAAATCGTCACCCCAGGAAAAACAAAGAAACAACCCCGATATGCCTGTCTCTAGGCTGCAAGATAGAATCCTAAATTTTCACCTCATCCTCAAACAACCACTAACTCACATTTCAATCTACCCATCTCCTATTTCCCTCAAAATCCACTTATATACTTTGGTATTATATTCCGCTATCTACTAAAGTCTACAGAACCTAACAACCTAGGCTCTGATACCAAACTATGATGCCCCGATTTTCGTACAATTTTTTTCTTCTTTATAATAAATAAATAATCACTCGTCATCCACAACATCCACAAATCAGCCATGACAACAATCCTACTATCATTCATACGACTCGACCTGCATTGGGTACCGGGTAAAAAGTCATTTTATTTATAAAACCTAATAGCGGAAGACAGTGTATTTATATCATCCAGAATACAATATCCAGAGTACTAACATACATATTTATACATCATTATCACAAACTCAAAAACTACTCAACACTAGGGGAATTACACCTCCCTTAGTCTAGAACTCGCCCTGTGTGTCAGGGTCTCAACTCCCAATGGTCACGGAGCTTTATCACTTGGTCTATCCCTGTTCCTTGAAAAATTTAGATAATTTGGGTGAGACACATCTCAGTAAGAAGGAATAAATTATTACAGTGTGTGGCCATATGAGATCAGTTATAACACATTTTACTTTTCAAACCATCGTTTCATCTGAGAAAATACACTGATATACACATTCTCATAATCATATAGATATACAGTACAAGATTTTATAAGCTTTAAAACCATTTCTCAAATTCAATAATTTCCAACACATATTTACCGCGAAGTTACTGAGAATAGGGAAGATTACTCGCCCATACAGGTAGCTTCCCTCTGCCCTAACACATTATGCAACCACGTATGACCACATCTAATACCTATCAGGACACTCACCTTACTCAGTAAGCCCTCAGGCAGAAAGTTTCACTTTGCCTTATATATTTATATTATTAACTCATACGGTTTCATTTCTCAATTTTATCATTCTCTGTTTTTCAATTTCCATTATTTCTTTCATTTCTCATTTTAGCCAATTTTATCATTCTTTCACTTTCTGTTTCCATTTTTATTTTTTGGCTCATGAGTATCCTTGGTATCAAATACCAACATCGTGTCTGTAACTCATGGCCACCCTGAGGATCTTTCTATCCATGTTATGCTTCCCCCCATGGTCAAGGTTGTACAACCTGAAGGCTAGATCTAACCGCTGTTGGCCGACCTGGTTAGATCAAATATCATATCACATATCGTATCTGTAGCACGACTGGTCAACCTATAACCCTGATCCGGACTTAAAGGGCCCACAACCCTACAAAATGGCACAGTCGACTGTCACGCCACACGCTCCAAGAGTCCGTGTGGTTGCACTAAAACCACTAGCAGCGGTATCGTGCTCAATATCACAACCATCCGTCAGGGTTCACTACCATATACCTGCAATCATTATGCGATATTGAAATTCATCAATCATTTTTCAGTATATCACAATTCAGTTTAACATAAATATTCTCATCATTTTCTGTGCACATTTCATCATCTCGTAATAATATATATCATATTTCACGTATTTTTACATTTTCCCAAAATACTCATACTAGTAATTTGTACAAACTCATTTCTCATGCAAATAATTTCCACTCGCATATACATATCACATTTCATTATTTTTCACTAATCACATCAATCATTCTCATTTCAATATTTTCTCAGAAAATACCCATCGTTATATTTCACATTTTTCAAAAAATGTCATGTGCCCCACAGTTTTCATCTAATATTCATAACATATTATTTTCACATTCCAAAATATCACAATTTAAAATTACTCAAATGCCACACAATTTATCTGATATTTATATCGTAATAATTTCTAGACAAAATACCATAAGCACATTTTCACATATTAATTTAAATAGTAATTCTAAAAATACTGCTATAATTTATTCCCCTTACCTGGCTTATTGAGAGTCTTGTTAACACCCAGATCCTACGTCCTTGGTGCCCGAAACTCAACTCCTACAATTTACATTTTTTCTAGATTAATTAACCTAATTTTTCAAAATACTACCCATCTAGCCTTCCCTATGCTCCATACACCCCAAATTAACATTTAAACTAATATTTAACACCCCCACTTAATTTTTTGAATTTTGCCCGCTGGTCCAATATTACACCCGCGATGCTCACCTGAGTCCTAAATTTCAGAAATCCTACTTTAACCTTAGATGCTCAATATTTTAGCATTTCTAAATTAATATTAATTAATTAAAAATAAGCCCCTTAATAACCCCTGTACCCCAAATTTGGGGTTTTGCCCACGACGACCTCACGAGAATTCCGTTCAACTATACTTGTAGAGAATCATCCCTATATTCTTGTGGTGGTATTCGTTCGTCAATCAAGCTTATAATTTGCAAGAAATTAAAGAAAAAAAGGAAAAATTGACTTATCCCAGGGGATACGTATATGCCGCTCCTACCACCAATCCGCTCCGGTAGAAATGACGGCAGTGGAGAATAGAGTCCAGCGGTATCTTCTGATTTTCGATCAGGCGAAAATCCACCACGAAATCGAGGAGAGAGTGAGAGGGAATGAGAGGGGAGAGAGAGTGTGTTTGCACGTAACAGGAAGAAAGAAGAAGAAGGAGAAGAAAAAGAAAACAACTAAAAAAAAAAAAAATTCAAATCTCCTGAAGCTAGAAGCTTCGGAAGAGTTATAATAATAATAATAATAATAATAATAATAATAATAATAATATATTTAACTAGTATTAATAATAATATATTTTATTAATAAAAATAAAAATAAATTTTAATTACTTTTTTTTTCTTTTTTTTTTAAATCTGATTAATTAATTAATTAATTTTTTTTTTTTTTTTGGGAATCACTACACTAATCTTCTATATCCCTTTTTGGGGTTATTACAATCATGTCAGTTTTACAATATTTTGGTTATTTCAAAATCATGGTAAAATAGTAATATAGATATAGTAATTACATATGTATATGGTATCAGACCCTTATGGACTAGATTCAGACAGCAGAGTATGGTACTGTAGCTATATTCAGTTCAGAGTGCAACCACATAACTCAAATAGTATGTGGATATTCAGCAGTCGATCGTGCCTATGTTGGGGACAGACTCCCCATCAGTTAGGGTTGAGGAGACCGATATGACTTTCAGAGTTCAGTTAACTTATATTGGTCAGCCAGCCATGATAGGTCCCGCCCGTGCCCTTAGGCCGCACAACCCTATCATGAGGGGTTAAATCATGACTTTTAGTTATCCATCCAGAGAACTTTTCTCAGTTATTGTATAGGTATGTCTACGGTTTCTGTAAATCTGAATATATATCTATATATATTAGAAGTATTATGAATAGAAAATTTAGAAAAACAATTTATGTTAAATAACATAGGTATGAGCTATACTCCACATTATTTATACGTGTTTTCTCAGTCTCAGCTATTTATGGTATTTCTAAATCAGTTTTTACAAATACATAAACTCACCTGCCACACACTACTAGTAGCATATTTCGTCTTACTGAGTGTTGTCTCATTCCAGTGATTTAACATTTTTCAGGTGTTCTAGTTAGGTGAGTAGATCAGGCTCGCAGATACAAAGGACTGCAGTACTGCCCTGTCTGTAAGGTGAGTATTTTGGGAAGTCATTTTTTAGTAGTCCCTAGGTCCGAATGAGGGTATTTTGGGAATAGTTGTGTATACGTATTTTGAAAAATATTGTGACATTTTGGTATTGTGTATATTGATATGGTTGTATGTATTTTGCTTCCCGTTATTTAGGTAGTTTATTGGGTTCGAGTTTCCATGGTCCCTATCTGACCATGATGATGGTTTGGTTTATTAGAAGGTATCCAAGTAGAGGAATTTTACAGTTATTTATATGTAAAAAAAAAATGCATGAAATATCAGGTCATTACAGTTTGGTATCAGAGCCTAGGTTGCTAGGTTCTGTATACTCTAGAGTATATCGGAAGCAATACCAGAGTATAGGAAAGAATTTGAGGTTTTGTTCTGTAGTCTGGGTACAAGATTTCCATGGTGGTTTTTGTGTTTATCCTTGGGTGACGATTTCAGGAAAGCCTATAAACTATTATCGGGTCGTGTGTCTAGGTTATAGGATTGGATCTTGAATTTAGATCAGGGAGGATAGTTAATAGTGAATATGAGATTTTAGTTGAATGAAATAAATTAGATCTATACAAGAGATAGGGTCATTTAATAGTGTTCTTTTTCTTTTCAGGATGGACCCAGGGAGTAGTGGTACAAATGCTGGGGGTGATGGAGCAGGACCTTCTAGTATGGGAGGTGGAGATACTGATGCTGTATTGCCTAACGTCACCTAGCAGGTGATGGATGAGATGGCAAGGAGCTTGGAAGAGCGTAGTTGTACGATTGAGAAGTTTACACGGATGAAGCCCCCATCTTTTTCTGGAGGTTCTGACTTGATTGTGGCTAAAAATTGGGTCCAGGACATTGAGGAGACATTGGCAGTGCATCCATGTACAAACGAATAGAATGTAGTATTTGCGACGTTCAAACTGACAGGAGAAGCAAAACACCGGTGAAGATCAGTGAAGTTGATTGAAGAGCAGAGGTCGAATCCAGTGCTAGTGACATGGAGTCGATTCAAGGAACTATTCTTCGAGCGATATTTCCCTGCTATCATTCGGAGTGTAAAGACAGTTGAGTTTATGCACTTAGTTCAGGGGCAGATGATAGGATCACAGTACGCAACTCGATTTATTGAGTTGTCTCGGTTTTCCCTACATTTGGCACTAGAAGAAGAGAAAAAGGCGAGGAAGTTTGAAGAAGGTCTAAGACATAACCTATTTGAACAGGTTGTCGATTTTTGGGCTCAGACATTCACAGAAGTTGTGGATAGGGTTGCAGTTATTGAGAGTAGCATGTAGAGAGGCATCGAAGCTCAGAGTTAGAGAAAGAGGCTCACGCCTCAGGGTTTTTAGGCAGGTTCTAGCCGGGGCTCATGGAGAGGAGATCGTTATAGGGGAGGTTAGAGGCAGATGACTGGACCTTATGAGAATCTGGGTGTGCAGACCTACCCTGTATGTCAGATGTGTGGGAGGCGACATCTAGGAGAGTGTCGGGCTGGGAGAGACTTCTGTTATCAGTTTGGGAGACCTGGTCACATGGCACGAGCATGCCTAAGACCTCCGATCTAGGCCCTAGCTCCTAGACCCTACCAGGGAGGTTACCAGGCACCCCGGGGAGGCTAGCATAGGAATGTAGCTTTGGCGAGGGTTTATGTGTTGATGCTAGGAGACGCTGAGGCAGCTGGAGATGTTGTTACAGGTATCTTTATTGCTTTTCCATATCAAGATGTTGTTTTATTTGACACAGGTGCCACCCATTCTTTTATCTTATTGGGGTATGCTAAGTTAGTTGGGATTGAAGCACAGTTGTTAGATGTTGAGTTGGGTGCAGCCATGCTAATTGGATCTACTGTGAGATCTAGGAAGGTACTTAGGAATTTTCCAATAGCTATTCAAGTGAAAGTACTACCAGCCGATCTTATGATATTAGACATGCAGGGGTTTGATGTAATATTGGGCATAGATTGGCTAGAAGCTAATCACGCCAGTATTGACTGTCATCAGAAAGAAGTAATTTTTAGACCTCCGGGTGAGCAAGAATATGTATTTGTTGGTTCAAGTGTGCATGCCTTGCCACAGTTAGTGTCAGCCATGCAAGCAAGCAGACTACTCTTAGATGGAGGTCAGGGGTTTATGACTTTTGTAAAGGAAGTGTCAGAAAATGAATCGAAACTTAATAGGACACTAGTGGTAAGGGAATTTTCAAATGTTTTTCCAAAAGAGTTACTTGGGTTGCCTCCCGATCGCGAGGTAGATTTTGCTATATATTTACCTCCGGGGACAGTCTCGATCTCTAAGGCTCCTTACCAAATGGCTCCAATTGAATTGGAAGAATTAAAGGACCAGTTACAAGATCTATTGAATAAAAGGTTTATTAGACCCAGTGTATCGTCCTGGGGAGCACCAATGTTATTTGTAAAGAAGAAAGACGGGTCTATGAGGATGCACATAGATTACAGGGAGATAAACAAGGTAACCATTAAGAACAAATATCCTCTACCCCGTATAGATGATTTATTTGATCAACTTCAGGGTACACAGGTCTATTATAAGATCAATCTCAGATCAGGCTATCATCAAGTGAAGGTTAAAGCAGAAGATATCTCTAAGACAACATTTCGAACCAGATACGGGCACTACGAGTTTTTGGTGATGTCGTTCAGGTTGACTAATGTACCAGCAATATTTATGGATTTAATGAATTATGTGTTTCATCAATATCTAGATCAGTTCGTTGTGGTTTTTATTGATGATATACTAATCTACTCAGGGAGTTTTGAGGAGCATGAGACACATTTACGACTAGTACTTTCGATGCTCAGTGTAATAACCGAAAAAAATTAGAAGGGTTCTCGTCGACGAACACAGGGGATTCGTCGACGAGTATATAAGAGGAGCTCGTCGATGAGGACAGGTTTCGTCGACGAGAAAATACCGAGAGAGGTTTTTGGGGTAGTCTGAAATTCGTCAACGAGGGAGGAAGTTCATCGACGAAATTCCTTAAGGACTCGTCAATAGTGAAAACCCGGATTTTTCACTTGAAACTTGTGTAGGAAACCCTCTATTTCTCTCTCTACGCCTCTCTCCCCTTCTCTCTTCAATCCCGACCTCGTTTCTCGCTGGATTGAAGATTTGAGGTCACCACGACGCTCCTGACGAAGTTCTCTGCAAGTCTGCTGGAGCTAATCGTTGGTGAAGTTGGTTTGGAATTCATCCCAAATTCATAGTAAGGTGTTTTATTTAGAATATGCTTTCGCTACAGTTATAAAAATTGTTATATGCAGGAAAATATTAATATTTTGTTCTAGAGGGTGTCATTTTTAGGATGTTGAGTGGAGAACCCCGCGGGTGTAGGGCCAGAGTTCAGTGAGGGCTTTTCAGAAACTAGGTAAGGGAAATATGCTATGCTAGGAGATTTACTTACGTTATCAAAAATTTTACATATATATATATATGCATGTATACCAGTTATTATACAGAATATGAATTTTTAAAGTATGTGTGGCCTAAGTAGATATTATCTGATATGGAATTTTATACAGTTTTTCAGTATATCAAGTTATGCAGATATAGTTAGATATTTACAGATTTTATACAGACAGAATATGTATACATATATAGTTTTTATTTAGATAATTACACAAACAGATATATATAACAGTATACAAATGTTTATTCAGATCAGTATATACATTGTATATAGAAAGCTATGTTTTCCTAAATGCTATAACACTCAGAGTAAACAGATATATTATACAGACAGAGTATACAAATAGATTATATAGTATAGCATCAAGATGCTATAGTTGTTCAGATATACAGTATTTATAGTATAGAATTATAGTGTTATGGTTATTTTGAAAACATGATGAAAAAAGTAAAAGAGTATATATGTATATATATAGTATCAAATCCTTATGAAAAGATTACAGATAGATACAGATACAAATACAGAATACAGAGCACGGTACCATTGCTAATACAAATAGAGTGCAACCACATATCTCAAATAGTGTGTGGGTACCGACAACTGTGCTCGGAGAGTATGCAGCTCCCTAATTCGCTGGGTTGAGGGGGCCAGTTTGATGAGGTAGCAGCCAGTCCCGCGCCTAGAAGAGTATGTAGTATGACCAGACTGAGGTAGTGTAGAGTATAGTGACTTTCCTAGAGGGCCGACCAGGTAAAGTTCCGCCTACGGGCCGCATAATCCTGTCATGAGGGGTCAAATCATAACATACAGAGTTTTAGGGATAAAGCACAGTTATGTATATGTATACAGTTTTATAGTATTTGATAATATAGTACGATATTAGCAGTATGAAAAATAGAAAACTCATGTGATACAGTTATGTTTTAAACTGCAAAAAATGTAAGATATGCTTTATAGATTTATCCTTTATTACAACTCAGATGTTATTTAAAGTATATGTAACTTAGTCGCCACACACTAGTAATAGCATATTTCCACTTACTAAACGTCGTCTCACCTTATTATTCTAACATTTTTCAGGTGAGCCAGTTAGGCGAGCAGATCAAGCTCGCAGATAAAGATTCCTTGGTTACCCTAGTTGCAGGGTAAGATGGCGTTTAGTTTTGTATTTTTGAGATAGATTTTACTATGTGATGGAAATACTGAGTTCTAATATTGTATGGTATATGTGGTTGTGTGATTTATGTTTCTATTGCATAGGTATGATATTGTATACAGTAATACCCCAGTGCCCTTAAGGCCTGAGTTTTCCATAGTAGGGATATCAGAGAAATTTATATTTAAAAAAAAATAAGTGGTGAGAATTTTGAGGTTGTTACACTCTGGGAAAAGGAATTGTATGCCAAGTTTAGTAAATGTGAATTCTGGTTAGGGAAAATTGCATTTCTGGGCATGTTATATCAGGGAATGGAATTTCAATGGATCCCAATAAAATATAGGTAGTGGTGAATTAGGAAAGGCCAAGGAATGTTCAGGAGATTAGGAGTTTCTTAGGACTAGCGGGATATTACTATCGGTTTGTAGAGGGATTCTCAAGACTATTAGGGCCTTTGACGCGACTGACCAAGAAGAATGCTAGATTTGTATGGTATGATGAATACGAGCAGAGCTTCCAAGAATTAAAGCAGAAGCTTGTCACTGCACCAGTGCTGACAATCCATCTGGAGGTGATGGTTATGTAATTTACAGTGACGTGTTTTTGAAAGGGCTTGGCTGTGTGTTGATGCAGCATGGTAGGGTTGTAGCTTATGCCAGTTGAAAGGTTATGAAAAGAACTACCCTACCCATGATCTGGAATTGGTTGCAGTGGTACATGTACTAAAGATTTGGAGGCATTACTTGTACGGTGAGAGATGCGAGATATTCTCTAACCATAAAAGTTTAAAGTACTTCTTCACGCAAAAAGAGTTGAATATACGGCAAAGGAGAAGGTTAGAGCTCATCAAGGATTATGATTGCACCATCAGTTACCACCCAGGTAAAGCAAATATGGTGGTTGATGCGCTGAGTTGTAAATCAAGAGGTACAATGTAGTTAGCAGCAGTAATTCAACACCCAATTCATATGGACTTGGAAAGGCTCGGGGTGGAGTTAGTGGAGGATGGTCACCAGGAATTTATTTCCAGTCTGGTTGTGTAGCCTACGCTATATGAAAAGATTAAAGCTGCTCAGGAAAAGGACCCAGATTTAGCAGAGGTAATAGCCAAAGTACAAGATGGTCAAGGAGAGGAGTTTAACATTTTTTATGACGAGGCTCTGAGGTTTTGTTCTAGGTTGCGTGTGCTTGTAGATATGGATATCAGAAGAACGATTCTAAAGAAGGCTCACAGATCTCTATACACGGTTCATCCTAGCAGTACTAATATGTATAGGGATTTGTGAGAGTATTTCTGGTGGAGTGGCATGAAGACGGAGATTACCGAATTTGTGCAGTAGTGCATGATGTGCCAGTAGGTTAAGGCTGAGCAGCATAGGCCGACAGGGCAGTTGTAGCCACTTTACATCCCTGAGTAGGAGTAGGACCATATATCCATGGATTTCGTCACTGGGCTACCACCAGCACGACATGGTTAAAATGTTACCTGGGTAGTTGTTGATCGACTGACGAAGACAACTCACTTCCTACCTATTAAAGTTAGCTACCCTATGAACAGATTGGTAAAGATCTACATTTAGAAGAGTGTTCGACCCCATGGAGTGCTAGTATCTATAGTCTCGGACCATGACCCACGTTTTACATCACGATTTTGGAAGAGCTTGCAAGAGGCTTTGGGGCCTCAGTTAGCATTTAGTACCACTTTTCATCCCCAGACAGATGGTCAAATAGAAAGAATGATTCAGGTACTTGAAGATATGTTGCAAGTGTGTGTGTATTGGATTTCAGGGGTAATTGGATCTAGTATTTGCCGCTGGTTGAATTTGCCTACAATAAAAGCTATCAGGCCAGCATTGGCATGCCACCTTACGAGGCGCTTTATGGTAGGAGGTGTCGTTCTCCTTTATACTAGGATGAGTTAGGTGAGAGGCGAGTTTTGGGGCCAAAAATAGTGCAGCAGACATACGATAAAGTCTGACTTATTCGAGGTAGAATCAATGCAACTCAGAGTTGATAGAAAAGCTACGTAGATACTCATTGCAGGGAATTGGAATTTAAAGTGGGTGACCATGTGTTTTTGAAAATAGCACCATTAAAGGGAGTCATAAGGTTTGGGAGAAAGGGGAAGTTGAGCCCTAGGTTTGTTGGCTCGTTTGAGAAACTTGAGAAGGTTGGGTCAGTTGCCTATCGGCTAGCTTTACCACCGGTGCTGTTCAAAATACATGACATATTTCATATTTTTATGTTAAGAGAATATGTCCCAGATCCTTCCTATGTCATCAGTTATGTAGAATTAGAATTCAGTGATGCTCTGGCATATGAAAAAGCTCCAGTACAGATCTTAGACAAAAAAGAAGAGGAATTGCACAGTAAGAAAATACAACTAGTAAAAGTCCTATGGAGAAATCACGCGATGGAAGAAGCTTCTTGGGAACTTGAGGAGGAAATCAGATAGAAATACCCGCACCTGTTTAGTGGGGTACAGTAATGATTTGTAAAGTTCAAGTAATGACAGATTTATTTTGTTTAGTATAGAGTGACAAATGTGTAATTGTATATTAGAATATAGGATAGGTAGTTTTTTTGGTTTTGGGAGATATTTTTTTTTTTATGAGTATTTTTGTAATCTCCTAGAACTGCTTATGTAACCACGGTATTCCTTTGCCATAAGTGAGGGTTAATAATAAAATAAGTAGCCCGTTTTATGCTAAGGATGGTGTACAATACATATAGTAAGTTTCGAGGATAAAATTTTTACAAGGAGGGGAGAATGTAGAGACCCGAAGAATTATGGCAATTAAATAATAAAAGAAAAGAAAATTTTTAGGCATTCATCGACGAAGCGGTTTATTGGGATTGTCGACGGGGACACGTGTCTTGTCCACAAGGAATTACTAAGAGGGCTATTTCAGGGCCTAAAATTCATCGACGAAGGTTATTAGTTCGTCAACAAACTCCCCTCTTGGACTCGTCGACGAAGTGACGTGGCTTGTCGATGAGGCCATGTGAACGACATTTTATACATAGCCCTACAACGAATTTTTGACAAAAAATTCATTTTATTAGTTTCTCTCTCTCTCTTTCTCTACATGGTTCCTCTGACTTCTCTCTAGAAATCTAGCTTCGTCTCTCCCTAATTCAATGATCAGAAGCTACCATGGTGATCTTGAGGAGATTCTCTACAACATGGCCGGAGCGAAATGTTGATTTGAGAAGTTTAGGAACCATCCCAAAACCAGGGTAAGTAGATTATTTGAGTATTTTCAGTATTACCCAGTTCATTTGAGGCCATATTTAGTATTACATGCGAATATATTGGAGTTTTGTTGTAATGACCGACTACTTATTTAGCATTTTTTTGAATCATAATATCTTCCGTCTGAAATACTACCAATAATATTCCAGGCCCAAAGGAACACTGGGTAAGACTCTATACGTCATACAAAATTAGGCAGCGGTAAACAAAAACTGGGAACTGCTAAATACAATACAACACTAGAAAACTATAGAACTCTAGAATATATTTACAATACAAAATACCCAATGACGTCACTATAATCTGAAAACTATCCCAAAACACTATTATCTAAAAAATACCTACCCTTCCCAAAAGGGCAGCTCAAGTCAACCTTTACCCGCGATCTGATTTGCTCGCCTAACTAGATTTTCTGAAAAATGATAAGTAATTGGGATGAGGCAACGCTCAGTAAGTGGAAATATGCTATTACTAGTGTGTTTCAGCTAAGTTACATATTTAAAATACTGAAATAATACTGAATTATGAGAAAATTGATAAACTGTACAGAATATATCTATCTATCATGTAATCTTTAAAATATGACTGTGTATCTGAGTTTGCTATTTGAAGGTACTGCTAGTATAATAATATAAATTGATGCTGTGTGATATATCTATACATAGGAACTTCTACTATACCCTGATATTTGTATATCATGATATAACCCCTCATGATAGGTTTGTGCGGCCCGTAGGCTGGACTTACTCTGGTTGGCCTACTAGGCAAGTCAATCTATATTTGCACATCTGCCAATCTAGCCCACTGCAATCTCTCCGGGCAATCTCCAAATACTAACATCGTCTTATTGGCCACCACAACCCAGCTTGCTAGGGAGACTGCAATCTGTCTTGGTTCGGTTAGACGGAATTCACATACTATCTGAGTTATGTGGTTGCACTCTATTCTGTACTAGCAACGGTACCGTGCTCTATATTCTATATCTGTACAGTATCTGTCTGTAATCTTTCCACAAGGTTCTGTAACTGTGTAATACCGTATACATATATAAATATATAATAATCTTGTTGCTTTTAACATGATTTCAAAAAACAACCATAACATTATAGTTCTGAACTGTATTCATAATATTTGTTTGTATCATCAGTGATTTCTATCTATACTATATGTAACAACTATATATAAAATTTGTGTATAATATATGTAATCTCTGTATAATCTGGTTATTGCATCTTGATGCAATAACTGAATAATCTGTCTGTATTATTAGTAAAATTTTTCTGAGTGTTATGGTGTAGAAATCATGCTATTCTAAGAAATACTGTAAGTCTCATTTATTGCTAATGATATAAAATATCTGAATATCAGTAATACTGAAAAATCTACATATTATACTGTAACAAACTCATGCCATACATTTGAGTAAACATATTCTCATGCTCAATTTCTATAATTCTGCTATAAAGATAATATTCATAATTCTCTAGGAAAAATAATCTAATCTGCATACTTGTATACACATACTCATAATATTCTGTATATATAATAAAAATTGCTAACATAGCATATTTCTCTTACTTTAAATCTGAAAAGCTCCTATAAAATTTTGGCTCTATACCCGTAGGGTTCCTAACTCAACATTTTGAAAACAATATCCTCCAGAACAAAACATCAATATTTCCTTACCTACAACATTTCTTACAACTACAAGGAAGGCAAAATCTGAATAAAATGTCTTACCCTGGATTTGGGATGAATATCAAATCAACTTTCCCCACGATCTACTCTGACAGACTTATAGAGAACTTCGTCAGGAGCATTGTGGTGGCCTCGGATCTTCAATCCAGCGAGAAATGGGGCTAGGATCGAAGAAAGAAGGGAAAGGGGTAGTAGGAAAGAGAGAGGAGGGTTCTGCGTTGAATATTTTGGTCAAAAATATGAGTTTCAGCTATTTATAGGACTGGATTCGTTGATGATACACGTCACCTCATCGACGAGTTCTTAAGTAATTTCGTCAACGAACCCTACCTCCTTGTCGACGAAATTCAGATTGCCTAAAAACCCTCTCTTGGTATCTTCTCGTCGACGAGGCGTGGCTTCGTCGATGAGGCCTACTTATGCGCTCTTCGGCGAACTCCCTGTGTTTGTTGACGAAATCTGTTGCCTTTTTGTTTCTATTTCCATTTCCCTCTCTCTTTATTATTTAATATCATTATTCTTTGGGTTGTTACATTTGTGAAGTAAAATCAGGGTATTATATTTTCAGAAATAGGGTGTTTTGGGACCCTGCAGGCAAGAGTTGAGGACTCCAGTGGGTGGTATTTCAGAATCGTAGGTAAAATGATATATGGATTATAGTTTAAGAGTTGAGTATATGTGGATTTGGGGAAGTATGTATGCGATAATTATTTAGGTGAATTCAATTGTTTGATTGGGAAATTATGTGTGTATTATCTCAGGATGTTGAAATTATAAATACCATACGTATGAGACTGTAAATAGCAGCTAGTGTTCAGATAGTTAGGTAAGGGAAATATGTTATGCTAGGAAATTTTAGTATGGTTTGAGTATAAATTATATGTTATACCATATTATAATTCAGACCATAAAATATTAGTATAACAGAAAATACAGTTTTCTGAGTATATAAATCTTATTATTTAATTGTGTGGTATGAGCTTAGAATAGATTAGTATGGTATTTATATAGTTTACAAATACCATATTTTACAGTATACTAGACAAAAAATATCATGGAATAAATATATGTTCTATAAAATGATGAATTTTTAGTATATATACAGATAGAAATTATACAGGATATTCAGAATACCATGATTTATATATTTTCCATGATTCCATGATTTACAGTATATGTATAGAAACATATATTTATAGCATTTCCAGAATACCATGATTTTAGTCAAATATTTAAATATACAGATATTAAATATTCAGTCAATTATTTAGATTATCATATCAGTTTTATAGTGTTTTGGTTATTTCAAAATCATAATAAAATAGTAATATAGATATATTAGTTACATATGTATATGGTATCAGACTTTGATGGATCAGATTCAGACAGCATAGCACGGTACCGTAGCTATATTCAATTTAGAGTGCAACCACATAACTCAGATAGTACGTGGATATTTAGCAGTCGATCGTGCCTATGTTTTGGACAAGCTCCTCGTCAGTCAGGGTTGAGGAGGCCGATCTGACTTTCGAAGTTTAGTTGACTTATCTTGGTTGACCAGCCAGGATAGGTCCTGCCCTCGCCCTCGAGCCGCACAACCCTATCATGAGGGGTTAAATCATGACTTTCAGTTATCCATCCAGTGAAATTTTCTCAATTATATATATGTATTCAAATTTACAGAAACCGTAGACATACCTATGAATATTAGAAGTATTATGAATAGAAAATTCAGAAAAACAGTTTATGTTAAATAACATAGGTATGAGCTATACTGCACATTATTTATACGTGTTTTCTCAATCTCAGCTATTTATGGTATTTCTAAATCAGTTTTTACAAATAAATAAACTCACCTACCACACACTAGTAATAACATATTTCGTCTTACTGAGCATTGTCTCATACCAGTGATTTAACATTTTTCAGGTGTTTCAGTTAGGCGAGTAGATCAGGCTCGCAGATATAGGGAACTACAATACTACCCTGTCTGTAGGATGAGTATTTTGGGAAGTCATTTTTTAGTAGTCCTTAGGTCCATATGAGGGTATTTTGGGAATGGTTGTGTATACGTATTTTGAAAAATATTCTGACACTCTGGTATTGTGTATATTGATATGATTGTATGTATTTTGCTTCCCACAGTTTAGGTAGTTTATTGGGTTTAGTTTCCACGGTCCCTATCTAGTCGTGATGATGGTTTGGTTTATTAGAAGGTATCAGAGTAGAGGAATTTTACAGTTATATATATATGTAAAAAAAAAATGCATGAAATATCATGTTGTTACAAGATCGATGATGTATATAGTGATATTTTTTATACAACTGGGGGTCGTATTCTAGTATTATTTTTGGAGAGCAACCTATGTAATTATGATGACATTAGTGCTTTGGTATTGTATCTGGGATATTATGTGTATGATTCCACTGCATGGTAGATATATGTGATGAACAAGTCAGCCTAGTACCCACTTAGGGTTTGAGATATTATAGCATGGTATTAGAGTTTAATATGTGGAAAAAAATTATAACAGAATTTTCGGGTCGTCAGAGTACTCATTTCAAATTCTTCATCATATAGACGACTTGTTGGAAGATTAATTTATCTGGCCATCACAAGACGCCTATTCATGTAGTAAGTCAGTTTATGGACAAGCTACAAATACCACACTTGAATGCAACACACATGGTTCTATGGTACCTTAAGAAATCTCCAAGACAATGGATTTTCTTATCTGCTTCTAGTGAAATCCAGCTCAATGCATACTGTGATGCGGATTAGGCACGTTGCAAGGACACCAGACGATTGGTCACTGGGTATTGCATCCTACTCGAAAAATCACCTATTTTCTTGAAGATCAAGAAACAAGCATTAGTTTCACGCTCTTCAGCCGAAACAGAATATAAATCTATGACCTCTACATATTGTGAGGTTACTTGGCTAAAAGTTTTACTCTCGAATCTTAAAGTAATGCATTCTCAACCAGTCAGACTATAGTGTTATAACAAAGCCACCATACACATAGCTTTAAA